>NC_138233.1:36043200-36458200 GCF_964197995.2 Scardinius erythrophthalmus
CCGTGGCTCTGCCTGCTCCGGACACCGAGAATTATTGGCTTATATTGCACAAAGTTAATTGCATTAGGCAAATTGCCTAATTGGTAAGGTTGCAGGTTCACACTGGACTGCAGTGGACGTACTTCATCACTTGCCACTTAATGAAAGTAATTGATCTTCCACTTGTACACCCAATCTGTTTACTAAATCTGCATGTGTCCTGCTAATATTTATTATGACGGGGGGAAAGTGTTTACAGTGGCGTTTGCGGTGCACGTTGGGAATCTGTAAGCACGGGCACACCATGGATCATATAGCCAACGCTGTTTTTCAAATGTCAAATAATGTTCAATGTTTGTTTTATTCACAATTTTTATTAAAATGTAAGTCACCTCGTGTATGATTTACACGTGTAGTGGCCGCGCTGCAAGTTTTGTCCACCTGATGTAGACTCATGTTGATGCAGATTAATGCGCTGCCTTTGTGTTAAACTGGAAGAGCACTGAATAAAATGCGTGTTGCTGCGTGATGACATGTTCTGTTGAGCGGTGCGAGACTCTGCTTCACACCCGCCGTGTCCAAGGCCAGCGTACAAACATTCATAACCGCAAGAAGTACAGTTCACAATAGTCAAGTCACCTTTATTTCTAAAGCGCTTTTTACAATACAGATTGCTTGTAAAGCAGCTTTACAGAGATAACAGGAATATAATGCAACAAAGTTTGTTTCTAGAAGAAAATAGTGTCACATTCCAGCTTCAGTAAGTTCAGTGATGGTTTATTTTTGTTATAAAAAAGTTTTTAATTTAGTTCATTTATATATATATATATATATATATATATATATATATATATATATATATATATATATATATATATATATATATATATATATATATATATATATATATATATATATATATTAGGGATGCACCGATGTGAAAATTGTGGCCGATACCGATAACCGATATTAATATTGCTGTTATGGCCGATACCGATATTTACCGATGTCGATATCTCTGTATAGAAAACAAATTTTAATGATTATCAAATAAAGAGCTGTTTTCCAAAACACTTTTTTTTTTTTTTTTTTTACTTTAGAAATGACTGATATTGGGCACCTTTACCTGTATGCAAAATATGTCACACATACGACACACATGCATTACATTGCATTGCATATAATGTGTGCTGGTCAACTTGTCTAAAATTATGAAACCCTTAGAAAACAGGAAAAAAAAAACAGGAACATTGTGTACAATTAAGATAGGCTACTTAATTTATTATTCCAATATCCAAATATGATACTGAATACCACAGGGAAAAGGACTTCTATTTGTGACGTGCTGTCTTTGCCTTTGAACATTGCACATTTTAAACAGGACACGCATTAGCTGAATAAATGTTAGCCAATACAAACATATTTATAGAAAACAGTTGACAATGATTAGACAGGAGTCCAATAATAGCATAACGAATCACTTATTCTAAAAATAATAACAAGTAGGCTATAAGACGAATCCGACATATGGGCTGTGTTAACAGTAAAACGTCCGTCATTTAACGAATTTTAAAAACACGGATCGGATGGATAATACAAAATGCTTTCTGACATTTTGAAAGGAAAAAAAACAAGCAAGAACAAAATTTAAACTTAGCCCGTCAATTTTTCATTTTACAATTATCTTCTCTCTCTCTCTGTGTGCGCGCGTCCGTGTTTGTGAGGGACAGCTCGCGCAGCACTGATACATCGGTAGCCTACTTTTTAATCCATAAGTAACGAACGCGCTAGTTTTCATACAAAATAAATATGTAACATAATTAGGTAGGCTACTTTAGTTATTATCAACACAATAACGTAACACATGAAGGTACGTTTCTCAACACAGAATGAATAATAAACGCCTGTTTCTCCACTCGCGCTTATCAGCACAAATCACACGTGCGGTCACTTTTGAGAAAAAATCAAATTCGAACGGGTATCAAATATCAAGCAATATTCAAATATCTACGAGTCAAAAAACGATCAATCAAAAATGTGTCATGAGGGAAAAATCATAAGTCGCACTGGACTGCGTTAACAATGTTACTGACGGGACAGTTCTCTGTAACGCACGTCCAAAGACTGCTTTAAAACTTTCACAGAGACCTCAAACAGAAAGCACAAAGCCTGTCTTTAAATTTAATTTCGTTTTGTATTAATTGTATCTTAATTTTGATCAATGTTTCATCAAAAATAAACAAAGTAAATATTAAAAAATATTTAATCAGGACATGGAGGCGAAAGCGTGTGAACTGAAGCGCGTCTCAAATGAACCGAAACCTACCTGCCTCACAGACCTGAGACATAGCCTATATAGAAAGCTTGAAACATCTATTTTTAAACAGAACAATTCAAAATGAAAGAAAACAGACTGTTCTCTGCTTATTTCATCTGTATGAAATGTGTATTTCTCTCAGGCACGTTCACTGCACGAGTCAGCATCAGTAACTTAATCTTCAACTTCACACGTCAAATATCGGCCTGTTCACATCGGCCCTATTTTGACATCGGACCGATACCGATGTGAAAAAAAATGACCATATCGGCCGATATTATATCGGCGGCCGATATATCGTGCACCCCTAATATATATATATATATATATATATATATATATATATATATATATACCCCGACTAAGCAAGCCAAAAGCCAATACAAACATAACGCATAATATTTCATTTAAATAAAGTCAAAGGATGACTTTCGACCAACTGTGTGTGTTGGAAACTGTTAAATGTGATGGTGGATGTGCAACATTATGTGCTGTGTTATCATGGGAGTCGTTTGTTATGTGTGGTCATATACCAGCTGAAGAATATGAGGCTGTGTTTACTGCTATTCCCTCATCATATTCCCTCCTTATACACACAGTGAATGCCTTGATGACTGTGACACATGTTTTGTGTGATCAGGTATCGCCTCTATGGGCAGTGGAAGAACGAGACGTATGGTAATCACCCCCTCCTGGTGAAGATCAAGGCTCAGACGGTGGACAGAGCCAAATACATCATGAAGTAAGTTTACTTTCTAGATCAGCTCTGCAATATAACCCTGAAACTGAGGCGAGAAGAGGCGTTCCTAGTTTTAAAGGATTTTCAGGATTAAAATCACATGGAGTTTTGAATTCAGCCTTCATTATCTTGTTCACTGAACATGCCAATGTTGAGAGGATGGTCGTAAAACTCAACAGTGACGGTCTGGTTTTTCAGTCTCCTAAACTACTGTTATAACACTAAGATATGACACTTTTATTTAGCAAAGATGCATGAAGTTGATCAGATGTCCCAGAAAATGCATTCACAGGGTTGTAAAGGGAAATAAATGCTAATACATTCAGATAAAGACTTTTAAACTTTCTGTTTGTCAAAGTGTCCTGAATTTGTTTTTATCAGTTTCCATAATTTGAAGCCGCACAACTGTTTTCAACATTGATGATGATAAGAAATTCTTGAGCAGAAAATCAGCCTATTAGAATGATTCCTGAAGGATCATGTGACACTGAATTACATTTCGAAACATAATGTAGAAAAGTTGTTTAATAATGATATTTTGCAGTTTTTAAGAATCCTTCTGACCCCAAACTTGTGAATGGGAAGTGTAGGTACTGTCGCGAGTTACTTGTTTCATCTTGGGCTGTCATGATTCCTCGATTAAATTCGTCAGACGAGAACCCACGACCCGCATCATCAGACTGTTTTCTAACACTGCATGATATAATAAAACAGTTTAATAATCGTAACATAACATAGTGCTATTGTGAATTCACAAAGGCTACGATTAAATAAAACAAATGTATGCGCTGCATGTTTATTGGCCTATATATGCACTTTAATTACACTTTTAATTTAAATCCAAATATGACAACCCTGATTTATATTTGACAATAATTTTACATATTGCACATTTTTCATATTTAAGTTTTTGTATTGAAAGTATGGCAGATTTTGGTAAAATGTACCAATAATCACATTAAAATAAACACACTGTGCCATACCATAAAAATAACCCATAGTCCATCTGAATTTAAGAACATTTAGGCTTTCCATCTCATAGTGAAAAACATGTAGCCCGCCAACATTTCAGTTAACTGTAGAAGTGAAATCTTATTGTAGTCTTGAAATCTGTCTGAGAGAGAGAGAAACACAGGCTAGATGGCATTACATAGTGCAATAAACACAGCGATCACATAGCGCTGAAAGACAGCAGTTTCTCCCTGAAGACGCTGGGCAACACTTGTTCTGCTGCAGTGTAGGCTAATGCTAATCCATTACGCCGCATCATTCTTCTGCACCGGCCTAGGCTGAGAATGAGATGCGTGAGATCCTGTCAGCAGCGGCGGGTATTAAAGTGACAGCAATTCTCTCTGTTAGTAAAGTTAACCAAAGAACAATAGGAACAGAGAAAATTACTAACTGCTCAACGCTTAAGGATTAATCTATTTTTCATTTATAATTTATGCAGTGCGGACTGTTTTATAAACGTATTCAATTTCTAAATAATTCACATCGGTTAGACAGGTAAGGTACAGGTAAATATGACATGTATTATGGGTTTAAGTGAGGATTGTTTTAAGTTCACTTAAATTAAAAGTTGTTATATATTTTTTTTAATCCTAATAAATGTTTCAAATTTTGGAAAAATAATTTTTCAGCGAGACATAAGTAGCTATATCAGTGATAGCCTACTGGTCTTCATTCATTCATAAAAATATGCCATAAACATGCTTGAAACATAACCCCCCCCCACACACACACGCACAAAACAAAAATTCAGGCTCAGGATTTTTTTTTTTTTTTTTCACTTTAACCCCTGCACTTAGCATTTTTTTCTTTTTGGGCTCGCCATCTTCTAACGTTACAGCCGTATTTCTTGGCTGCTTGAGAGATGTTTGACTCCACTGCGTTTATCACCATGAGCTTAGAGTTTTCATCATAACCTCTCCTCAGTTGCTGGTTCACTTGCCCGACCTTTGAACCGCTCAGTTGTGGACAATCATTGGCCATCATGCAGTCCCCTGGCTCTGTAATCTACCGGTAGTTTACGGGGCGTCGCTTCAGACATGCGGGCACACTCGTTAACAATTATTTGGCGCTACCTATTGTTGTGGATGTATTATTGACATGTTAACGGGGTGGTGTAATGCCCTTTTCACAAGATGTAGAATAAGTCTCTGATGTCCCCAGAGTGTGTGTGAAGTTTTAGCTCAAAGCACCCCACAGATATTTTTATATAGCATGTTAAATTTGTCACTTTTAGAAATGAAATCACTTTGATTTATGTTTTTTTATAGGAACAAAAACCATGATTTAACAACCTCAGAGCTCGTGATAGGTCGGTCTTAAATTTTACTAATAGATATTTTAAATGGATGTTTATTTTTTGTTGTTTTCACCTCTGAACCTCAACCATTACCCTTAGACTGTGTAGGTTTATGATGTTACGACACTGAGCGGTACAACTTTAGCAGCAGTTCTCCTTGAACAACGTTTATGATGCCCTGTGTGTGTGTGTGTGTGTGTGTGTGTGTGATCAGTCCCCTGTGCATATAGATGAGCTCTATGAAAGGATTTGCAGAATTGCTGTATCAGATTCTTTGCTTCCTTTTCAAGTGTGTTGAATAAATGATGATATTTTGGCTGATAATTGGATGGAGAGGGAGAGAGTGGAGAATGAGCTGAGGCTAAACATGTCAGAAGTCTTCAGGGAGAAAGAGCGGGAAGCTCAAGGTCACCTGTCAGACGCTCGTGTCAGAGCTGCTCTCAACCGTTTAGTCTCTCTCATTGGATGCGGTTTATAGCTTGTTCAAGTAGTTTTGCGTTTTTACCTGTTCATTTGAAAGTATCAAACTCAACATGATCAAATGGTCATCAAATATGACCAGACTAAGGTTAGGCCTTACAAGTGACACCATACAATTCATCCTGCTTTTTAAAAATGGGAATATTTATTTACTTTTTGTATGTACTGATTGTTTTTTGTGAGAAAATCATACCCATAAAGCTAAACAAGCTGTGTTCCAAATTTGAATTTGATATCTAAAATAATTAGCTTTCAATATATAAGTGTGTACCCTGGAAACCCAGAGTTCTCGCGAGAGCACAAGTTGAATTTGCTCAGCGAGTTACTCTGGTGTCGAGTAATGATGCTCATTAAATAGGCTATGCCCCTCGATCTGAGCTGCACCAATCACATCGGGTTATCTGATATAGGCGGGCCAGAGGCGAGCTAAAGATGACGACAGCGCTGTGACGGCGAAGTCATTAGTAAACATTGCAAGATGGCTATGGATGAACACCAGTTGTTTGAAACGGCTTTGGCCGCTACAATGAAGAGTTCGACTTGGCTTTTTATCTAAAAGAGGAACAGAAGACGGCGCTCGAATCCTTCCTTTGCAAAAAGGACCGGATACGGCAAGAGTGTAATCTACCAGTTAGCTCCGCTGGCAGCTAAGTGTATGGGGCTTGTTGTTGTGATTGGTCGTAGTGTTATCCAATTGTGTGCAGTGAGATTTTCAAACGCATGCTTGGTGCCGCCCCTCGAGCTGGCCGATTTTCATTAGTCGATGCCAGACCATTAATCTTTCAGATTTGGGTCTGGTTTTCCAGGCTAATAAGTGTGTTCAAGGCATTGACACGTGTACAGATCTGAATAATTAAATGTAAGTGTGAGTTTTTTTTTTTTTTTTTTGTGTGTTAGTGTGTGTTCACACAGCAAGTGCCAAAACCTTTACCAAGTTTCGTACCAATGAAGTAAAAAATTAAACAACAACAAAACTTAATTTTATTTAATATACCCAATTAGATGAATATCAGAAGTATTTTGTTATTTGTGGCATTAAATCAAAATGGACCCCTTCACTGATGACGTCATCTTGGGCAGAACCAGTAGAAAATCCCCTCCAGCCGTCAGTCTGCCGAGAGCAAGTCCAATGAAACGCCGCCTTTTCCAGATCCAATCAATTCACAGTGGGGAAAAACAAGCCACACCCTCTTTTTTTCTCATTCAATATTCTTTCACTCTGAAAATGCGTCACTGAAATAGTCGGTTGCAACTTCCAGCATTAAGCATTTTTATTTCTTTTTGTTAAATCTGACCAAATTGGAGTCATTTTTAGCATGCAGTGGCCCTCCATGACTGTGTGTCTGTGCTGTGAGACGGGCTGCCAGACATCAGTTGAGTGTGTCGTAGGAGGTGTGTGTGTGTGTGTGAGACTGCAGTGCAGTGCTGCGGAGGATCTGTGAGCACTGAGGCATACATGCAGAGGAGTAGCTCTTCATTCAGCAGGACGTCAGGAGACACACACTCCCCGAAATCTCCATTAGTGTTTCATCTGAGAGCTCACTGCGTTCATACGGTGTTCAGTTCACCAGAACATACTTCAGAACGTATACTGGACGACAGCTAGAGAAACGCACATCCACAGCACATGGTGCACAGTAATGTGGACCACAATGCAATGCGCTTGCCGCTTACTTGGCCCTCCTTTTTCAGTGTGATGAAAAAACAAGTGATTTCACACAAAAAAAAGGGGGTTGGGAATCGTTAGGTACCTCATGATTCAATCCAGTTACGATTCTGGAGTTGATCCGAATCTGTATTTAAATTAATGAAATACTGTAACTACTAAAAGTATTTCATGAATTAAATTAATTTAATAAGCACTTTAAAAAAAATACTTTACTTGTTTTAATTTCAGTAGTTTTCTAGAAATAGCTTCAAAACACTTAAGCAAATTGACGGTAAGAATAAAGAAAAATTACAAGTAATAAACAAAGTCTGCCTTCAGCATCTAAAAGTGCTGTAAGTGTCTTGAGTTTCCAGGCAAGTGCATTGAGTTTTTCTTCTTAACATTATTGCTGTTCGATTATTAGCGATGACATTATATGCCGCGGGTTATCTCTAGTCTGCGTTCACACTAATGCACAGATCTGTTCTGACATTTCAGATGTTCTGTCGGTTTAACCCCTTCAGACATAACTGACTTCGGTTTAATGCACTTGCATCTCAAATTGCTTTCATGATGCGAAATTAATCTAAACGCTTACCCGGAAATCTGTTCAGCCTCTCGCTGCAGGCGCTCTTTAGAGCGAGCAAACAAGACGTGCACGGAGCATTTGAAAAGAGGCCGTCTGTCAGTGAGTTTCGTTTATCTAATATAATATCTGATTGCTTTCCAAACAGCATAAATAATGTCTTCTAGAGCGGCTGGCAGAGGAAACACTGACATGGCAGAGAAACTGCAACATCGAGCAAAAACCTGGGGTTCTCGCCGCCCGTGTCCTACACATCGAAGCCCATGGTTGTCCTTGCAATTCACTGCAGCCTTTCCAAACGTTATGTAAGATTAGGTGTTTGTTTATATGGCTCTTTATACAATAGTTTGCTGTAAAACAAGCAGCTTTACAGTATTAAACACGAAAAATGGTGTCAGTGTCGCTTTTGATTAGAATAACTACCATTAAGCAGCTCTCCAGTGTGTTCATGTTAGGGATGCATGATATATCGGTATCGGCCGATATGTTCATTTTTAATGTTATCGTTATCGACCCGATAAGAAAATTTGGCTGATGTATTAAAGCCGATAAATATTGTATTATTTCCTTGAGCTGTGACGCTTCAGATGCAAATAGATGATATATCAGATGATGGTTTTGAATTGCTTGAAATATGATTGGAATCACTTTGAAAAGGAAAATACTGTTAATGCAACATGCAGGTCTGACATATAGGCTTCATACAATTATTATGAGAACATCATTATAATTGTGTGATTGGGACATGATGAGACTTTTTTGTAATCAGACTCTCAAAAATTATATAGAAATTTGAATTTAGATTTATCAGCCAATGTATCAGATATCGGCTTTCAAATATAAAGAATTATTGGTATCAGCCGAAGTTTTCATATCGGTGCATCCCTAGTTGATGTATTTACTTGTGTCTGACCTTGACGACTTGAACAGAAAAAATTGAAGGCGGAGCTTTAGAGCAACACACACCGGTTACATAATCACCACAGACCAATGGGAGTTCAGTGGCGTTTTCCAGCCGGAGTGAACTTTTCTGGAAAGTTTACTTTAGCAAGCTGTTTCGAACTCCCGAAATGAACACACCGCGAACTTGGCCTGAAATTACATCAGTTCATTCTTCGATTTGGCTTGTAGTGTATCGGGGCCTTTAATATACATCTAACATGTTTCTAGTGTGGCAACTGATGCCCTGTGTTTCATGTGAGCTTTATCAGACTGCTGGGTATCAGAATATGTCATTAGAGCTTGTTCCTTGTGCTCTGAAGGTTAAGCAAACCAATTAGTCCACCTGATGTGACGTGGGGAATGCTCAGGCACACACACACACACACACACACACACACACCCTTATGAAGACCAATGACACCGTCACGGTTGAGCAGTCAGCAGGTTCTGTCGGCTCACCAGCTCAAATTGAAACTCCACAATGCCAATGCTGGCTCTGTGCCCTTCTTCACTGTGTGTGTGTGTGTGTGTGTGTGTGTGTGTGTTTTTCTTTCCCCCAGCTACTTTATTAATTGACTTTTTAATTGGCCCTTTTGTGCCACCCTTCAAACAAAGCAGGTCTGCAGGAAAACATGGCCCCCTGCGCTCTCAATTAACAGCGCTATAAAGAACAGCCCGAGAGGCGCTGCGCTTCACGTGACAGTCCATCGCGCGCCTGCTGCCGTGTGTGAGAAGAAATCAGCTCATGAACTCATGAAACATGAACGAGACGGGACTCGGACAGCGGTCCACTCTTTCTGATAACGCCGCTGAGACACCCGTCTGTCGCTTGTCATGCCGTGGAAATTATAATCTATGCAAGAACCACAGCACTGGGCAGCCGTGTTCACTAGTTGTTAGATATTTAATGTCTAAACCAAGTTTCCAGCAATAATAAACCCCACGTATTTGGTACGTTTTTTGTCTTAATATGAACAGGTTTTTAGGCAAAGCTTGTCAAAATAGGCCCATTTCGTATTAAACACAAATGTGTATTAAAATCGTTAAGTTAATTAAAACAGAATCTACATTTATAAAACTGACCAGAGATCAGTTATAGCCATTAGAGACTCGTTCATGTGTTCACCAGATCAGCTAGCGGTGAACTAGAGCTGTGCGAATCTGGATAAAATGAGAATCATGATTTTTTTTTTTTTTTTATGGAGATCACGATTCTGAACAAACAAAATATGTAATTTACTAGAGGTTCTGACAAAATGACAATTGCTGCAGTCTATTTAAAAAATAATACATTTATTTGAACTAACTAAAATCAGTTTGAATGGACAATGACTCGCTCAATACGTCACTTGTTTCATTACTGGATGAATCAGCATTTTTGAACAAATATCTTGAATGAATTAGTCACATGTCGCCACCTACTGGTGTAACAATGCAATTAATGCTTTCAAAAGGTGATTTGTTCCATTTTGATTGCTACCATAGAAATCAGTGTATCTGAACTTAATCTTTTGCTTAATCTTTTGCTTAACTTAATCTTTAATCTAATCTCAGTACTTCTATGATAATTTGAATTATTATAAAAAACAGTTTGTGAAGCCGTTTCATGCCTGTTTCAAACGCAGATTTGAATGTTTCCGGTGTGATCGTAGACATAGACAAATCAATATTAGGGAAGGAATATGTTTGCGTGGGTGTTTAAATCGAGATTGCAATCTTTAACGATTAATCACGCAGCTCTATGGGGAACCATCAGAATTTTTAAATGTTTTCAAATCAAGGCTTAAAACATTGATATTACAAGGCTTTGTTGTTGCTGAAATCACCTGACTTGGGGAGGTTAATACATGCTTTAAACCACTGATTCAAAACCAAAGATCAATAAAGGTTTCAAAGCTTCATGATGCAGTGTTTTGAAAGTTCCCATCATTAATAAATTTGAAAGATGTGTGTTTTAATGACGGCTATAAAGATATTGCTTTTACACAGTTATTTGAAAACACCATGCTTTGCCAGGATGTTATATTTGTGCTGTTTTATCACTGTCACAGTTTTGTTATACAGATTTTTTTATGTTCTCCTTGAGGTTCACTTATGTTAATACAGTTTTTTGCACAAAACGAAAAAAAGAAAGAAACTGATGCTAATATAAAAACGATGATTTTCAACCTTAATTCTGACCCTCTGTCTGAAATGATCCGTTTTTAAGGCGCGGCTCCTTTAAGACTTGTCAGTAAACAGCCATTGTTATGATTGGCTATCGTCATTGTATAGGAAACAGTATCAGCAGACTCAAGCGTATGGAGTGCGTCAGAAACCGAACACACATCTGTGTACTGTATCAGTGTAGACAGCGTCAGTCATTGTAATGGCTTCTGTTTGCTTTTGACGAAATTCAGCCGTTAAGCGACTGAACGCCAGTGGGCCGGGCTTATGGTGTGATGTATAACTATTTGCAGATGTCTTGTTCTGGAGGCATTCATATGCAAATTAGCACATTTGCACATTGTGACATTTGCCCATGTGATGTCACAAATCCAACATTATCCAAACGAGACGTTTTTGAAGCTTGATTCAATGCTTTGTTTATAATGAGGATGATTTAAGCTCTGAAACATGCAGGATGTTTTAATGATACAAAGACCTCTAATATGTCAAATGATCAAGGCAAATTTGATTTTTCTCAGGTCATGACCCTTTTAAACGGATAAGTGGACACAATTATTAGCCAAATGTTGGCTGATAAGTTAGTATAGCCAATTTATAGGTATGCCTTTAGCCAACGGTGAGCGTATGAGTTAATAATTATTATTATGCCACTGTTTCTCATTCTTCTCTGTGATTTCCTTCCCCAGGCGGCTGACTAAGGAGAATGTGAAGCCCTCAGGAAGGCAGATCGGAAAGTTAAGCCACAGTAACCCCACCATTCTCTTTGATTATGTGAGTATTTTATTGCTTGTGACGGCCATAATGGTCCGCTAGACTAATGACAGGCTTTTACGGGGCTCCTTTATAATCTGCAGTGTGCCATCAATTTTCATTGCGCCTGAGATTAAAAAGCATGTATATGAGCTCAGACCAGTGGGCTAATGTCCAACATCAGAATAAAAGCATTGAACACGAGGCTAAATTTAGTCTGTATCAGTCAGAAGGCTAACGGTAATCGCATGCATCTCCCATCTAATGTAAGAAATTTATGACGGGGCCGACCACGGCTGACTGATCCTCATGTGTGCCAGAAAGTTTTCATCAGGAAGCTTCTTTCTGCTGGATTAGTTCTGAAGAAGTCTTGTTCTGCTGCCACTGTTCATGCTGTGCACGTCTTCAGCGATGAGAGACTCGACGAGTTCTGCGCTCGTACACTGAGAAGAAAAGATTTGGAAGTGGCTGACGTTGGCAAGCCTTTTGAGTTCATTAGCATTTCTGAGAAAATTCAGAAGATTCAGTGGTGAAATAAAAGATCAGCTCTGACGAAGGGTGTTATTCAATCACTGGCGGAGGACTGCTTTTTTCTTATGCCTTTCCTCAATTGAGAGAGAGAGAGAGAGAGAGAGAGACCACTGACTGATGCTGCTGCCACTGAACTGACAAACACTTGCCACAGTTGAAAATGAAATCAGAATGGATTGAATGAATAAATGTCCCTGGTCTAATGCATTATGCCATATGCTTTGGAAACATAATTAGCGTTGTGCGCAAAGCGGGGCATCACTTATAATGATGGTCAAAATGTATAATGACATTTCCAAAAATGCTAATAACTTTTAAATAATTAAGCCTGTAATGAAAGTGGTCTTAGATTCCTTGGGTCATGCCGAGAACATGAATTCCAATTGTGCCATAGTCTGCTGAACTTCCTGTCCAGCATTTTGATTTATTTTCAAAACCAACTTTTTCGAACAACAACTGATGGCATGATGCCAAAATTATTTTAAGGTTGTATCTCTGCAATGCTTTGGCATATTGACACCAAACTTTGCATGTTCATTGGCACCTTACTCTGACCACACCACATCAATTTGGCCAAAACGCCACCTATTGGTCAAAAGTGATAAACCATTAAATCAAATTACTACTGATTGTATTTGATTTCAGACATTTTGCCAAAATTGATCTTAATATGTCTTTAATTGCTCATTGTTGCAGTTGGTGTGATGCTCCCAGACATGTTTTGCTTTGAACTTGGTGCCTATATATATATATATATATATATATATATATATATATATATATATATATATATATATATATATATATATATATATATATATATATATATATATGTATGTATGTATGTATATGTGTACGTAAGTAAGTAAGTAAGTACATAAATACATTTAATAATAAATCTATTTATATATATATATATATATATATATATATAGATTTATTTATTAAATTTATTTATTTTTAACACTAATACCTATTATTTATATGTCTGATAAATGCTACTCAGAACAATTACTGATTTTTATTTAATGTATTATGTCTGTAAAAACATAGCAGTTTTTTTTTTTTTTTTTTTTTTAGATATTACAAAACTGGCATTCGAAGGAAAAATGAGTAAATATCAGAAGAATATCGGTGAAACCGATTATCGGTTGATCGGTTGATTATCGGTCTATTACGGTTCCTCATATTTGAGGGCAGTGATTTAAAACAAAAAAGCACCCTAGTAACACCCTAGCAACCCAAAAGTAACACTGGCAAGAGGAGGAGACTTTTACACTGCCAAAAGCACCTGAAAACAAACAAGCCAAATCTGGTATTGATTATGATGAACAGTTGCAAAATCCAGTTTATTGCAAATGTATGAAATCGTGCCCTATTTGCGTTGTTTTCTATTTCAATTGAAAATTATGCATTATAGTTAAATGTTTGATGTCATTTAAAGAGAATTTATTTTTAGCAGTGTCTCTGATTTCAGTTTGATATCAGAAGTTTGCACCACACTTCAACGCGGATTGATGCAACTTTATTTGCATTTTTTTTAATTGAGGAGTGAATCACTACTGCGAATACCTCTATTGTTAGGGTAATGAATGCAATGTTGCTCTCTTCTCTTTCAGATTCTGTCTCAGATCCAGTGGTATGACAACCTGATAACTCCAGTGGTGGACTCTCTGAAATACCTCACCTCCCTCAACTACGATGTGCTGGCCTGTATCCTTTAAGACGGCTGTTATAATTACACTCCTCCTGTATGATAATCTTCCCCCTCCGCTAATAACAGCTCTCCCAGGAACTTGCTGATCTCCTCCAAATCTCCCATAATTTGTGCGTGATTAAAATAGCGTGTAATCGCTCACCTTGACTTCATCATCATCACTGAAGCTGACAGCTTTGTCTGTTTAAAATGAGGGAAAAAGCATTCCTCCAGTTTGGAGAGCAGCGGAGGGAAATAGACTGATAATTTTCATTTGAACATGCCGCAACAACGACTGGCCGGATGAGTAATAGACTGAACAGTGTCTGCCGTTTATAGCGAATGTGTTATCTTTAAAGAGCGAGACGTGGTGTGTTTGAGCCCTTGACCCTGTGGGCAGATTGCATTATTGAAGCTTTAGCCAACCCAGAGAAAGAGAAGATGAAACATGATGACACCACCATTTCATCATGGCTGCAGAGTGAGTGCCACGTTTCCCCTCTTCCTCTAAAACGCCTCTTCGATGTGCCGAGATGCTGAATAAATTGAACTTCCATCTGACATTCTTAATGGACGTTAAATGTCATTTCTTTAAATGGTTTGGCTCTGCCGCTAGAGAGTGTCCGGAAACCAATTTGGAGCACAAATGCGTGACATTCTTGACTTGCCCTCTTACAGACTCTAATGCTCATTCTTATGATAATATTTTGCTTTTGTCATCACGTCCTTCCCATAGGTCTCGCTAGTCTTTGTGGAGCGGTTTTCAGGAAATATCCCATTGAGTTAGCTGGTCTTCTGCAGTATGTGACCAACCAGCTGAAAGCAGGCAAGAGGTAGGCATTTATGTTCGCTGTTTCCTTTAATGCGCAACTATGGAGTTTTTACCACACACTTTATTTATGATCATGCTACTATAGGGCAATTCCATGCAAAAGTCATCCTTACCATAAAAGTCCTTCACATAAAAATCAGCCAGGCTTTCATAGACAACCCAGGAAGTCTGGAAAGGTCTTATAAGAAGGGGAAGTTTACAAAAAAGTCAATTTGCTTTTCTTTTTATTTATTCTAAGTTGAATTTAAGACTGTAGTTATATGAGGACTACTCTGGAATAAGACCAGTGCTCATTTTGTACAACTGCTTTTCTTAACGTATGTGTCCTTAAAGTACTGGAAGCCATTCATGACTCTGTAAAAGTCTTAAAAGGACCTAAAAGTCAATATTCTTGAATGCGTTTTGACATTTAACTTCTTTATTCTACGTATTCAGTATCCAGGACAGATTAGTTTTAGATTTTCTTGATGAATGTCAGCAGTTACAGTTTAGTGGCTGTTGCTACTATGTGAGTGAATACAACAGTGTTCATATAAAACACAAACCTGTTATCAGATCAATTTAACATGAAGTATACACATGAAGTGTGCTGTGCTTGCAACACTGGGTGCGCTCGAGTCCAAATGACCAATATATTTAGTGTGCGACGATTAAAATGGTATATTCCCGGAGTGAAGTGGCTAATTCCAGCAGCGTGTTCTCCTTCAAGACTCCTGAGAGACGTGTGTGTAGGCAGTAAAAGCCCTCACTGACAGACAGGAGAATACATGTAATGGGTCGGATGCATGTTCGATTAAGGACCTGACTGACGACGATGATGCCGTTGCGAGGTGATTTCTCATTAAGAGCTGTTTTTCTGCACGTAAAAACAATCAAACCGAGATGTTACATTAAAATGTTCCAGTGCAGTTAAATTGTCCTAGTTTGAAATTAGCATAGTAAAGTAGTCTTAATTTTGTCTGAAGTTGTGACCCAAAAATGGGTTGCAGGTCTTTTCTGACAGCAAGGGGAATTAGCCATGCTAATGATTCAGTGCTTTATTGACCCAGACATGCATTAAAACGGCATTTGTGTCTTGGGAACCATTACATTCACACTAGAGCTGGATCTGATATTTGAGGATGTTCTCTAGCATCAAGAAATCACGGCTCTAATTAATTCCCCTTATCCATCATCATTAAGGATGCAGAACTCCTAAAATGTGTCTGGTTTGCAGAAGGTCTTCAGTTCTTCCTGTGCTTTGTGTTGTGCCAGCTTTGACTTGCTGATCCTGAAGGAGGTTGTGCAGAAGATGGCCGGGATCGAGATCACAGATGAAATGACGGTGGAGCAGCTGGAGGCCATGACAGGCGGAGAGCAGCTCAAAGCAGAGGTACGCCGCACCGGCACCGCTGAAAGATTTTATTTAGCAAACACACATAAGCCACACTTACTAATGTATGGATGTCATTGCATTAGATTAGGGCCGCTCCAACGTCTCGGGTGTCGAAAGTGCTAGAAGTGTGCGTGTGCTATTATTTAAAACTTATGGAAAATGCCACTTGGTTTGATATTTATCTAAGGCAATAACATTTATACATTTTTTAAGAGGGTTCAAATACTTTATCAAAATATTGTGCCGCTGTATCAAGAGCACTGGCACTGATACTTTAATTATAGACCAGGAAAGTGTTAGTAGTGCCATCTAGTTTGACTGCAGTCAGTGAGCTTAAACCAGCGAGATTACAAAGACTTCTGAGAAAAGAAAGGAAATGGTTTGTGCTGATCTGTTCAGGTATACTCACTGACTGTCCCCAATGTTAAAGGCATAGTCCACCCTGAAAAATAAAATTGTCATCATTTAGCCCCCTTCCCATATTGACCTTAACTGGTATGACTTCCATTTGAGACTCATTTTTTGTAAATACACTGGAAGTCTGGTGACTAGGGGTGTAACGATACACATATTCGCATTGAACCGTTCGGTTCGGTACGCATTACAAAACGAACGGTTCGTTGGACCATTTTTCCTGCCGACCAAAATTTCGTTATTTCAAATGTAGTTCACAGCAAGTGCGCTCAATGTAAGAGACGCTGGCGCGACCACAACATTGTCCAACATCAAATGGCAAACGTAATGAAAGCAGAACGAAACTGCGCTACTCCTTATTTTGTGCTTCACGGACCATTTAGCAGTTTGGACAAATGCAGCGCGAGCCGATCTTGATCAAGCGACACTGTCACTACACAGCGCTAAGAGATCCAGTAAAGAAAGCATTGAATTCGCCACTGAAGTAATAACATCGCTGCGAGATCTAGTGAGAAGCATTTACATTTCTCCGTTATCAACGGATCAAACGGCGCTGACGTGGAAACCAGGAAGAAACATTGTGCTTTCAAGTAACATCGGTTTTATTTCGACATTATGAATAAAAATTGCTGCCCTCAAATGTTAATCTGTAATAAAATAAACCTTTGATTATTACTACTACAATATTACATTTCATTTTTTTTTAAGGATTTTTTTTATATGCTCCTAAGAAGAGTCAAGTATAGCTCCATCATTGCTCAAAGTAAAAAATGATCATACTTTATGATGTTAGTTTTAATTAAAAAAATTTAAATAAAGGAAATTTCTCTGGCATTTCTTTCTTTTGGCTGTATCGAAAACGTACCGAACCGTGACACCAGTGTATCATATCGAACCGAACCATGAATTTTGTGAACCGTTACACCCCTACTGGTGACCAAAACTGATTGGTTCCCAACATTCTTAAAAATATCTTCTTTAGTTTATGGTGGATGAAAGAAATGATGACAGACTTTAAGTTTTTGGTTAAACAATCCCTTTAACAGTTTGGGCCAAACATTGAACCTTTTTTTTTGTATCTCTCCTTCAGCTGTATTTCTCTTTCTCATGTTTTATGTAGTGTGAAAAGAAAAAATCTTCACAAGGCTCTTATACTGGGATATAGCTAGTGTTCATGCGTTACCCTATTAGTCTGCCAACCAGCACTGCAGGTCAAACATGTACCAGGTCTACACATCACAGATGCTGTTTGCTTTAACAGTGCTTTCTTGAACACACTGAGGCGATTAAAGTGGCCACACGGGACAGTCGGTGTTCATAATGAATCAACTGGGAGCTGCCTCTTATTAGAGCCATATTTCCCAATAACAATAACTAGGTAGGATCGCACTGGCCGATAACAGATCATTCAACCCGTAGTTTTTATATTGGACACTGAATGAAAGCAAACATAACTCTCCAAGTAAAATAGTGCTGGATAGGGAAGCTCCGATCAGGATTTTTGCAGCCAATACCGATTACAGAATTATGTTTTTTTTTTTTGTCATCATGATCGATCCCGATCATTCAAGCTTTATAGAAGTAATAATTAAGCTCTCTGTTGAAAGTTCTTAATTTCACAGACATTATTTATGGTAATGCTATAGGTCATTGTTTTAATTGAGAATCAAATAAATAAGCACAGCAAATATACATTTTTAAAATGAACACTTTGATAGGCCTTTAAAAACAGGGCTTATGCAAAACACTGTTCATATCAGGATACTCTGGCTTGAGCCTACGAGACTTGATGTCAAACTGAACATAATTACAGCCCATGAAGTGCAATTAAACATTGTTACTGAGAACGAAAAACTAATAGAAGCACTGCAACTTCTAAAATAACAAAATGAGTAGTCTGATCCAAAAAAAGATCAGGAATATTATCCAGAAAGTGCTGAGTATTTGTGTCCTTCCTATGTCCTACTTAAGTAGGAAAGGCAGGGTTTTCTTTTCTGCATTGTGGGAGATTCCTATTTCTCTTCATCCGAAACATGCGGTTCACATAGCCGCTCCCCATCAACATTCGAGCGCTAAACTTCAAGCTCTAGATATAGTAATACAACACAAATTGAATAGTTATCAACTGTACAAAAACAGTGCATAATCTTCACTAAAGTGATTTAGTTAAGAGCAATGAGAGACTGTTTAACAGGAATAGCAAGGACGACATCAGCTTTATTAGCCTGCTACTATAACATCGAATGCACGGTTTACGGTCACTTAAGACCTAAACGACGGTTTTACGAAGATAAAGATACGAAGATGTGCACACTCAAAACAATTACTTTGAATTTTAAAGAACTGAATTTGCATTCTAGAGGTCGTTCTCATACTGTATACTGACAGCAGACCCTTCTTACTCGGTCTAGCAATGGATACAAACTGGGGGGTAAAAATATCAGTATGGATTTTTGCCGAACACCGATTTTTCCAGCAAAACCGATCAGTCGTTGGTCCTCTAGCCTCTATTGAGGACTGATGCAGTGTGAGACCAGTGAGAACATCCCTCCATCTTGTGCATATGAACTCCATATAAAGGGTCATCGTAATGGATAGGGGTGTAACAATAAATCGTGTCACAATATATCGCAATACAAAAGTGCAACGATGCAACAAAAATGTACTGAGTTTTAGTGTCAGTACTACATTAAACTACTATATATAATGTTGAATATAATGTATAATAATGCAATGAGGGAATATTTGTGTGTCCTGATATCAAATTACATGTTACCAGTAAAAAGTGTCCAACATTATTTTAAATAGATCTAGTCAATGACAGAGTGCAATAGGGATGGGACGATTACCGGTTTCACGATAAACCACGATAAAATGTACTGACGGTTAGTAATATCGTTTAAAATTTAATTATCATTAAAACCGTGTTTGATTATCGCGATTTTTAGATCCTGTTCAGCCAGCAACAGTCTGACGCAGGCGCAGCGTGCAATGTTATTTTTTATTCAAGAAGGAATTGCGGAAGGCAGTGACCGTGCTCGGGAGATTCCTCAGCCTTTTAAAGGCCAATTCTGAGGTGTGGTCATATTTTGGCTTTAACAAAAGTCCTGAGGGAAACTTAATCGAGGATGGTCACCCTGTCTGCAGAACATGCACAAGAAAACATCGCTGCAATAGACGAATCCGGCGAAACTACCGGAAGTAAGCGGGCGCCATTACTGAGCTGTTGCTGGGTAGCGTTGCGCCATTGCCTCCTATTGGTTTGGTTGCGTCCACTGGAATAAACAGCCCGCGATTTACGACTGTCACTAACGTTACATCTACAACTTTACTATTCTTCCTCTGCAGAGTTATTTGAACAGTATAAGTGTTGTTAATGGTCTGTGAAAATCGGACAGGTCCTTTAAGAACTAATTTATCATCTGGTAGAGTGTGCATTATTTGACCAACCCATAGGCTACGGAGCTTAGACAATTTTTTTGACCCTCTATCAGTGACCTGTAGTTGGCATTTTGTTGATCATCGGATGCCAGGCTTAGGAGAAAATACTCTTAAATACCTTTAAAACAACCGAAGGGGCGCGTTGGGGCAGTAGTAGCATTACTGTATTTGCTTGACTGTGACTCTGAGAACCAGCAACGCTAGCAGTTAGCTGTACCTTACCCTTTCCTTTTGAAATGTGAAAATGAGATAAATAATGGTCACAAAATAAAAACATGAATTCGTTTATTTGATATCATTAATTTATTTATTGTTGCCAAATGGACAGATCTTTTAATAGTTTCCTCGTTAGCTTGCCTAGCTACCATAGTTATCTTATTGCCAAGCTATTTTCATAAATAATCTGTAAGATCGTTTGTACCTTTATCTGTGACTGGAGGCCACTGTCTAACATCATCAACCCAACAAGTCATACTGCCTGGCTGTAGCTGTCATCGAGGGTGCGTTTGCGTTATCACGGAGGTTTGTTTACATACTAGTAACAGCTCAGTAATGGCGTCGCCACAAGATGGCAGCCTACACAGAACGCTCGTCGGATTCGTCTATAGGGGGGAACTTCAGATCTGCCGAGTCGTCTTGTGTGACCATCACCGACTGTTGTATAGCGAACGCAAGGCAAGTTAACTTTGACCTCAATACCAAAACTACGTCTGGGAAATAATTGGGCATAAAATGTTGTTTTAAGTTGAATTATTTTATATCACTTGAAATAAACGTGAAGCTTCCGCAAAGAAAAGTTCACAGTGGCTTTGAGCCAAAGACGAACGAACAAGTTCAAACAAGACTATTAAGAGTGACATTTAAGGGATAATAATTTATATTCATTATACACTTATTACACCGATTTTTACCACATAATTACGGGGACATTGAATTGAGATTAATGTTTTAAATCTTACCTGATTATAAATCCATTTTGTACAGCGTACAAAACAATCGTTCAGACAAGATGATCACAACAATATTATCAAACTCTGTAAACAGTAAATCCACTCTGATTTAATTTTCAATACAATTAAAAATGGAGACGCAAGACGGCAAGTTGTATTTGAATGAAACGAGAGAGCGCGTCCGTTGCGATACATGTTGTAACGTCTGTCAGAGAGTTTGAAGTCTGCCCTAACTTAGATGAAGAATACAAGACAGTAAAAATGAACTGGTAGTTCCACGAGACTTTTACAGATGTTTTCTCTCAGTTAAGCACACTCTTCATACATGTCGAAGAGCGAATGTTAAAAGGGAAAAGAAAACACTCTAAAACACGCAACAAATCAAAGTGGAAGTAAACACATAATAAAACAACGGTCAGCAGTAGAGTAGTCATCTTCCTCTTTGCGTGATCAATCTCACTGTGTGTGCGCGCTCACCTAAAAACAGCATGCATACAATAACGTACGCCATAGAAGAAGTTATCTTAAAGGCACATCCACATTCATGTCATGAACACTACTTAACACTAGGTGGCCGTTACAATGGATGTGCGCGATGTTATAATACGTTGCTATTGACGACCGTCATTATAAGGAAGGAAATGCTTTAAAAAGTGCATAGAGCTGCTTGTTTTATTTGTTGTTTGTTGATTTTCAAATATAAAACTTGTTGAAATGTCTTCAGTGTGAGCATCAACTCTTTTTGAACACTTTCATCTCGTTTTAACAAAACCGTGATAATATTGCTAATCGCGATAATTTTGGTCACTATAATCGTGATATAAAATTTTCATACCATCCCATCCCTAGAGTGCAAGCATATTCGTCTAAAATAATTGTGTATTTTCATCTTCAGAATCATGAATATTGTTATTCTGGTGTCTCTATTGTCCTGTGCTTTGGGTTTCCAGCACCAAGTCCAGGTCTATTCATTTACACACACAATGTAAAACCAAATTTACCATTTTATTCTAGTTAATTTTTGTTAACCTTTTATCATATGTCTTAGAGTATCACAATAATATGGTATCGTGAGTTCAGTATCGTGATATGTATCGAATCGTGATGTGATGGTATCGCTACATCCCTAGTCATGGATTGGTGTGTGTGTGTGTGTCTGTAGGGTGGCTACTTTGGTCAGATCAGGAACACTAAGAAGTCGTCTCAGCGCCTGAAGGATGCTCTCCTGGACCACGAGCTGGCGTTACCGCTGTGTCTGCTGATGGCGCAGCAGAGGAACGGGGTGGTCTTCTCTGAGGGCGGAGAGAAGCACCTGAAACTCGTGGGCAAGCTTTACGATCAGGTATGAGCAACCGACGAGCCAAACCAGGATGACTCAGATCCATTCAGCCCTCCTCAATGCTATCTCTGTAATCTCTAAAAAGATGAAAAACCTCTAATTAAACATGACATGCAGTGGAGCTGATGATACATTTCCTAAAAACGCTTTTTCAAAGTTGGATGCTTGCTTGCTTTTCAGACAAGTTAAAATGCTGCCATTACATAGATAGACACACAGTGAGACTAGGGCTCCTGGAGGGGATGTGCAGCAAGAAAAGACTTATAAAATTGCACATTTTAATTAGGTAAAGACTGCCAATTAGTAAAGATGCCCTTATTAGAGGAGAAAATATGTCAATGACTGAAACATCATGGTTCAACATAACATGACCCTTTATCATTGTCTTGTACGATTGCCGTTTGACAGCCTGTCTACACTATTAAAGGGATAGTGAAAACTGTTATTTACTCTCAGGTTGTTCCAGACTAGCATATTTCTCTCCTCTGTGGAGCACAAGTCATTTACTAAAACGTTCATGCTGCTCTTTTCCAAACATCAGAAGCATATAGTGGGGCTGACAATCTCTTAAAAGGACAAAACTGATCATAAAGACACCATAAAAGTAGTTCAAATGACTAGTGTAGTAGTCATCTGAAGTCCGACTTTTTGTAGGCAACATAAAAATACAAATATTATTTCACTGAAAACTCTTATTCTCACTTTTGTATGGAATCATGGAGTCATTTTAAGTTAGCATCTCAGTTTTCACAGTTTTCCCTCCTCAGATCTGCATGTTTACATCTCACAATTTGTTATTGTTTTCCTTTTTCAGTCTTTTACTGTAAGTCTCTATTGAAGCGGTGCTTAATATTGTGGACAGAAGCAACCGACTATATTACGAAATGCATCTGGCTGCATGCACGAAATTTCATTCAAGACTAGTTTTGGTACATTCCACTTTATTTTCATATTAATGCACAAAATTAAACATTCACAATGCATTTTGTGATCCAGACAGACTCTTTCGTCCACAAAATTAGATGGGTCACCAGCTTCGGATTGGTTATCGAGAGCACTTGGAGAAATCCTGGTGACATAACTACTGTTTTGGCTCTCTGCTTCACTCATTTTTATTTATATACTTATTATTATTTTATACTTTTGTTTGCCTGATGCACCCAAGTGACTTCTGAATTCAGCATTCAATATTAAATCGATAATAAATCATGTATCTGTTGGTCTTGACTTGCTGTGATTTGCCCATGGCTGGACTCATACATATCACTTTCAATTCAGAGAGAGATATTAACTCAAAATCTCAATATAAAACTTGGAATTAACAGAAATAGTCATAATTGTCAGATAAAGTAGCAATTACCATACTTTTCCATCATAATTAACATCAGACCTGGAGCTACACACCCATATTTGGATACATATTAATGATAAATGGTTTGGAAAACTGTGGCTAAAAGGAAGATTTTCAGTGAATATTGATACAAGTTCATTGAAAGGTCAGTTCATCCAAACACTCAAAAGGAGGCGTCTTGCAAGAAAGTTCATGCAACTTTTCCATTAAAAATGAGATTAAACAGTGGTCAGAGGCTGTCAAGCCAATCATAAAAATGAGTCATAAGAAGAGCTGTGAGGGAAAATAATTGAAATGCTGTTTCCCAAAGCAAACCAAACTAAAGATTGAGTTTGAGAAACTTCCCCTGGTTGTCATCGTGTAGCCGGTGTCAGCCACGAAAGACTCTCGGAGGGAGTTGTACAAAACTTCTGTGGTTTTCATCCACCCACACACACTGGCAGTTTGCTTTTCACGTTCAGCAGCTGCGCAGCTCAATTACTCACTGGGTAATCCAATTGACTGCTTCCCCCCCCCCCCCCATGTTCTCTAGACATGTCGCAATTTACAGCAGATGGTGCTAAAAACTAACATCATCAGCTCCATTCTGTGTGGGACTACGAAATGATGCCACCGGTCGATCTTTTTTGCTTTTTTTTTTATTTTTTCATATTTTTTCTCTCAATGTCTCAAATTAGAGCCTTTAGCAAATAATTCCCTCTCGCGATGCCAAATTGTCTAAATAATTGCTCATGGTGTGAATGTGAAACGCGCTTTTTCCCTGACATCAGTGGGGAAGCTTTTAATTATTAATTTTGGCTCTTTTTTTAAAACTCACTTTGCAGGAAGTTGTGCGCAGCTCATTACAATCAGCAGAGATGTGTGTGTGGCTCCTGTGCCCGGCTATCACTGCCTCTGATGCACCACAGAGAGTGATTGACTCGTCTCTCCGGCTAAATACGCATTCGGCATGATTGCATGATTTATGCATAAGCACACTGAAAAAATATTAGAACAACTTAATAATTTGTATAAATTTGCTTTATTTTGCATGTTTATTACCTATTTTGGCATTGTGTTTAGGAGTTGCAACTTAATATATCCCAGTGATTTATATTTTGTTAGTGGTTTATGCAAAGGCAAGCATCACTTGTGCATTTTGTGTGTGTGTTACGGACATGATTGACTGTGGCTGAAGAGAGGTGATTGGACTGGCAGACGAACCAAGACGCATCTGAAGATCAGAGTATCTTTGTCTTTTAGGGGCTGTTTTGAACACATAGCAACACCCCAGCATCGTTGAGCAAGGACCCCTTCAGAAGGCAGAAACTTCTGGGAATGCTGGGGAATAACTAATTTTCTATGACTCAAAGCAACTCATGCATTTCATTAATTTTCTTTCTGGAAATGAGAGGTGGAAAAGTGAGTGTGATTTGTGACGGCGAGTTCCTCAGGCGGCGTTATGGCAGTCTGAACTGATTTGAGCTCTGAAAGCAAGCCAATCTCATCTCCCCTTGATGTCCAGTTTTGATAGCACGTATTTAGAGACGTATCCTGATTTCCCTTCTTTTGCATCGGTTTCTGAATAGACACCGCCAGATTGAGTTGCGTTACGCTAACAAGCGTGGACTGCACCTCTTCATCTTGAAATGTCATTGCTCTTCTCAGAAATGCTGTCCCAACAAAGCCTTGAATGATAAATAGCTGATATGCCCGTGGAGCTGACTTGTCAATCCATCTTGATGGATGACACTGTGAGCGCAATCTTGGAACATAACAGGTTCACTCTGACCAATAAGAGGACAGTTTTACTCACATGTGACTTGAATGAAAAATGTAAGTCCCTGTTTTGTAACTAAACAAACAATCTGCAGGTCTGTATATGCACTTAGACAGGCAGGGGGCTAATGATGTTAACTGAGTGTGCTGGGTGTAAATATTGACTCAAAATTGATTCTTAAAAGTAGTAAATGAAATAAGTAATATTGATCTTGGGCGCATTCCTGCTGCTGAATCTACAGCCATGGCAAAATAAGTAATTGTATCCAAATTTGCAGTCTGAATTGAATGTGATTTAAAACGTGTACTGAGAAATAATGGCAAGAAACCGGTTATTTTTAGTGAATCAAGAAAAACACACAGCACAAGCACTGTAGTCCAACTCATGAACAAAATACTCCTTTGAGAAGGTCCTTTTAGTGAATCATTCATCAAACTCATGAGTTATCATCTGAATTGAAGAAAATGTAATAAATCCCAAATTAGAGTTAAGAGCTTGTGGATTGCAATCAAATCAGAAAATGTGCCTCACCAATTCACATGTGGGTGAATCTGAAACCGGATATCACTCACTTTGATGCTTATTCACTCGCTGCTAATTGGTCTCAGAAATCTGGACTCGGTCTTCATTGGAAGCATTTCTAGCAGAAAATATGACTATTTCTTGGCAGCCATTCATTCTGACTCCCAGAAATTAAAGCCAGCCCTTTAAACATTTTAATACTTCAGATGTGGACTAAATTTGAGTCTTGATTTTTGATAGTTGAACCACTTTAGTCTTCATCTGCCCTTCACTGCTGTACGAGACACTGACACATGATGAATCTCAGTGTTGTTCTTCATTAGGTCTCAAACTTTGGCAGTAAAACAGCTGTGCGGGAACGTTTTTGGGCATGTGACCCAGTGGTCAGGCCATACCTCGGGAATCTCTCCCCAGTGTCTCGCTCCACTAAATTGCTTTTCTGTGCATCCCATCGATTCCAATGGAGAGCCCGTGATGAATGGCTTTAATAAAGCGAGGTGCAGTTGCCCAAATAAATGAGCGACCCGAGGATTTATTAAGAGCATCTGCATTTGGCTGGGACTCAAATGTGGACCAATGTGTTTAATGATGAATGCTCCTCTTTCTGCTTCTTCCCCAAAGTGTCACGACACCCTTGTGCAGTTTGGTGGATTTTTGGCGTCTAACCTCAGCACAGAAGACTACATCAAAAGGGTGCCGTCAGTGGATATCTTGTGCAACCAGCTCCACACGCCACACGACGCCGCCTTCTTCCTCTCTCGGCCCATGTACGCCCATCAGATTCTGGTGAGTGATCAAACCAAACTCTCTTTCACACCCCAGTGCACTGTTTCTCAACCATAGTCGGCCACCGTCTAAGACAATCCTAACACAGATGGGTTTGAAACGCTCTACATAGGCAGCAAATTAAGATTAACTTTTGAACGTTTTTAAAAACTTTTCACAATAAGCACGTCCCGCACACTTGCACGCTTTTTTATGCCGTTCAGTATAAATAGTGTGTTCATACTGGAAGTCCAATAAGGAAAAAGTGCAGCAAATTAAGATTAACACGAATAGCACTTCTCACGTGAAGCACATGACATGTACTTCTAACACTTGCATTTGAGTGCAGTTTGATGTTGCCATGTTTGCTAAGCTAATGAATCAATCAATATTTCAAACATTAAAATAACATTATAGTTAGAACTTTTTTTAAATTTAAAGGCCCAATATGTAAGATTTTCTGATTAAAATATCCAAAAACCACTTGAACAACATTATATATTTTGTTGACTTGTGTACTTGCATTATCCCAAATGTTTCCAACAATGTTTAAATCCAGAGAAATCAGCAGTTTTAACCAGGACACGGACAGTGTGCGTCGCCTATCAATGACATCACACCTGCGTTACCCTCGATTTCCACTTTAATATATTGTTTTATTAGACAGGTGAGCAACTGTTTGGATACACTCATCGACAGAAAACTAATTATATATAATTATTATAATTATATATATATATATATATATATATATATATATATATATATATATATATATATATATATATATATATATATATATATGTATTAGGGCTGTCAAATTTAGCGCGTTAATAACGCGTTAACGCAAAATCATATTAACGGCACTAATTTTTTTTAACGGACGATTAACGCAGCGCGTATTTTCTGTTTGACCCGTGACCCAAAACCTAGTTGGAGAAATGGAGATAGACAGTGTTGGCAACTTATCGACATTGCAGACCCCTTTAGCGATTTTTTTCCCTTCAACAAAGCGCCCAAACCTTATTTAGTTTCTGAGAATCTACCGGTACCGCCGGTACTGCTCTCCCAGCACGCGCGCGCACCTCTCTCTCTCTCTCTCTCTCTCTCTCTCTCTCTCTCTCTGCGTCTCACGCGGAGGAGCAGCGCTTTAATTCAGTTAAACACAGATATTATGTTGCTTCTCTAATTTTACAAATATAGCCGAAATCAGAGCACGGATATTGTCTTTAGTTTATGTGTATTTGATTTCACAAGACGACGGTTCGATTATCAGAATTTTTGTGCAGATTAACGTCTTGGAAGGGAGAGCTGGTTATGTTTATTTGGTCGCGTTTCAGTAACCATTTCAAATTCATTCCGTTGTTTGACAACAGAAACAGTACGTTTTATTGAGAATGTATTGAGAATTTAGCTTCATCAAAATGGGCACAGAGAGAGAAAAACTACAATGTAATAATAAATGCTAAATGTACATTTAACATTTTCAGAAGAGCTGCCCTGTCATGCAAAAATATAAACATTTTTGTGTTAGTAAATTGCTCAGTGCAAAGAAAGAGAAGTAACTTTCTACATGTGTCTAATAGACATGAACAAGTTCTTTGAAAAACATCTATGACCTTTGAAACATGTCTCGTCTGCATGCTATATTGACTATGGTTTCAATAATAAACATACATTTGCATAAAGCATCTATATTTATCAATGCCCACGTTGATTAGAGTATTACAAACTTGAAAAGTATTAATTTAAGGTATATTTAGAACAAATAAAAAATGTGCGATTAAATGCGATTAATCGCGAGTTAACTCATGACAATCATGCGATTAATCGCGATTAAAAATTTTAATCGATTGACAGCCCTAATATATATATATGTATATATATATAGCTCAACACAGTTAGTCTTGATTATGTCTGTGGCATAAACTCCGCTGCTCTCGAGCCGAAATCACGGCGTCATCAAGCTACGCCTTCGTTTTAAATAAGCGGCCTCTAATTAAATGGTGCGCCTTTAAATATAAGTGCGTCCCAATTTACGCACTTTTTAATGCTGTTTAGTATAAATAGTGTGAGAAGTGTTCACACTGGAAATTCCAATGAGGAAAAAGACTTCAGATTCTAGGATGATGCACAGACTCAATGTTGGATGACAAAACAACCTTATACAATTCACACTCTAGACCGTTAGGTGCATAATATAAGTTCATAGTGTTATTTGGACATAGCTTGTATTTATATTCAACAGATATTCTGCCACTTTGGATGTTTTCTGATGCAGTTAATTCTGGGATTGTTTTCTCTGCAAATGGATCACAGGCCTGTTCACCCCGACGTGAATATTTGGCATGACAATTCGGCACCATTTTAGCATTGTTCAGTCCATTGCTAAAAAAAACTACTGAATAAAAATGCAGAATCATTCTCTGACAGTAGGTGGCGCTTATAGAAATGCCTTCACACTGGAAATTCTTCAGATACTAGGATGATGCACAGACTCCGATGCTAGATGACAAAACAACCTTATAAAATTCACACTCTAGACCGTTAGGTGCATGATATACGTTCATAGTGTATGGAGTGTTATTTGGGACATAGCTTGTATTTCTATTCAACAGATATTTGCATGTTTTTTGATGCAATTAATTCTGGGATTTTACCATTTTAGCTTTATTCAGTCCATTTCTAAAAAAACGACTGAATATAAATGCAGAATCATTCTCTGACAGTAGGTGGCGCTTATACAAATGCCTTGGTCATTCTGGGACTCGACACGCTCCACAACATTACGTTTCTGACCCCTGATTGTCACAAAGAAGAAAGGAAATCAAAGAGTTTATCTGAAGTTCCAGATTCTTTATCTCCTATTCAGTGTCGCATTACACAATAGTCTGTTTGTGAGCGCCAGTCGTAGTGTTGCATAACGACCCTTCTAGGGTTGGAGTGTAAGTAACAAAAATAAACTATATAACTAAATAATAATAAATAAATAAATAAATAAAATCTTGGAGAGAGAACCAGGACAATTCAACCTCCCGTCCCAGAGTTAAAAATAATATTATTTAAATTTGAAAAGATAATGAATGATAAATACCATAAAGGTAACAGAAACAACAATATTGAAGGAAATTAACGGACATAGAAAATATATTCCTTATAGAAGAGCCTTCATGGTTAGGTTGCAAGCAATACATCATTGTGTTCTCTGTACCAATTAAAAGCCAGTGTGTTAAATGTACAATCACCACTTATATTCATCTCAACAAACAATATATCATTGTTTGGTGTTTCTCAAACAAAGGCGTGATTAGTGCAAACATGTTCCAAGACAATAACAATTGAAGCATGAAGAATCTTTAATGGTGGTTGAAATCGCAAAGGATCCAATATTGCAATATTACCACAATGCTTTGCTCTTGCTTTAGTACAAATCTTGCAGTGCAGTAAAATGTGATTTATTTATTTTATTTTGCAGTATTATAACTCTTATATGATGCTGGCTGCCTAATGTATATTTCATACAGAGCTCATTTTGTGTTTTCCCTCAACGCTAGACCCCGCTACAGCTCTCCAGGGCTGTGTAAAGTTAACCCCATCTCTCTTCACCTTTAACAAGATTTACCGCCCCCTAACTCCACGTGCAGGCCTCTGTGTACGCTCATCTTCAGGCCTGTTTGTTGTGCTTGAGTGAATTATAAAGCTAGCCTGCTGTCTTTGTTCCCATCAGTCCAAGTATGACGAACTGAAGAAGGCAGAGAAGGGCAACCGGCAGCAGCAGAAGGTCCATAAGTACATTGCAGCCTGCGAGCAGATTATGGCCCCTGTGCACGAGGCCGTCGTGTCTCTTCACTTGCCCAAAGTGTGGGATGACCTCCGACCCCAGTTCTACGCCACCTTCTGGTCCCTCACCATGTACGACCTGGCGGTACCACACAACGCCTACGACCGGGAGGTCAACAAGCTGAAGATGCAGATCAAGGCCATCGATGAAAACACAGAAATGGTGAGACACTTCATATCCTGCAAAGAAACTACAATATATTTGTATGCTCTCTCACAATGCATGAATATTCATGTACACATAGTTGGTTGTGTATTATGTAGGGTTAGGTACCGAACTCTGTACTTTTAATGGCACCGACCTGAATTACGTAAATGCCGATTCACATTAAATCAATCGGTGCCAAATTTCAGTACCTGAGAACGCATCTGGGCGCGAGACTATTTATATACGGTTTCTGCGTGTATCTGTGTGAATGAGTGGCGCAGACGCATAGTTTCATTTACCACACACACACACTGAAGAACACATGACGCTCGCTGTGTTTTTCAGCCTCTGCAGTCTCACTATATGAGAACATGAATGCATGAACTTCATCTCCAGAGCCTTTCTGAGTCACTGAAGTTCATCAGCATTTTCATTTAAGAAAACCTATTGTTAGATCCTTAACATACGGAAACTCAAAGGTCTTCACCACAACCCGTCAAAATACAAGTTTGGTTTAACTTGATAATATATTACTGTTGTACAGTAGAATTTAGATCTCAATTTAATAATAATACTAACACTAATAATAAAAAAAATCAAATTTATTTTTAAAGGAACAATCACACTTTTTCTTCTATGTTGTAATTTTAACAGTATAAAGCTCATTTGTGCCGCATGTTGTTTGACAAAAAAAAAAGTTTAATTTAATATAAGATCAATTAAATTAATGTTTTGTCTTCATTTGATTACTAGAAAAATCACAACGCAGAATTTGTGGAAACAAAACGGTTGTTTTTATTAATATTCAAGCATCACAGACAATGGCAGACAGCGACCAAGGCAGCGCTGGCATAATGTCAATAACACTTCTACAAATGACTTAGTTTCTTTACAGTTATTGAGGTAAACATGCCTGAAGTAGCAAAAAAAGGTACCGTTGGGTACCGGTTAAAATGTGAACGGTACCCAACCCTAGTCTTATGCCATTCTTACACACCAGACTTTCAAAAATCATTGGATCAGTGTCAGTTCGAGTCAACACACATTTCCCATTACAGGAGTTGGATTGCAGACAGGTCTAGAATTTAACCTGCTAAATGTCTCTCTGGCATCAGCGACACTTCAGCGCTTGTCTCATATCACGTCTTTGGCAATCGTCACTCATGTTAAAGAGCATTGATTTGCTGCTGATTTTGGGCTTTTGTTGGTGTTTTCTGTCAGTGAGTGAAGAATCGAGGCTAAAATAGTGTTGTGTGGGAGGCTTTAAAGGAGTAGTTCACTCCAGAATTAAAATTTCCTGATAATTTACTCACTCCCACGTCGTCCAAGATATTCATGTCTGTCTGTCTTCAGTCGAAAAGAAATGAAGGTTTTTGAGGAAAACATTTCATGATTTTTCTCCATACATTGACTTCAATGGGGTCCAACGGTTTGAAGGTCCAAATGTGAGTATCAGTGCACGATCCTCAACTACACGATCCCAGACGAGGAATAAAAGGCTTATATAGACAAACCATCGACAATTAAAAAAAAATTAAAAATTTAAATCCATATGATAAAATAATTTAATTTAATAAAAATGCTTAAAACTTGAAGCAGTTTTTACTTGAATAATAGTGCAGAATAATAATGCTGCTTCAGAGCTGAAGTTTGTCATAAAATAAACTTAACAGCTCATGCATTTTTATGCTGTCATATGCAGTCACATGATCCCATGATCTGTCCTCACTTAATAGTTGTTCAGTTGTACCTCGTGATAGTTTGAACTGCTCTCTCCATCAGTAATTCTGCCGGTCACACACCAGAGATCTCAGCGTTTCCTACAGGATTGTGTTTTCCAGCTCGATATTAACCTCACAATGTGGCATTTCAACCATGCCTTCTGAAAGCACACTCAAAAAGCAACTGTTCTTGGAAATGTAAAATTTCAGGGGGAAATGTATAAATTCAAACTCTTTTACTGGAAAATAATTGCATTCAAATAATGGATAGTCTCAGGGCTTGACATGAGCTTTTTTGTTCAGCAGTCGCTGTGGCTTGAGGTTTTCCAAAGTTACGAGCCACTCAGCATTTTCACTGGACACAGTTTTGACTTCATTACCATGGGGAAAAACTGCCATATAGATATTTTTATATTATCGCATAATTTGGCAGCAGGTTTATTAGGCTGCTGTCACTTTAAGACCTGATGCACCTTATAATGTTTTATTTAGCCAATATGCTTGTCTTTATGTGCCGCACTTTGGGCGTGAGCACAAAATCTGCAGGAATGAGTAAAATGATGCTCAATCCGCGCAATCTCACGGCAAAATTCAAGCCCTGTAACACCAACAATAATCATTCAGAGCAAATGAAACGAGTGAGTAAAGGGAAGCGGGTCTGTGTGTCACTCGCTGTTGGAGAGATTAGAGCGTGAGAACGCGCAGCTGAAGAGTTTCAGATATTTTAGTATCGATGAATGGAAAAATCTATATTTTTGACAACACTACATTGCACTTAGTTCATTGTTTCAGATCTTTTTAAAAGACTACAATTGAAAAATGTATATTATATCAAATTCACCCTGCCAAAGTGGTCTGTAGGAGTGAGCGTCGCACCACTGCTGAAACACACACGCATGTGGTGGGTTGGCGGGTGTTAACGTCAAGCCCTGGATAGTCTGCATCAAAAGTGTTCAAATCAGCCATCCCATTCACCTTAAAGTGCAAGCTTAAAGCTCATCCGACATGTGCAGTAGTTTTGCTGCGAGGCGGTAGATTCAGAAGTGGTGCTGATGAATAGCAGTGCGGGAAACACTGCAGTCAGATGTTGCTCATAAACCCGTCCTCTGTTTTGCAGCCGCTGAACAAAAAGAAGAAAGAGAAGGAGCGCTGCACCGCTCTGCAGGACAAGCTGCAGGAGGAGGAGAAGAAGCAGCTGGAGCACGTGCAGAGAGTCCTGCACCGCCTCAAACTGGAGAAGGACAACTGGTTACTGGCCAGTGAGTCCTCAGACCACCCTCTCTCTCTGAGTGTCTTCAGAGCCCAAGGCTCCTCGTGTCTGTCTCACCCCGTCTCTCTCGCTGTTTTCAGAATCCACCAAGAACGAAACCATCACGAAGTTCCTGCAGCTGTGCATCTTCCCCCGCTGCGTGTTCTCCGCCATCGACGCCGTTTACTGCGCCCGCTTCGTGGAGCTGGTGCACCAGCAGAAGACGCCCAACTTCTGCACGCTGCTGTGCTACGACAGAGTGAGTCATCACACGTGTAGCCCAATAATGTGTCTCTCTTTCGAGTAATAAAATCAGAAAGAGAACCATTACTAAGTTAAACAGTTAGCTAACATAAAAGGTGTTCTTGTTTCACACATCATAAGTTTGTTAAATTTCTTCAGTTATTTGTAGAAAGTTTCGGTTATGCACTGAATTACCAAAACAATATATTCAGCAGGGTCACGCTAGAGATGAAACCCTTTTACCACATCATTTTGTGGAATTAAAAGATAAGATATTCAATATGATATGATTTAGACACTTTCTACAGCATTATGGGAACACAAGAAAATAATTCACTTCCATTTGCTTCGTTTTTACACATTTGTTGCAAATATCAACCATTCAACGCTGTTACTTGAGTAATTGGCACACAAATAATCAAACGTGTCTTTATAGGAAATATGGTTTTCAATAGCTACAAACCAACATTTATTCATAACTATCTGGTGACAACATAATTTAAGATTATGCAGCCCTGTTACCATCGTGGTGGTTTTTTTATTTTTTTTATTATTATTATTACAAACTTTAATCCAGACTTAAGTTTTGTACATAATGTTAATTGCTAAGAAATAATGAAATCAACAAATCAGGCTTTCAAACTGCTCATACATGTCCCAGATTTCGGTAACAAGGTTGTAAATTTTAACTAACCTCGTGCAAAGTTTAAAGGTGCTCTAAGCGATCCCGGGAGTCGTTACTTCTTGTTGACATTCGAATTGTTGTCAAACAAAACGGAGGCTAGCTAGACCCTCCCTCCTCCTCACCCCGTCTCTCTCCCTCCTCTCCTCCCTTCCGACATAAAGGAAAGTCAAAATAGTCACTACAAACAAAGTTTTACTGATACTTCATTCAATGTGTAATGTCGCCAAGTTATATAAATGCTTTTATATATTGCAGAACAGAATGCAGAAAAAGAGAAACATTATCTTAAAATCGTTTCGCCACCTGAAGTTATAACTATAGCTCCCATACAAGGACGCAATAATAGCAAGATAATGTTAGCTTCGTGTTTCCCAGTGAGCATAAACAACGGCCGCGTCGTAAACAAATTTAGTCAAAGTTGTCAATAGCCTATAAACATTCAAATTCATAACAAACAGTGGATGAAAACAATCATTCACACAAATTGTCGCCCTACTGTGAATTTGCTTGATCATTTACAATAGAGATTGATCGCTGCTAGAAACATACATGTTGTATTCACCAAAGTTAACGCTGACTGCATAGATCTAGCTAATTACATCCTTGTGTTGGTTTGGCGAACATTAACGTCAGTTTAGAAAGAAAAAATTAATTGACCTGTTCTGCAAAAACAGAGCAACTATGTCGGATTGGAAGCCCTTCTGCCGGCGGAGTTCTCGCCACCTTTCGAAAGTTTTTCCGATGTAAATTCGGGACCTTCGCGCATTCCTTATCCTTGTCACTCTTCTTTGCAATTTGTTCATCGGAACGTTGTCTCTTTGGTCGTGTGTCGGCCATAATTCAAACTTCCCTCTTCATGCTTCTCTGTTCTCTCTCCTCCACACACACCCCCTTCACGTGCACGCGCACTAACCCCCCAAACCCCACCCTCCAATACTACTTGTCGGTTATTGGCTGGAACTCTGTTTATTATGTTTCGTGGTGCGGGTGAGCCCAGTTTGTTTTTGTTGCCGTTTGTGGAGCCTGTGGTGTCTAGAGAGACCGCGTTTTTTTACAGTGTGTTCAGGGGACAGGCAGCTAGCGGATAGTGAGGAGATGTTTGCTGTATGTGACAAAAAATGTTTGTGCCTAAAAAACGCGTTGCATCACTTACAGCACCTTTAAAAAAAACACCTCCTGACAAATTGTTAAACGTTGAGCACTAAAATATAAGAAAGTGGTACAAACAAACAGTCTTTACTAATGTTCTCTTGGAAAGCGCTATTGCAGGGCTATAAAAGTTTTGATAGTCTTTTCTCCCCTGTTGTGCCGTATATCTGAGTGAAACGGCTTCTGGAACAACAACAAATATGTAAAAAAAAACACTGCAACATTCCATAAAAACAAGATCTGTCCATTTTTATTTCATGGTGATTGAAACCAGCCGCTTGATATCCGTGTGTGTGTGTGTGCCAGTGGCCACAGTCAAAGAGATGCAAGCTCATCGAGGATTCTGTTTGTTAATGTGCTTTTATCTGTGTTTGATGTATTTCCATGTTCATTAGAGAATCATGGGTCTGTGTTTTAATTTTAATTTTTTGTTATTATTTTGTTTATTTTGATCCTTCATACAAGTACAATCTTACAGTATATTTCAGTTTTCATGAAATGCTCAATGCATTCTCAAAGTGTCTTCACAAATGCACATATGTGCAATTACCTAATGTTTTAAATCTAAACGATGTGTGTGTTTAATGCGGCGTCCCCGTGTGTGTCCTGATCTAGGTGTTCTCGGACATCATCTACACGGTGGCGAGCTGCACGGAGAACGAGTCCCGCCGCTACGGGCGCTTCCTCTGCTGTATGCTGGAGACCGTGACCCGATGGCACAGCGACAGGGCCATCTATGAGAAGGTGCGGTGCTGACTCTGGTTTAATTATTCTGTCAGTGCTGTCTCTAGTGTGTCCTAGTCGAGGCCAAATCGGTGTCTGGGTAAAGGAGTTAGCAGTGTGTCCCTTCCTTAAAGGATCAGAGTGTTTAAGTGTTCGTCAGGAGCAAACTGGTCTTTAGAGTTCAATCATCTTCCATTTCACATTTACTTTTACCAGCTAAAAGTGTTTCTCCCCACATATGCTGAGGTTTTAGGGTAAATGTGCCTGTCAGAAACCTTTGGTATTATTTGGTTGTTTTGTCTTATTTGTTTCCGGTTCCTTCTCTAGGAATGTGGCAATTACCCAGGGTTCCTGACTATTTTCCGAGCCAGTGGTTTCGACGGAGGGAACAAAGCGGATCAGCTGGACTATGAGAATTTCCGGCATGTTGTCCACAAGTGGCATTACAAGTTGACTAAAGTTAGTGTTGCGCTTCTCACACAACAACGTGTGATATTTTATAGAGCTGTGTGATTAAAAATTGTAACACTTTACAATAAGGTTCATTAGTTAACATGAACTAAGAATGAACAATACTTCTGCAGCATTTATTAATCTGAGTTAATATTAATTTTAACATTTACTAATACATTATTACAATCAAATGTTTTTTTTTTTTTTTTAATTAGTTAATGCACTGGGAACTATAAACAAACAATGAACAGCTGGAGTTTTATTATCTAACGTTAACAAAGTTAAAAAAAAAATATTACTCATTGTTAGTTCATGTTAGTAAATGATTAACTAATGTTAACTAATGAACCTTATTGTGAAGTGTTGCCATATATTTTATTAATGAATGAATTTATTTATGAATATTTCCCTCCTAATTCTGCTAAACAGGCCGAATTGTTTATTGCAACTACTAAAATCTTTCTCGAGGCTTTAAGGATTTTTCATTTATTTTTTATTCAAAGGATAATATTTGATAGCCATGGCCTCGTGGTTTGTGTTGAGCCATGATATATTCAGTCATATGCAGAATGCATGTGCATAACTGCACAAAAACTCTGCAGTTCTAATTTCGATCATTCATGGCATTACAGACTATTTATATCAGGCCTTGTGTTTTGTCTAAATGTGTGTTTTTGTTGTTTACACGGAGACCGTTTTGAAAATCGTGCACTTTGAAACCCGTTTTCAAAAGTTTGCAGTTTCAGGAACCCAAAACGCCGTTGTCGTGTGAATGAACGGCCAAAACGCATAACAAGTTTTATGTTTTTAGTTGAAAATGGTGTTGTGTAAATGTGTGTTTTTTCATGGACTGTATAGAAAAGCTCTGGTTCTTCCCTCAGGCTTCTGTTCACTGCCTAGAGACGGGCGAGTACACCCACATCCGCAACATCCTGATCGTGCTCACCAAGATCCTGCCCTGGTACCCCAAGGTGCTGAACCTGGGCCAGGCTCTGGAGTGCCGCGTTCACAAGATCTGCCAGGAGGAGAAAGAGAAGAGGCCCGACCTCTATGCGTTAGCCATGGGGTAACTGAGCCGAGAGCCGGCTGGCCTCAGCATTATGAAGTGCTTTCACCACACTGGTTATCTTTCACTTTCAGGAGTCTGACTGGTGGTAGTTCATAGTTCTCCACGTTTCAGTTGTACTTGCTTCGTTTTAAGATATTGGAAATGTCCAGTGGCTTCCTTTCAGAGGGTATGCATATAATAGATCCTCTATTATATCTACTGGGATTCTGCGTATAATGCAATTTCTCAAAAAGTTGTCACAATTTAATTGAGGTTTGAACCAAACTTAAGGATTCAGTGACACGATTATAAATTTTAATCAATTTGAAATTTTTAATCATACATTGATCATACAATCATACATTTTCTGACAGTTAATCATAATCAAAAGTTATTTACATTGTTCCGATTTACTAAATCATTGGCTTGTGACATCATCAAATTTGGCTAGGAGGATCGATCACAGGAAGTTTGTCTATCTTTGCAAGGCTTTGACGTAATGATTTGAAACTTGATTGAAACCTCCATTTTTATTGTAATTCTTTTCCTCACCATATTGCGATATTGCAAAGGTCACTGAATTATTATTATTATTATTTTTTCATTCATCCCAGTTCTCGAGGAAAACCTTAATGAAGTCTCAGGTGAAGTCTTGAATCTCAGGAAAAAAGAAAAATATAACTCTTAGTCTTTGACACATACAATAATGTGCATTTTCTACGACAATCTGGATACTGTTTCTCCATATATTTACTCGTAGCCTTGAGCTGGTTTTCCTAAATGCACCGCTGGGGATAAATCCAAATAAATCCACTCAGTCTTACAATGTGCAAGTGCAGGAAGGCTTAAAACATTACCGTTAATTGCCGAAATAAATCATTAATGAGGGAAGTCCCCCTATGCCAACCATCAGCTGTTCCTTAACTCTCAGCTGGGAGTCACCGGGCGTCTCTCTTGGCAGAGGTTATCCACATTAAGGCAGATTTATTCTCTGCTCTTTTCTGCCGCTTTTAGCTTACGCTCTGCAGTGGGATTGATTAAATGTGTCGGACTGGTGCCGCTGAAGACCGTCCAGAGTGGCTGGTCATCACAGGCACATGAAAAGCGATGAGGTTTGTTGAGGGCGAGATGTGAAGGCTCATAAATCAGTGCCATCAATCCAACCAGAATGGCAAGAGAAGGCTTGGCCTCTTGAAGAGCCTCTTCATTCCTGCTTAATGAACACAGTCCATTCAGCTATTGGACTTTTCCAACCGGAAGGCCTTTAGTGTCATGATAAGGCAATCGTATCAATTATCAGCTGTAATGGGCTGTTTTGCTCCACTGGAGCTAGAATTAGTGAAGAGGACTTGATCATGCCTCAGTGATTCCCAAGAGCAACTGCTGTTCTCATGAATGACACTGCCTAAAATGCCTAAAAAAAAACGTTTTAAGACAACATCCTAAAATAGAATCTCAGCACGACTCGCATGGGAGAATCAACTCAAATGATTCCAATAGCTAATGGCAAGAAACAAAGTTCACAAATATTCCATTTTATTAACTTTTTGTTGATATTTCAGTGTCGAATGAAGTATATTTGTAGTCTATTTTTCCCATCCGCCATCTTTAAATGAGCTTGTCACGAGGTGTTTTCGAAGGTGGCGTGATGTTACTGCCAGCTCAAAATGTTGCACACATACACTACCATTCAAAATTTGGGATCAGTTAGATTTTTTTCCACAAGGGCGCACACAATTGATCAAAAGTGACAGTAAATGCATTTATGATGTTACAAAAAATTTCAATTTAAATAAATGCTTTGTTCACTTTATATTCATCAAAGAATACTGAAAAAAATTCACAAAATCAGCACAACTGTTTTCAACATGGATGATAATGATTCATGAGCCGCAAATCATCATATCAGAATGATTTCTGAAGGATCATGTGACACTGAAGACTGGAGTAATGATGCTGAAAATCCAGCTTTGATGACAGGAATAAAATACAGTTTATATATACATATATTACAATAGAAATCAGTTATTTCAAATCGTAATAATATTTCACGATATTGCAGTTCTTACTGTATTTTTGATCAAATAAGCGCAGCCTTGGTGAGCAGAAGAGACCTAATGTTAAACAAATCTTAATGATTTCAAACTTTTAAACAAGTGTATATTGCATTAAAGTGTTGTCGTTTAGTTCGGGCAGCTCACGTGGTTTACAGAAAATGTTGATTGCAAATTGATTAGATGTCCCACTTCCTTCATAAGGAACTGATTTGTTTTTAATTGGCATATCTTCCATTGCAGAAGTCGTATTAACAGTGGACGTAATTGTGTTGCGTTCATGCCACCAGTGGGATTTCTCAGCACACCTCCGCTTATTGGGCAGACGTGGGCCCTGTTCTTTGTGTTCCTCTGTAGACACGAGGAATCAACAAGAAATGAAGGGAGGGAATCAAACCTTGTGTTCAGCCTCTCAAAAATACGCCAATCTAGTCGCGTTAATATTGTTTTGAAACCTGTTCTCAGTGAACACAACCCCTCCTGAGGATTTCTTTTTGATTCCATCCATTTCTGAGTGATTTTGTTTTGAGCATTACACTTCGTATTGCCATCTGCCGTGATTTTAACCGTGTGTGTGACTTGCAGCTACTCTGGCCAGTTGAAAGGCAGGAAAGTGCACATGGTGCCTGAAAATGAGTTCCACCATAAGGAGCAGCCAGTGCGCAGCGCCACGCCTGGCACTCTGCAGAACGGACCGGGCAACACGGGCAAACCTGCGAACACTGCCGCTGCCAGCGCTGGCAAAGCCGAGGACGGGGCCGTCGACGACTCAGGTGACTCGAGTTGAATAATTTCCCAGATTTTGTCCAGGAATTGATTTGGTAGCATCTGGGCTTGTTTGTCCAATCATTGAGAACGTCTTGACACTCATTGAAAATGAAACACGTTGCCATGGCGTGCAGCACTCGCTGTGGGAATCGCCACCCTGAGGGAGTTAATTGCAATTACTGCGTGAATTGGGGTAAAACTGTCGAGGACATTAGAACAGAAAAGCCTCCCACAGACCCATTAGCACAAAAACAAGCACACCACGAGGATTGATCACAACAGCAGTGCGGGTCACATGACTTCAGGCTCTTCAGAAACAGATTCTGTCCAACCCCACGGCTGTAGAGAGGCTACTTGTGACATGTTATTGCCCTAAATATGTCAACGGGGTACAAAAACCCATGTTGCTTTTGAATTTAATGGTTTTTGATTGCATCATAATATCAGTGACGATGTGAGGGGTTACAAATTAAACGGGAGGTTAGAAATTAGTGTCATGATGACCAAGAAGATGCTTGAACTTGGAGATGAAGTTGTTTTGAAGAAAAAAGGCTAGAGCTGGTTGCAAAAAATTAAAGTCCCCCTGTGGTGAAAATCAAGCTTTTAATGTTGTTTATATGTCTATGTAGTGTTTTTAATATGCTTTAAGACAAATCATGTGTAAATTCATGAACCATTGCTGAGTATTTTCTCCTTAAAACTGCAGTGAACCAAAGACAGTCTCAAAAACACGGTTGGAAATCGCTGGTGTTTCTGACGTCACAAACTACCTTGTAACCAATCAGTTCAAGCAAGGGTGTAGAGTTACATTCAAACTATTTTAAGGCGTGACGATGTTTTTTTTTCTATGAAAAAAAACGTTTAAATATGTAATTCTGGTGATCAAAGGTGATGATAAAATGATTGACTACGGGGGACTTTAAGAAATTACACTTCCATTCAAAAGTTTTTGGTCAGTCAGATTTTTTTGTTTTTGAAAGTCTCTTAAAGGCACTATATGTTAAGATTTTAGGATTCAAATATTCAAAAACCACTAGAACAGTGTTATATATTTTGTTGACTTGTGCACTTACATTATCCCAAATGTTACCAAAAATGTTTAAATCCAAAGAAATAAGCAGTTTTAACCAGTGTAATGGCCCGTGTCATTGCTTCACTTGTCAATGACGTCATATCTGCGTTACCCTCGATATCCGGTTTTACTTTCGTAGAAACCTTGGAAACAGCAATGATGATTTCATATTTGATGTGTTTTATTAGACAAGGGAACAACTGTTTGGATACATTTACAGTCAAAAAACAAATCATTATTATATAGCTCAACACGGTTAAGGTCTGTTCACACCAAGCACGATAACTATAAAGATAACGATAAAGATAACTATATATGCGTCCACACCAACGACCGATAACGGTCTTCTTATTCCAAGCACGCGCGCGCCCGGATGATCCAGATCCATTTTAAATGCGCAAGACCTTTAAATTAGAATGGATTCTGATTGGCTGTCAGTGTTTTATTGTTCGACAGCTGGAAAAAAATCGTTCTGAAAGTGATCCCAACGATATCGTTCCTCATATCTTTATCGTTATAGTTGTGGTGTGAACTCTGTTATTCTTTAATATGGAGAACGATTTTTAGAATTATATCTTTATCGTTATCTTTATAGTTATCGTCCTTGGTGTGAACAGTCTTATTGTTTGAAGCCACTTAGCAACACAATTGAGACCACGGTCTTTTATCGATTAATCGTGCAGCTCTAGGAGTGTATATCCACTTTTAAGAAATGCCTAAGTCATGCCTGGATTTGCAGTGTGACAACCTTTTAAAAGACAATTTTGTCTTTGGCACTAAAACAGAGTCCAACTGAACTAAAAACCACATACAACCCAAGTAACAGCACCTCTCTTGTGAAACATGGTGTTGCTGCAAGTTGTTGATGCATTTCAGCAGGAGTAACTGGCTCTGTCCAGAAATCCCCCATCATCACTTCAATTCTTCCTCCCATTAGTAGCTGTGATGTTAATTGCTTTGAGCATAATTTACTAGCACTCAGTGTGAATGAAATGTGCACATATTGCTAACAGTTGCTGTTTAAAATCTAAAAATACCCTCTTTTGGAGTAAAATGTATCAGCATAACTCTTTTGGTACGCTGCTGTAAAATGAATGACCATTCTTTCCTTTCTCTCTTTGACTTTTTTTCTCTTAAATCTCAAAGGACACTTTCAGAAGTGTTTAAATAATTTACTTTCTGTGAAGCACAATCTGTTTTTCATTCACTTTTAATGAGATTTCAAAGGCACACTAAGGATGCCTGCATTTTCCCAGCACCATCAGTGTTTATAGCAGGGTGTATTTAAATCAAGAGCAAATTCCAGAACTACTTCACTATTTCACCTAACAGACGAGCATTGGCTCAGTTTGACTTTTTTCTGTCAATTAGTCTGTCACGTTTGGTAGGTATGGACAAAATAATGAGGTCTGCCCTTGTGTGACGTGCGTGTCGGCTTGGTGTTTTTGCAGATAAATCCAAGGACAAATCTCAGGCGGCTCAGAAAACTGCCAGCAAAAACAGCACCGCAGCCAATAAAGTGAGCAGCAGCAACGGAAACAGCACGCCAAACAGGTACCGCACCCGAGGATGATGCACTGCTCTCATCTCTTACATAATCTCATTAAAAGTTAAAGCCCTGGGGTGAGAAAGTTTAGCAGGGGCTTATTATTTCAAACTACTCGCCAAATAAATCAATCCTTTATCAAAGTCTACCTTCCTTATGAACTGTGTAATCAAATTGAACAGTGTTCCAGGCAAGAATCCTCTTACAATTCTATTAAACTGAGCAATTGCAGAGAGAAATGTCTTGAAAGGAACCATCTCTGAAAGGCATGGCTGTTACAACACACAATTGCACGATGGCCCATCAAATTGGCTGTGTAAAACATCATTTCGATAGAAATACTTCAATGGGAGTCGCTGGGAGACTGTGGAAGAAAGGTCCCCATTAATTTCCATTCAGGGATTGTGTGAATGGGATGAGATTGTAATGGGTTTATGAGTGTTTTAACCAGGTTTGGTGGGGTCAGGGAAAGTGGAAAGTGTAATTCACCTGTGATGAGAAGACCGAGAGGTCACGATGTGCTCTGTTTATGTAATGAACTACAAAGCCAAGAGAATTCAAAGCTCAGGGGATTTTAGAAAGCATAGTTAGCGTAATGTTAGCTTTCAGACAATTGGTTTACACGGTTTCCTTTTCATCTCATTTGTGCATGATGTGTGCAGACTAGTTTCACTTCGGCTAGTTACAGTGGTTTGCGTATCTGCAATTTAACAGGCCTTAAATTATAGGAAGTCAAAATTATGTCTTCTATTTACCAAATAGGCAGTGAAATGAGGTGATTAATCTCTGCTAGTCAACCTCAGGAGGTCAAACTGATATTATATTCTATATCTATAGATGTTCAATATTTGCAACATGGTAGCTACATTTAAATGTGAAACGTCTAAATACTAGTTAACCTTATTTGTATGATTATTGTCTTCTAGAAAACAACGTGCATAAAAACAAAAAACAAATTTGAGGCTGGATGTTGGTTTGTAGTTAAGTAGATAAACTTAAGTTACGCTATGTAACTTTTGGCCCTCTAGCGGTTAATAAACACAACTTCAAGCATTTTGCAGAAGAACATTGTTTTGGTTGTGCTTTGGCTCTGCGTGACTCTGTGGATCAATATGATTCTTTCTCATAACTAAACAGAGATGCTGCCAAATATTACAATTAATTAGAAATCAATTACAATTACAACATAAATAAGCTTACTTTTTACTATTGTAATTTAATATGTGCCAAAAATTGTAATGCATTCAAAGCCAAAATCATTTTGGGAGGGCTTGTATGCAGATATTGTTCTGTTCTAAAACTAGCTATGTTTCCCTTCATTAATTTTATATTAGATAAGAGTTTTTCTAACATCACTCTTTCCCCAAACAACATAAGATCTGTGCCTCGAATTTAAGCCTTCGTTGCTTTAAAAAAGTCAAGGGAGACCAGTTTTATTAGATCTTAAATGTTATGTAACATTTTTCCAGCTGTGTCAATCCATTGTGTCAATCCCCAACTCTTTTTGATCTTTTTAACAATATTTTGCATGCGGTTCTTTGATATATATGCCATTTCTTAATGAAAGCCATCAAATACCTCAATTTTTAATGGTTTCAAAGCTTAGAAAAAATGTAAATAAAACATTTCAGAATACTTCAGTTGATCCTTGATCTCTCCACAGCACTAAAGGGAGCAAAGAGAAGGAAGATAAAGAGAAGACCACTAAGGAGAAAAAGGATAAGAAAGAAAAGAACCCCGGAAGCACTCCAGAGGCCAAGGCAGGAGGGAAGGACAAACAGAAGGAGGAAAGATCCAAGGAGGAGAAGCCCATCGACGGCAAGGAGAAGACGCCCAAGGCCGAGAAGGAGAAGAGGAAGGAGGACAAGAAGGAAGAGAAGAGCAAGATCGACGGGAAATCTGCTGAAAAAGAGTGGCCCAAGGAACGCGACGTGTCCAGCGACAGCAAGACAAAGGAAAGCAGCAAGCTGGAGAAGAGTGCTGTGGCCGGGAGCCTGAAGTCCCTCGTGCCCAGATCCGAGGGAGTCGAGTCTGAACGGGGTAAGGCGGCTCGGACCACTTGAAGAGAGGGGCTTTCGCACCGGCTAGTGCTAGGAACTTAGTTCTAGGAACTAGCCACCAGGGTTGTCACCCGAGAACTAATGGTTCCCCTAGGAACGTTTTCCTGTTGCGTTCGCACCGCTAGTAGGAGCTCTGAAGTGATGCAAGACACGCTTGTTGGTGTGACATTTACACACAGCGCTCGCATTCTCCGTCTTCATTAGTTTACGTTCTGTATAATACGTTATTACATAGAACTGTTATACATATAAAGTATACAGTGATGAAAAGTTGTTAGCAAATGTCATGTGGTTGATGTTCAGAGTTGCTGAGCAGAAACACATGATCATGTTTCTCTTGGTTCTCCTCAGTGGCGTTGGATTTTCTCCTCAGTGTAAAGGTTAAGAGGTCCATCTCAGAGTTTCCGCTAGAAAAAAATGGTGCCGGTCAAAGTGACCGGCAGAGGTTTCGTTTTCCGGACATTTCAATGATATGCCGGTCAAATATCGCCTCTTAATTAGTCAAGTTGAGGAAAACTGGAGGCAGGCTATGTAACTTAAAAAATGACATAATCAGGCCGAATGCAACATGTTTATTAGCCTAACTTTAAAAAAAAAAAAAAAAAAAAAACATGAACGTCCGTTTGGCGTCAATCAACGCCAATTGTTAGGGTTTCAAATTCATAGATTAACAAACCAATCCCCCTTCTCCACATAAAATATCTGAAGCCTATTGTTTTTACTCAAGCGAACTTCCCAGTGTCTCTCCACAACTTGCAGTGCGCATAAGCCGCGTAACCTTGTTCTCCGCAAGGCGACTTTACTGCTTCGTCTTGATCCGATTCTGCAGCGAGAACCCCCTCTCTGCAGGAACACCCGAGACCCATTTTCTACGTTTCTTCATTCGGATCTATTTGCGATCCATTCCATTCTAAACAAACAACGCAGTTTATATGCTTCGTCCTTGTTTCATTATTCATTAAGATAATAATTAGCCTAATAAATGCGCGCATAATTATCAGTGAACTTGATAAATGTTGCAGATATGTTTTGCTATGCATGCACAAACAAATGCCTTTCAACTTATGTGTGCAAAATTCAGAATAAAATGAATGTGCAGCAATTTGTACAAATAGAGAGTCTGTCTACTATAAGTGTTGTAGCCATTAAATAAGCTCATTTAGTTTAATATTTGTTAAAATATTATAATGTTATTTTTTAATTTGTTGATTATAAAAAGTGTACAGCACGAGTAAGATAGGATGCGCAATATCGAGAGACATGGAGCGGGTCAGACATGATTTTGACCACTTAATTAAGTTTGGTTTTGTAGAAAGACTTTTTTGAAGTGAATTTCGTTTTGTATAAATTGTATCTTAATTTTAATAATTTTTTATCAACCAATTGCCTGTATTTAAAGGGGTGGTTGATTGCTATTTCACTTTTTTCATTTTAAATACTGTGTAATGTTGCTGTTGGTGCATGAACAGTATCTGCAAAGTTGCTGCGCTGAAAGTTCAACGTAAGCAGAGATATTGTCTTTTAAAAATCAGGAAGTTTAATGCCTACAAAAACGACTCGAATGGGACTACAACGAGATACTTCCCGGGTTTTATACGTAACTAACCCATACATTTACATCAACCCTCCCTCCGGAACATGTTCTGCTGTCGAAGAGGAGGAGTTATAGTGGAGAGCTGTAGCTGTCAGGTCTTCTGTGTTCAGGCTTCCTACAGACGCTGTAGTTCGTCAACAATGGTTAAAATTTAAGTTTGATTATGTTCCTGACAATTACAATCGTAGTTTAGCTCTCTGTGCTGCGCATTTTACCGAAGACAGCTTCCAGAATCTACACGAGTTCAATGTCGGATTCAACAAGAAACTATTACTCCAACATGAAGCAGTTACAGCTTTAAAACCAGAGGCCACAACCTGCAAGTAAGATTTAATCATTTTAAATGTATTTGCCTGTATAATTTAAGACGTACGTTTTAGTTTTATCAAGGATGTAAAAAAATGCCAGCGCTGGCTTTAGTATATGACAGATGCGTATAAACATTTTGGACCCGAATTTGTAATATGTACAAATTTTGTAAACGTATTTTCCATGTATACTTTATGACGTAATTTTTTGATTTGATCAAGAACGCAAACCAATGCCAAAGCTGTTTGGTTATAGTAGCTAGTTAGTTCGATGTTATTTTGTGTGTATAAGAAACGTGTACAAACTTCAAAAAATTATCGCAACAGCGAACTTCAGCTGCTGTTATCACATGTACACCTAAAGAAAACGACAAACTGAGTAAACTACCGGTAAGTGTTGTGAATAGTTAAACGGTTGTTCATTCTATCAATAAAACAATATCTTTAAAAAACGGTATTACTCAGTCATGTATTCAGTTATATTAAATGTTTAATCAGGGGGAAAGCGTATCTCAAAAGCTAACAAACAGCAGTAGCATTTTCAAGTAACAGCGTATGGAAATTCTTTGAGAGAATAATAATAAAATAAAATAAATTACCATTCAGAAACGTTTAGTAAGAGCCGTGTTTGCGGAGGTTCTGCTTGACTCTCTTCATCACCGCTCTCTGGGTCTGATTCTGGCTCAAACTGATGAGGCAATATTGACACCATTACATTTGACCGGGTCCGGAGCACATGCAACTGTCGCCCGTAAAGGTAATGGGCGTGAAGATTCCGGACGCAGTTTAGCCAATTACAACACACCGGCCGAACTAACCAATCTGAGCTCATTGCCTCTTTCTGAGGGAGTGGTTTCATAGAATCAGGAAGTCAACCGGTCGTTCAAATGACAGAGGAGGAAGCGGCTTACAATAAAGGTGAAATTTATGAAAAATAAGGCGTTTTTTAACAAACGAAACACGAAGACATGTTATATTGCAGCCCATAAACATAATCAAGCTAAGAAAAAAGGCAGTAAACCACCCCTTTAATATATAGCTAAGCAGCAAATATAGCAGACGATTGGCCTAATCATGGAGGCGCCCGCGCGGTCACTTGCATTGCTCGTGAACTGGAGCGCATCTCATCGTAATTGAACGAAACTCAGCGTAGGCCTCACAGACATGAAATATATCTTAAGAAAGCTTGAAACGTCTTTTAAACAATTTAAAACGAAAAGAAATAGGCTACTCTCTGATTATGTAATCCATGATGTGCATTTCTCTCTATAGGCGCGTTCATGGAGATGGCGATCGTCAACTTCATCTTTACAGCTGTTGTTGCTGTTAATAAACTAAAAATAATAGGCCTATAATTTTATTAAAAATATATTCAATGAAATTGTAATTGTATAAAAAAAAAAAATCCTGTTCAAGTTTTTTTTTTTTTCGCATTAAATTCAGGTAGGCTACTGAGTCGCTGTCCTAAGTGCCCAGAAAAGCGCTGAAACGGAGATGAAGGGCAACCCGTTTTTATTTATTTTTTGGCTTATTTTAACTGGCCCATCCAGTTTTCTGGAGGCCCACCTACAATCAAAATCCTGGCGCCGCTAGTGCTTCAGCGGTCTGATATCAAGAAATAACAGACCGCATTCCACATTGGAATTCAACCAAGCCATGTAATAATGTTTAATAACTTTCAAACGGTAGAGCCTGTTCCTTTATAACATAGCCAAATGTCGGTGTATTTTTGTTTTATACATTTTAGGCTTATTCTCAAATTCAGATTGTGTTAGGGGGGCGGGATTATTAGGTAATTTTAATCGGACAATTTGACCGGAGAGATTTATTTTTGTCGGACATTTCATTTTGTTTCCGGTCAATGTCCGGTAATTACCGGACAACGGAAACCCTGGTCCATCTATCACCGTTTTACATGTTCGTAGAGTTCGTTTCTGGACTAAATATAAAGGCTGTAATCTGTGTTCACACAGCTTTTTTTTTAAATGGCGGGTGCTGGTGTTTCGCCTGCGTTCGGCCAATCAGCGAACACTGACGTCACTGTAGTTCTTTAGCGCTGGTTTAGACCGACTCTGAAGTAGGAGTAAATTAGTTCCTCCAAAAGAGTTCCTAGAGCTAAAATCGTTCCTAGTTCCTGCGGTGCGAACACGCCAAAATCCGGAAACTTCCGCCAACAGTTCTAGGAACTGTGAAAAGCTTCCTCCGGTGCGAAAGCCCCCTAATATGGTTTATTACGCTTGTGTGTGACTCTGTTTGGACCTTATTTTAGTGTTAATGATAAAATTAAAAATTCAGAGCAAAGAATCCACTTGATGTGTTCTTTTATTGGATTTAGTTTGAACTGTTAGTGGATGCCACATTCGCCCTTAGCGAAACACAATATACTGTATGAAGCAAAAACACATTTCTAGATCCTGAACCTTGAATTTCCTCTCTCAGCAGAGCAAAAAAGACGAAAGCTTGACACTCACTCGTCACCGTCGCACTCCTCTGCAGTTAAGGTTAGTATGGCCTGAGGAGAGCTGTGCACTTCTTTGCTGTTGTCCCTACCTGTCGGAGATCACGTGTTTTCCAAACCTTCCTCGTCACCCATTGGAGTTTGAGAGGAGGCCTCTGGAGCCCAGCCGTTGTAGGAGAGCAGTGGGGGGGGATTTTGCATCATATGGACTATTTTTTGGGGGAAATATTTTTTAGCAGATGTCACATTTTTATGATAAAATTCCAAGGACTTGCCAAAATCTTAAATTCTAGCACATACTCTGTTTTTTTCTCACTTTTACTTGCTAAGAGAATCTTCCCAAGTGCCTCACAAGTTGTTCCTTTTCGTATACCGCATTTTTTTTTGTAAGATTGTAAATATAAATATTTATTTTTGTAAATCACCCTCCTCTTTTTGAGATTTTTTTTTTCCCGATTCATTGCATATTACTTGCTGAGAAAGCAAAACATAAGAAATATAAATACAGATACGTTTTTTTTTTTTTTTTTACACTAAACATGGAGATGAGAGAATGTTTCCACTGGAAGAAATCCTGATCAAGTCACACGCCCTTCACGCCTTCGACTCCCGGAGGAGCTGGAATGTTTTCCTTGTTTTTCCTGCGTCACAGATCCGGGATCACCAACGAGAATATGCTCATCTTCACCACTGCTTGCTTTTTTTATCCATCCTGCCTTTTTTTTTTTTTTTTTTTGTGCCTGAATCGCTCTCTGCCATGGAAGTGTTTTCAGCAAGAGTGACCAGCGGACGACTCCTTCACCATCCAGAAAATGGCGCGTCACCAGCAACCAGAGAAAGGCAACCAGGAAAAAAGTGTGGGCATGGCCTTCCCAGAGGGATCTGTCTGTCCGTGACCAGGAATCTTGTTGCAATTTTCTATGAGCGATGCCTCATACCAAAGTGTACATGACCACCTTCTATTCCCTTTATTTATGAATCCTAGATGAGTTTAGCTTGTTTAATCATCTTCATGAACTCCCATAGTTAGTTTTCAGAATGTATGCTCTATTTTAGACCAAAGATTCGAGTTAATGCTCAGTTGATGCAGTGCCGTTCTCCGAGCACATGCAGGTTGAGAGAGTGTAGACTAACGTTAGGCTCCCGTAGTCCAGTCTCTTCATCTCTAACCATGTGAAAGTTGTAGTCTTTGAAGGTCTTTATGGGGATGTGTTGAGTGACGGCCAGCCTCCCCCACCCTTTCTGCTGCTGTGTGCCATCCTCTCCAGCTCATCTGTCATCTCCATTCATTCCTACAGGACAATCTCAACGACCTCAAGGACTCTGCTTCAAAGGTTTGGACCTTTTTCAACACTCTACTCTGAATGTGTCTCCACACCTAGTAAACTGCCTAACCAAACAATCATAATAAATGCATCTTATGCCCAATATTGGCATCTAATCAAATGCGGGTTATAATCAACTGTGGCGCTGTTAAATCTCTAGCCAATTTGGCGTGTTACTTATTATGTTTACTCACTTCATGTTCACTCACTTATGAATTTCATGTTAGCCTAATCTGCGCAGATTTAACGCAAATACTCAACTCAAGCACTCAAGTACACAAATACTCAAGATAACTTAAATACAGTGTATTGCGCAGAATCTGCACACATCTGGCTTACTTGAACATTCGTCACTACGCAACAAATAACGGCGCACTTGTTCATTTGATTTTGATTCCTCTTTCTCTTTCTCATCTCCTTGCATTGGAATGGTTTGAAATCGCTTGAATGTGTAAATCGGCGTGACAAAACAAATGAACTTTTGACTCTATGATGGTTCAACTTTGCACTGAATCCGTGAATCACATGCGTGCTGATCCGTCTGGCCTGGTCCGATCAGAACATCAACTACGATCCCTTTAACCCCTATTACAAATCTAGTAATCTGTGTTCCCAGATGAACGCCGTAAGCAACCCAAACTCTTAGCCCAACAAGAAATATAGTCACGTTTTAATATCCCAAGTAGGGCTGCAACAAACGATTATTTTGATAATCGATTAATCTAACGATTATTAGAACGATTAATCGACTAATCGTCGATTATTTCACCGACTAATCAGTAAGTTTGGAACGATTATTCAGCCTTTTCAATTAGTTAAAACACTGAGTTATACATATTCTAACTATAATATAAAAAAAGAAAATCACTTCAGCTTTTGAAATGATTGGTTTAATGAACTTTGAGCCAACTAAACAAATGCAAAAAGCATTGGTTAAATATTTGGTTCTCTTTCAATAGAAAAAAATAAACAAAAAAAAATATCAGCTGCGTTACAGACAAACTTAAACTGCAAACAATTATTATAAGAACACAATTTAAAAAAAATTGACAGCTGAGCTGACAGAGACATTCTCATTCACCTTTTAATTTACAGTATAAAAAAATAACTGACATGATATTCTACATAACATCTCTTTTTGTAAGTCTTCATGAATATGGAACAAAATACAGGCAAGTGATAAGACTGTAATAACTAATAGTTACAATAATAAAAACAGCCCTAACTCCTAAGCTTGATCAAGCTTTATTCTATGCAAAAATAATCATCACATTACTGTAATTATATTATTAATGTTAATATTATTGCTATTATTAGTAGTATTGCATTCTCTAAAAAGAGATTTACTGCTAGTTATTTACGTTAGCTCCAGCTGGAGAACATTCACCTTTCACCGGCTCGTCTCGTGCCTCGAAGCATCGCAGACGCGACGTCGGTTGTCGCCCACTATGACACACTATACGAGATGAAACGATCGAATTTTGCATCCCGACGCCCGTTGCCGTTTACGAATCCCCACGACACCCTACGTCAAACGTGCCAAAATCGAGCTAAAATCGTGTAATCTGAATCAGGCATAATTTATAAAATCCTTGATTGCAATTTACCTGTGTCGAGTAATCCATAAACTGCATTTTTAGACCGTTTTCTAAGGCTGTGCGATTTTATTAAAACCATTTAAAAATCAAACTATAGCATAGTGCTTTTGTGAATTCATAAAGGCCATATATGCCCAGCGGGTAAATATTTATGAGCTTTATTTACATGCGTCTCAGAACTTACACCGTTCATGAACTGTTGTCCTTACATGCGTGGAGCGCATCTCAAACTCCATCTCTGCATATGCTGTGAGTTTGTGTCGCTTGTAACGTTCATCTGGGAATTCAGTGTGCGCCATTTCACCAGATTTGTAACAAATCATTTATAAACCTACACCAACACAGGAGAATACATCAATATGTTTCTAAATATGCAAACTGTTCATCGCGATTTCAAAATAAAAGTTTAAACACTCTTGAGTTTACTCGTTATGATGTCCATATATTCTTGTTAAAAAATGTACATTGGCTGTAGCATTTCTATCATAAAGAAGTGGTTAAATATTGAAGAGTAAGTGGACATTTGAATTAAGTGTTGTTTGGCCGATATTAAACAAGGTTTTGATCTGCTGTAAAGTGTAACAACAATCACCAGGGCGCTGGCGCCTCTGCAGGCATTTGTTATTATAATACATAATGTACATAATATAGACAGTGTTTGCAGAAACCATATGATTACTTGCTATTGCTACTAATTTGAACCAAATATTATTGGCTCATTCTTATATATATATATATATATATATATATATATATATATATTATTTTTTACTTTTTTTAAGTCATTTAAAAAGCTCAGGTCTATTTTTATTACCACAAAAAAATATCAGATTAATCGTCAAAATAACTCTATTATCAAAATAATCGTTGATGACAGCCCTAATTAAATGGTTAATTTTTTTATTAATTCGATAATTATTAATGCATCTTTGATTTATTAATTTAATTAAAGCATTCAAATGGAATAAAAATGGAAAACCCAGGATGTGGTGAAAAATGAAGCTGATTTCGTAGGGCCTCAGCTGAGATGTGTGAGTACACGCTGATGCCAGAATCTGCATCTAGGTGGGCAGCTGTTGCCTGGGCGTACCAAACCCGCCTGTGATGCCCAGGAACACTGTCTCTATGTAGGCAGCGTTCCTTCAAACGCTCCTCAGGATGCCCAGAAAGCTTGTGTGGGAAGGCAGCTCACTAGCTTTTGAGATACTCCCAAAAATTCTCGACTTTCTTCATGGTGTATGTCATGAATGCGCCTGTAGATTACAGCACATTGTGTAAGTGTGTCGGTTTTGGTCTTTCTGGTATTTTCTGGTACATTGGTCTTTAAAAAAGTCCCTTTTCCCTTCAAAAGATGGCGGAATAACACTGAAACATGCGTGGCTTCTCCTGCCAGGACATTTTATATTCTGCTAATGTAATTTCAGCCCCACAATATCCCCCATTCTTCCTGTGGCCACGCTCTCCTGGGCTCCTCTCTCAGTCCTCGGGGTCTGATTGGGCTCCGCTCTTCTTTTCCACCACTCGAGTCTCTTTTGAGCAGCTCCTGTCAACTGGCGGGGAGATAAGTGTTTTTGCAGTTTGGTCACTGAAGGATGTTTGAAAATACGCTGATGGCATCACCTGAAAAAGCAATACAGCTGAATTTTGAGTAGTCTGGTGTTTTTATTTTATCCCATTCTCTCTCTCTCTCTCTCTCTCTCTCTCTCTCTCTCTCTCTCTCTCTCTCTCTCTCTCTCTCTCTCTCTCTCTCTCTCTCTCTCTCTCTCTCTCTCTCTCTCTCTCTCTCTCTCTCTCTCTCTCTCTCTCTCTCTCTCTCTCTCTCTGTCTCTCTGTCTCTGTCTCTATTTATCTTTCTCTCTCGCTCTCTTTCTCTATCTGTCTCGCTCTGTCTCTCTCTAGCTCTGTCTCGCTCTCTCTCTCTCAATTTCAAATGAGCTTTATTACCATGACTTGTACAGTATTGCCAAAGCATTGGCCATTACATAAGCAATGAACAAAAAATATCAATAGTCAATAAATCAATCAGTAAACAAATGCATGAATACATTTTTATAAACAAGAAAGGGGGGAAAAAAGAAGAAAAAAACACACCTTTGTACATTCAGACAAGATAAGAATGATTCTGACTTTAGTTTTGTCCAGTGGCTGACTCTCGTAGTTTGTGGCAGGCTGTTACATATTTTGCTGCTGTTGTGATTAAGCTAGAGTTCTCGCTCTCTCTCTCTATATATATATATATGAATGAATATGAGTCGTGGTATAGCTGTGTTAGCAGGATCTGTTGTTTTCCTGAAGACGCAGGTTTTATCTTGCAGGAGTCAGTTGTTTCTCGGAGGATATGGTGTCAGCTGTGTGTATGGTCTTGTAATTCAGTTGTCAGTTCAGATTCTGTTGTTGAAGTGCTTTCATACATGTGATTAATTCTGCTGTCGTTCTTTCTCGGGGAGTTTGTGTTATTAATCTGTTGTTGAAACACACTCCAGATTTCCTGACGTACCCGTTTGGAGCGGAGGTTTATTTACGATGTTGGAAAAGTAAGTGTCTTCATGTTAGAAGACCATGTAGGGTTGGAATGCAAGTAAAAAAAGTAACCACAGTTTCAAGTATATGTATATATATATATATGATCACAAATACAGAAAACAGTAATATTGTGAAATATCTATCTATAAATTACAGGAACATCTGTCTGTCTGTCTGTCTGTGTGTGTGTCTGTTATTCGCATATCTCTCGAACCATTAATCCGATGGATTTCAAACTTGACAGGTGTCGTGCTACGGGCTCGAGTAAGTGCAGTTTCAAGTTTGACGTTGTTTGGATTAGAAATGCAAAAGATACTGTTAAATATATCGGTAAAAGAAGCACACATTGGCTTTTGCCGCTGGCCACTCCCCCTCTCACACTGACACTGAGTGAGCACAGCGCAGGACCAGAGGCCACTCCCCCTCTCACAGCGCATGACCAGATGCCACTCCCCCTCTCACATCGCAGGACCAGAGGCCACTCCCCCTCTCACAGCGCAGGACCAGAGGCCACTCCCCCTCTCACAGCGCAGGACCAGAGGCCACTCCCCCTCTCACAGCGCATGACCAGATGCCACTCCCCCTCTCACAGCGCATGACCAGATGCCACTCCCCCTCTCACATCGCAGGACCAGAGGCCACTCCCCCTCTCACAGCGCAGGACCAGAGGCCACTCCCCCTCTCACAGCGCAGGACCAGAGGCCACTCCCCCTCTCACAGCGCAGGACCAGAGGCCACTCCCCCTCTCACAGTGCAGGACCAGAGGCCACTCCCCCTCTCACAGCGCAGGACCAGAGGCCACCACCCCCCCCTCACAGCGCAGGACCAGAGGCCACTCCCCCTCACAGCGCAGGACCAGAGGCCACTCCCCCTCACAGCGCAGGACCAGAGGCCACTCCCCCTCACAGCGCAGGACCAGAGGCCACTCCCCCTCTCACAGCCCAGGACCAGAGGCCACTCCCCCTCTCACAGCCCAGGACCAGAGGCCACTCCCCCTCTCACACTGGACACTCCCCCTCTCTCTGAATCTTTAAGTCAGCTACACTGTACACTTCTGAATATTATATTTTATTTTGGTGCGCTTAAAGTTATTGCTACTGTGTAATGGTAGCCTATGCTATTCACCAACTAAACATATCCTATTCAATGCGTTCACAGTCTCTCTCACGGCCATCATTTGTGTTAGCCTATTCACAAACTGTTAGCTCAAGCGTAGCCTGGTCTCAGTGCTAAGTTGTCACTGTGTCATGCGCTGAAGTTAGCCTGTAACTATGTGATGTTGAATATGCTATGTTAAATAGTTGCCCAGGATAGCTCATATAGGCTATGTAGGCTTAAACGAGCTTAACTCGCCTCTTACCGATCATGACGGCAAATCCCCATCTTTCCAGTGTAAGCCATCCTTACTTTTCATCATTGGAACAACCGAGTTTGCTGTTTATGTGTTCTCCTTTGTTGTGCTTAGCGTTGTTTTATCGGTCGGTAACTGGATAATAGTCAAGTCAAACATAGCCTGATCTCAATGCTAAAACTGGCTATTATGCTCTTAACTATGAACTGATTTTGCACGGGCACTGCACTAGTTATTACAATTTACAATAATGGTTTTCTCTGTGAATGTTTAGTAAACTGTAATTTATTCCTGTGATCAAAGCTGAATTTCCAGCATCATTACTCCAGTCTTCAGTGTCGCATGATCCTTCAGAAATCATTCTAATATGATGACTTATCAATGTTGTGCTGCATAATATAATTTTTATAACCTTTGATACTATAAACATTGATACTAACAGAGCATTAAATCATCATATTAGAGTGATTTCTGAGGGATCATGTGACTGAAGACTGTGTTCATCATGTGTGATTAGTGATTGAATAAATGATTAATTGAACTCGACAGAACGGTTGTTTCTCGAGCCAGACATCACTTCTTCGGAAGGTCTTTTCAGAGTCTTCAGGCAGTCTGAGAGGGATCAGGAAACTCGTACAGATTTAAAGTGAATGCTCAGGTCGTGTGAAGAACAAGCGTAACAAGCGCCTGCAGGACACACACTCTCCCACACACACTTGTCAGCAGAGCATCTTTGGATCGCTTGGAGAGTCTGAAATGGCAATTTTCCAAACACTAACACATGCCACCAACTATTGTTACATATCAGAGGAAGAGTCATCCTCTGGGCTCTTACATGGACCTATACCACACGCTTCATATAAAGTACTTTCTTTATTTTTATTAATATTTTTATTCACTTTTGTTGGCAAGACTTGTTTTCAAGAAATCATCTATTTAAGTAACTTTGTTCTGTATGCCTCAGTTCCAGCTGGAACATGCATGGGCTGCTAATGATCGGCGTTACAGTTTGCTATCGTGTTTTTATGTTATAAAGCTCTTTTGAGGAGGAGTTGCGCAGAGCTGGACATGACGTGGGCAGTTCAGTTTCTGTCTCATATGTTTGGCAGCTTGTGTTGTCTTAAGGGTAAAATTAGACTATACACTGAAAGCACATCTTCATTCATTAGCACGACGCTCTTCACAGCGCGTTTATTTTTAACCTCCACCTGTCAGCAAACTGCAGATCATTCGTCTGGTTTACATTAAAGATTGTTATAGGCTGTCTTATAACTTTTGACAGCAACTTGTGATTATTTTGACGACCAGCGAATCTAATGATTACAACGATTTAACAAATATTTGGACAATTAATTCAGTGATTAATAAACGGCTCTTAATCGACTGTTCAGTTTTTTGCCAGTTGAGAGGCTCTATTGGGCATGTACTGATTATAACAAGACAAAGCGATTGTTTTGAAATTCGTTTAATGACTTTGGAAACGATACTTGAGTGCTTTTTAGAAATGTACGTGTGTACTGTATTAAGGATATAGGATATTTTAAACTTTTTTTACAACTTTTTTGGTAGGGTTATGTATTGTCAGTTATTCTGTTGTCAATCATTATGTATTTGTATTAAATGGAGCACTAATTTATTTCCAGAAGTTTCCAGAAGAACTGCATGTTCTTTAAGAATTAATATTCACTGAGGAAGGGGAAATATGAATTTTCGTTTGTATAAGTGATTCAATTATTTCAATATATGAATAATAACCTGGTGTGTTCACACTTGTCATGTTTGGTTGGATTAAAACAAGCCCTGGTGCGATTGCTCTGTTAGTGTGGTTCATGTGAATAAGTGTGAACGCTGCCATCTGAACCCTGGTGCCACCGAACAAGCGGACCGAGACTGATGGAAAGATGAGTCTCACTCCACTTCCAAACGAAATACGAACACAACACGGACCAAAGACATGTAAACAAACCAAAAATGGGATCTTAAGATGCAGGACCTGTTTTTTCTCGTCATAGTCGCGATGTTGTCCATCACAGTTCGGTACAGGCGTCAGAACCGCGTCTCCTCACAAGCAGATCTGTGTTTGTGTGTGTGACAAGGGATTCTTGTCGTTGTTTTGACTCATTTGCATATTTTCTAAGGTCTTCACAAGTTCTCAGCTGGTTAAAATACCATCACATGTAGGCTACGCTCCTACAACAAACTCATTTAGGATTATTTATTTTGGATGTTCGGTTCTGCCTCAATATATGTAATAAAACAAACTGAACTACAAGTGTGAACACACCCTAAATTACTTTTTAGTCGACCTCCTATGAAGTTTGCTGAGTCCCCCTGAATGAGGACCTCTGCTCTAGATGTCTGCATCAAACATTCAGTCTGCTCAGACTCTGTGTGGGATAGTGATGTTGAGGTTGAAAGAATGACTACACCACAATTAGGTCATCTTGCTTTATCTTGTTCTCGTCATTTGATCACTTTTTTTGTTTTCCAAAAGAATTCTGTTGCTTTGTTTCTCAGAAACGTTCCACCATCTCAAAAGGAAGATCTTTTTTTTTTATTCTTGAGGGACATAGTGATGTTTTATAACAATATTGTTCATGTTTGGAGAAACCACAACCCTTAAGGCCTTTCACTTGAATCATAAGCTTTTCCCAATGCAATGTTACGTACAGGCCAAGAGTCAAGTAACAGTTTTCCCTTTTATCCTTTCGTCCTCTGGCCACTGATTTCAAGACAGTATTAGCATGATGTATCAGTATGTGGTTGTTGTCGGCATGCAAAATCAAAAGATGAACTTCTTCCCTCTTTCTTGCATCTGAGCAACCTGATGAAATCACCCCTCTATAGCACTTTTCACATGGAGGTTTGACGCTTGTTTGGAGCTGCGCTGATGCGAGGCATGCGAAAGGCTTGCGTATACGAGTTCAGCAGGAACCTTGAGCTTTTAATAGAGTGCTTGGACTTCCTGTGGGTGTGTCTGATAGGTGTGAAGGCTCATGGGAAGGCTAGCGCAGCTCTAATGGAGCATGCTAATGAAGTGGCAGCAAACCGCTGTGAGTAATGTAGCTCTCTTCCTTTGAGGCGTTAACCCCTCGTTTATCTTCTCATCCAACCCTCAGCACCATCCTAACCACAGCACAGTCCTGTCCAAGAGCAAAGAGAAGGACGACGAGAAGAAAGAGTCTGACAAATCCAGGGACCGCTCCAAAGAGAGGGAGAAGAAAGAAGACCGGAAGGAGAGAAAACGAGTAAGTGCTTCCGTTGGTTAAAAAAAGGGATTTGTGCAGGGAATTTATAAAGATGTTTTCACTCACAGCACACGCACGAGTTTGAGTACACCGCTGATATTGAATGCCTGGTGAAAGGTGAAAATTCAAACCGACAAGCGTGTTTTTATTTTTATTTGCGCTTCTTCATCTAGGACTACGCGAACAGCGACCGCGAGATGAGCCAGGAAGCCAAGCGCCGCAAAGATGAGAATGGAATGAGTGAGTCGATAATGCCTATCTTTTAAATTTGTTTTGCCCGCTGCCGAGAGCAGGAGAGGCGAGCTAGCGAACCAGAAAGCCCATCCCGTGGCGTCCCGACTCCTGTTATCTTCCTAACACTCTCTCTCTTCTTACACAGACTCCTCCAAACACAGCAAGAGCGCCAGCCCCTCCGAATCGCCTAACGCCAACGACAAGGACAACGGCAAACGCTCCAAGTCCACCAGCAAGGACAAGGGCGATCTGGCCAAACCCGAGAAGACCTCAGGAGGAAAGAAGGTCTGTCACACCTCCACAAACACATCTGTCCTGCGCTAGCGTCCTTTTCCATGTCCGGCGTCACTGTTACTGTCGCTCGTAGCCGTAGCTGGGGATATTAATGCGTTGAACAAACCCTAGATATTCAACTTGACTAGGGGTGTAACAAGACCCTCATGATTCGATACATATCACGATACTGAACTCACGATACCATATTATTGCGATACTCCAAGACATATGATAAAAGGTTAACAATTAAAATGGTAAATTTGGTTTTATATTGTGTGTGTAAATGAATAGACTTGGACTTGGTGCTGAAACCCAAAGCACAGGACAATAGAGACACCAGAATAACAATATTCATCATTCTGAAGATGAAATATGAATTATGCTTGCACTCTTTCACAGACTAGATATATTTAAAATAATGTCGGACACTTTTTACTGGTAACATCAGACACCTGACATTATCAGGACTCACAAATATTCCCCCAGTGCATTATTATACATTATATTCAACATTATATATAGTAGTTTAATGTAGTACTGACACTAAAACTTTAATTATTTCTCACACTTTAATTTTTATTTTGGCTGAACTATACATAATATATATTGTTGCATTTTTGTATTGCGATACATCATGACACGATATATTGTTACAGCCCTACTTATGACTTATCCTGCATGTTTGTGCTGCAGACATTAATAGAGCCTAAATTGTGCTAAAAAACATTCATTGAGTGACTGAGCCACACCTTGAGTTAGAGATCTGACAGCAGTGTTACAGTCAATTCTAGAGATGATCCATCCGGCTCAGAATCCTAGAGCACGATGGATTCTGATTGGCTGTCAGTGTTTTTATTGTTCAAAAATCAATCTGATGGTGATTCCAACGATATTGTTTCTCTGTGCCGTTGTCTTTATAGTTGTGGACTCTGCTATTCTTTTATATTTAGAATGATTTTTAGAACTACATCATTATCTTTACAATTATCGTTCTTGTTTGTGAACAGGCTTTAACACTGCTGTCAGATCTCTAACGCAGAGCATGATATTGCATGATATTTCGCATGAAATGCTTGAGCATTTAAAGTGGCAGGCAATGAAACTGCAGCACTCGCTTAGAATAAACATAATGATATTTTTTTTAAATGTATTAAATATTAAGGAAAAAAACAAAACACTAAACTTGGTTAAGGAATTTATTTGACACAATTGTTTGGCATAAAAAGGCAAACTACAGCAACAGGTTTTATTTTACTATGTTAAAAAAATGCATAGAAATACAAAAGGCTCACAGGAAAAAGCATACTTCGACCACAACATAATCAGTTATTAATATATCATTGTTTTATCTATATTGGTTCTCCCTTGTTTTTGCACGTTCATAATTTCTTGGTACAACAGGCTGGCCAATAATTATGTTGGCACAATTTGTCATGTTTTATTGCGTTATTACCACAAATTCAGAGCACAACTACTAATACAAATTTATGACAAAATATTGACTACAATCAGGAGGTGAAACCTGTGACTAAAGCAAAACTTTAGAAATGGTTGAACACACACACAAAAAAACACCTTTTTTAACACTACAAGAGTTCTTGCACCATTTAAGTGTTAATTGTCGATCCAGTGTGATATGAAGCCGTTTCTCTTGTGCTCTTGTGTTTCCTCTGGGCGTGTGCCGTTTGACGGGAACAGGAATCCAGGCATGACAAGGAGAAATCTGAAAAGAAGAGAGACAGCACTGGCGCTAAAGAAGAGAAGAAACAATATCCTTTGATGCCTTGAGCACAACAGCAGTGTGTTACCTGTAGAGATGTAGTTCTGATGAGCCAATCAACTCGCTGCGTTTGCCTTAACATTCACTACCCATAAATCATCAGAAAAGCACAGATAATGTATGCTGACTCTCAAGGTGAGCGTTTGAGAACACGTTCCTTTAGGGCTGCACGATATATCGTTTTGGCATCGCAATCCGCGATAGTCGCGTATCAGGGTGTTTGATGTCAAGTATAAGGTCAAAGTGTGTTTATAAGTCGAGTTTTCTGTGACATACAGCACGTGAACGCCGAATTCTGTTCTCCTTCTCTTTCTTTTGAGCTTAAACGTCAAAATGCCCGTCTCTGCGAGTATCTTCGTAAACACAGTCGGTTATGAGATGTAAACAATTATATTGGATCTGTGCATTCGTCTTAAAGGGACAGCAGCCTAATGAACCCGCGGCTGTTTGTGTCACCAATGGTGAACAAAAGAGAAAATGATTTGTAGCTTTAACAAAGATAAATTGTTTTAATTAATTAAATGAGTTAAATTTCATTTATACAGTGAAGACTTTTATTTTACATTTGTTTATTCAATTTCTGTACCTGAATACGGTTAGATTTATTAGACTGCTTATTTCAATTGTATCTTTCTTCTATTTTATTTATCTATGCTTGTAATTAGTTTATCAGTTTCTTTGCAGATTCACTCCCCTACAAAATCACCCCAATTATTCTAGAATGATTAAATCTTTTCAAATCATCTGGTTTATATCGCAAAATATCAACAAAACAAATCCAATATCGTGCAGCCCTACGTTCCTTTTTATTAGCAGTTTCCTCTCAAGAGTTGAGAGATGGGTCAGTGAATATGAGCATGTGCTGATTCGCTGTGCTTTGGAATGACGCAGACGTTTCCCCGGACCTGACGTTCCTCTGCTGCGGGCCGCAGAATCCCTCATCTCCCCGAGCTCTCTCCACCCCGTCAGCGTCTCGATCCGCTTCTCCATCTCCGTCTGGACAGAGGAACGCCTCACTCGCACGCTGACGAGTTTTGCCTGCATCCAAACTTCTGTTGTTTTGCCTAGAAACGTTGTAGCTCGTATTTTAATCTGCCATTTTTATTGTGATATTTTCAGTACTTCACTGAAAGTTTGTTTCCTTTAAATATTTAGCACAATGTGCTTCTTGCATCACAAACAGATTCAGGTTGAATTGGTGTCACTTTCAAATGCTTGCGTTTTTATGACCTCGCTTCTATTACCTTCCTTTTCCTTAGTTTGTTTTTTTCTTTTCTTCCTTTTAAGTAGAAAACAAAACACGAAAACTCTGGTTGCCGGAATACTACCTTTTTTTTTCCTTTTTAATTCTCACGTGATATTTAGACTAGGTGTTTGAAGCCGTACAAATGCTCTATTTGTATATTATGTATACAGAAATAAAATGGTTCCATGTAATAAGACATATTTCCTGTTACTTTCATTTCAACTGTACGCCTCCTGATTTCCTTTGTGTGTTCAATCACGTTTTTAAGAGATTTGTATAAAGAATGGCAAGCTGGAGTTCTCCGTAAATAAGTGGACTAAAAAAAGGAAGCAATTCATGACTTTCCAAATTACTTTAATGGAGTTTTTATCTGGCGAAATCTACAAAGTGTCTGCTTTTTCTAAATAAAATAGTTTTCTTAGTGTATCACGTGTGTGGTGTTTTTTTTTTTTATTGGTTACTGCGTTCGTTGCACGAGTTTGACATCGACTGCTGAAGATTATGCATATTTTCTTGTGGCATTTATTGATCACATGATTTATCGGCACCATATGCACTACAAACCTTTCACAATCTCAATGCCGTTGCTTTAGGTGTAAAATCCAGCGCTAGTGCATCTGCTTGTGGAACAGTTTTGATGCCACTTGCTCAGTGAAGTGTGATTTTCACTTTGAATGTGTTGTGAATGGGCAATTAATGATTATGAAATTAATTTGGGTGGTTATATTCACTGCGATGGGATTTTTGCATCCTTACCTCGTGTGAACAATACTCTGATCAAACTAATGCGATTAAGCTCATAATCGCTTATTATATTCTCATCTGACACATCATGGATCTGCACTCAAAAGGTCAAAAAGACATTTTCTATGTAATGTATTTCTATAATGAAAATACATGTGGTACATCTTGCCTTACAAGAAATATGGAAGCAAAATGGCTTAACATTAAAAAACTTAATACTTTTTTTTTTTTTGCATTAAACAATTCACAGTAATAAAAAATGATGAAAGATTAAAATATAAGATTAAAAAAATTGTTTTGCATAACTGCCCTGTAGGTGGCGATATGCACTAACAATGTAAAGCACCATTAAATAAAAGAAATGACTTCTTAGCATCCGTTTCCATGGTGAAAACAGTTGTGTCCCAAATGACAATGCACTTATACACTTATGTACTCAACTGTGCAGTGTGTAAATTCTATAAGGTTATTTTGTCATTCGACATCGGAGTCTGTTAACCCCCTCCTCGCTGTGTAGTGTGTGTCCAAAAGCGCCCCCTATACCCTTAATCAGGGCCCTATTTGAAGGGACAGCCATTTGTAGTGGTGTCTGAAACCACTTGTTATCGAGTGCACTCATTCAATCCCACAATGCACTGCAATAACAAGTCTACAACTGATGTACGCTCAACTGCTAGACAATACCCATAATGCACTGTGAGAGTCGACGAATGAATTCCCGGGTCTGGCCGGAAGATGGTGTCATTTTCCAAACCGCGGGTCCAATGTGGGTACAGCGTATCATACAGGTATAAATTCCTTTTTTAATTGATTATTAAATTGTTTGATTAAGGTTTATACATGACCGAGTTCAAGATAAATCTTTTCATCGCTTCTGGAGCTGCTGGTTTGCTAAGTTTCAAATGATTATTAAACAGCAAGCACAGACTAACTCACTCCCTCAAGTGCACTATATTAGGTTATAGGGGGCGATTTACTATTTATACTACAAACCGTCACAGAATAGTGCGTAAGTATGAGAATTGTGACGCACCTCTGGATTCGGTGCTCGTCTGAGAGAGGGTTTCAGACTCCAGACTGCGGATCCAGCTAACCTCGAGTAAGGGTTCAGGGTTTATGTGATATGTTTTCTGATATGCCCCCTAGCTAGTGTATTAGTGGATGTATGAAGTCACTTCTCCTTAAATATGCTCATAATCCACTAACATTTGCATTTCAAAACCAATATTTTTGTCTTTGTTTTGAACAGTACATCTATTGTTTTATCTTTTCACACGTAACAACCCACTTTTATTTCTGTTTTCCTTTGCTTGTGCTATTGTTAGACGCTTGATATTACTGAAGTGTGGCATTAGTGTCTAAATACATCAGAGTATATGTTGAAGAGATCATATTAATTATGTTCAAATTCACTTTCCATATCATGAAATAGATTTTAATGTGAATATACACCCAGTTATGCGGCCTTTTGAATAGCTAAAATGTTTCATTAAGGCAGTAAAGGCTGTGCTACTGTGAGTACAGTCTCAGTTAAATGGTGTTTCATTGTGTTTAATCAGTGTTTTCCAAGTCTATTATCCAAGCGTTTAACAGAACATGAGCCGCACACAGAGGATAGCTTGTTTTAACACGTCAGAGGTGGGAAAGTGTCTGGACTATCCAACAAACCATTCAACCGTCTGTTCATTTTGACTGCAGAATTCATTTTCAATTAACTGCAGAGAAATATTATTCTAATTTAAAGGTAGGGTAGGCAATGTTTTATAGAAACACTTTTTGTCTCACTGGTTGAAATGCTCCTCACATCCTGATAACAATCAATAATAGAAATGGACTGAATGTTACCTTTTTTTACCTATATATTCTGTGAAAGTCTCAGGACCAGAGGTCGCGTGAACTGAAAATGTTCCATCATTGACTGATTTTTTTTAGCAGTGACTACATTTTGACAGATTACATTGTGTGTAATGTAAGTAACCTGTAACTGTAATGCTCACCCTGTCCACTTGGTGGCGAGTGCGCTCTTGCTGACTATCAAGTTAATATTGGGTTAATGGTCAACTGAGTTACGTGGTAGTAGTATACTCTGTTTTATTAATGTCTTTCTGCGTTGAAACACTGATTGAGCAATTTCATGAGAGACATACGAATTTCGGTAAGTTGGACTGTATCTTTCAACATTTTCTGTTGTTCATTCATGTTTATTTCGTTCTGTAAGGTAGTGAATGGATCGCGTTTGCTCGCGCTCCGCTTCTTGAACTAGCGCTACAGCGATCTCTCGCGCCACATTAAACAGCGCCAAAACGGAAATTATTGTTTGAATTTTGTGATAAAATTGACATAATTTGAAAGCTGAGACTTTGTTTCATATCAAAAGTAACAAAGCTCATTGCGATTTATTGGACAAACATTCATGATGAAATCTGAAAAGTGACGCAAAGTCTGTGTTCATTTTTCTTTTCATAAATAAATAAATGCACAATCTTGCCTATAAGCTTGTCCTGTAAGTTCGTGAATAAAAATGAAAATTTGAACAGAGCCTATATTAAATGGCTTATTATCATTAAAATATGAAAATTAAAATGACCCTGGTTTTTAGACCCTGTCAGTCAAAGTGAATGACAAGTTGTAGACAAGCAGTCACCTTACAGTTCCTCTGAGCTCGAGGTATCTTCACGTTTTATTCCCACAACATAAAATGCATCAGTAATACCCTGTTGTGTGGTTTTTGGTTTTTTTTTAATAAAGATTTTACTTGTCTTGTAAAAGGTGGTTGCTTAAGTGTCTAAATGGGACGTCATCAGCTGAACAGGTAAACTCATACACTTACTAATCTGCTTTTCAAAGCCTTTCACAGAGAGTATAGCTGCATTATTAAAAGATCACAAGCCCTAGTAAAACATGCTCGAGATCATATCTGTGTCTATTAACCTTTGACAAGTAGATCACAGCGATTCAAATCTGCGTCGACACTGCCGTTGATCCAGAGAGAGCAGTTGTCACATGAAACAGTCTTCTCAACCACACAGTTTGATTGTTTCTGTGTTATAATAATTCAAATGATCACAGAAGTACTGGGATAAAAGTTTATAGTTTGGATATAAACACTGATGTCTACAGTAGTGATGAAAGCAGAGTAAATCACCTTTTGAAAGTAACTTGAATAAAGATTATAGGCCTGTCAATCACATCGTTACACCAGTAGGTGGATCATTCATTCAACAGATTTATTCAAAAACACTGAATCATCCAGTAATGAAACAGGTGAAGTATTAATGAGCGAGTGAGTCATTCAATGTTTTCTGATTGTTTAAAAAATAAATAATAAAATTCATTTTAAATGTACTGCATTATGTCAGAACCTCTAGCAAATTAGGCTTCGTGTTATTTTGTTTAGTTGACTATTCAGAATCGTGTGAGAATCATAAACTGAGCTCTCACTAACTATTAGCTCGACCTTTCAGGGAAAATGTCCTTCAAGACTAAAAGAGTTGTTGGAAGCTTAGCAAAGTCACGTGACCATGGTGTAGTTTAGCTTTTTACCTCTGGCGATTATATTTATTTTTTGAAACTCGTAAAAGTTGGGCTCATTTGTGAAGATCATCACGAATAAAATGTGTAAGAATCATAAGCTTTTGTTGGTCACAGATCTTATTTTCCACAGTAATCCAAAAGCCAATGGAAAATCCTATTAAGTTTTAGTTTTTTTCAATGAAGCGTATGGGTTAGCCTTCAAAAATACGTCATGACTCTATAGCTAGCCTCTCTGAAATTGCCTACCCTACCTTTAACAGCCAAAAGATCCCGTATTCCATAAAATTCCCTCACGGAGGATTAAGTCAGCATTTGTTTCATTTGTGCACGTGACTCCATTTGTTTGTTTGTCACAAATAAAAATTTGTGTAGAGTAGACGGAGAATGCCGTCGTTGTGTGGTAATCCAAACCCTTCTCGGCAAAAAATAGCCTGCGTTTATAATAATTTGAGAACCACCGGAGAAAAAAAAGCCCTCACACATTCTTCTATACAGTTTTTTTTTTTTTTTTTTTTGGTCTTTATTTACAAAATGTATTAAAATTCTTTGTACAAGGCCTCACTATCAGGGCTGGGGGAAGGACGCCCACGCATGCATGTCTTACATCAGCCTGTCGCCCGCTCATGTACTCTGGGCTGAAGAAGTGCAGTTTTACAGGAAGAAACAGGTCAAAATATCAACGCTGAAACCCACTTTCTACCGACCCTCTAGAATCTAATGGAAGTCGCAGGGCTTTACTTGGCAATCACAAGTTTTCGCATGCAGAATAGAAAATTTGGGAATCCAGTCACTCGTTTTGTGAATCCTTCACTAGAAATGTACAGTTGGTTTTCGATTCGTTTTCCACGTTGACGTCTTTTTAAAAGCGTTTCGTTATAAAACTATCTGTCCAGGATCAGCGATATCCATGGAGTCACAGTTTGTTTTCCTTCTCTCCAACACAAAAAAAATGTCACAGCAAAATGTAAATGTGCTAAGCTTTCCCGTTAGCTCCGATTATAAATCTATTGTAAATGTTATTAATCCTAGTCTTGTTTTTCTAAATAATTCACCAAACACTAATAATGCTCATCAAATAAAAACTAAATCTCAAAAGCTTGATTTCATGTGCGAATTATATCCGGAGAACCGTGAGGTAATCAAATACTACATCATAAAAGCCATGTCCTTTTTTGTGGATTGCGGTTTATCTACATTAATGTGATCCGTTTGATAGCTTGGGTTTCTTGTACAGTGTGCCGTGATAATAACTACAAAAATCTTGGAAGTTCATGTCAAGCGTGTGCGAATGAATGAGATTGTGGTTTTTTTTTTGGTTTTTTGACGCTCACATTATCGAAGGTCAAATGGGGTTTATAGCTTCTGAACTTCTGAGAAATATAGATCATCAGACAAAAGAAAAGCACACGATATACCGCAACATATCCGACCGACTCACGAAGATCCCGATCCGTAATCTGATAAATCAATACACCGATTGAATGAGTGTGAAAGCAAATTTACAGTAGTACAAGCTCGAGCACAATGTCCAGAGAAGACGTCTCGAGTCCGATCAGTGTGCTAAGATCGCAAGTGATGGCTTTATTTCTCGCTTTTAATTTCACAGATAAGATGATGGCATTGATTGGAGTGATGCAATGTTCCTGCGATGAGTTTGCATCAGTGTGTGAGACTGAATATTCCATAAGGCACTGAAGAAATCTATCCCAATTGTGTCGGCGCTCGGCACGACCGAGGTCTTTGATTGGCTGTGGCGTCTGCGTGGGCGAGAGAGGCTGGAGCTGAGGTGTGTATGGAGAGAGAGAGAGAGAGAGAGAGTGGGCGAGAGAGGCATTGACCCCTCCTGTAGATCCAGCCGTCTCTGTAAGGTGTTTGTCGTAATCGTCACACCACGCTGCCAGGCTGTGACTCTGAAAACACACACACACACACACACTCACGATATTAATGAGGACATTGCATTGACTTTCAATTGATTTTATATCAAAAAACATGGAAAATTTGTTTTCCAGAGCCCAGATGTAGTGTAATTATGAATGCATTATTTTAGTATCCGTTGGGCTGAATTTAAAAGAAAACAATAACGGTAAAACTTTACAATTAGGTTCACCAGTTAACATAGTCCAGGTGATTTGTTCACTTTTTCATAAAAGCATGAAACTTGGTACTCTTGTACAGTTGGGGGCCCTGAACATTTTCAGAAATGGAGCCATCGCAAAAACTCCTTGTGGCGGCCATTTTACTTTCCGCCATGACCAAATTATGTATTTTGTATCATATCTCCTGAATCAAACATGATAACACAGAAAAGATGTCTACCCCTATGTTTTGATGGTCGAGGATTACAATGATACCAAATACAACATCAGAAACTGTTCAGGTCAATAGTTAATGGTGAATTCAGGGTTGTTCGCATGTGCATACCGTCGCCGTTTTCACAGATTCACGTTTTTGAAGTTTACGCAGAGATGAGAACGGTATCATTTTCAAAACTCGTTTCAAAACCTATTTCGGGGTTTGCGTTCTCGGGCCACCAGGGCGGCGCTGTCGTGTGGATGAAGGGCTGGAGTGCGCATTGAGGGTTTTCTGTTTTCAGTTGAGAACAGTGTTGTGCAAGTAAATACCTGATGATTTTAACAATGGAAATGAATCAATAAAAAACGTACAATGATTTTCTCCTAGAGCTGCTGTACGACCAAAACAATCTTTGTTGAATGAATTTCCTATTATCACTGTAAAGCTGCTTTAAATCAATATATATTGTAAAAAGCATTATACAAATGAAGGTGACTTGACTTGACTTGACTGCGCCAGTGCATCCTTAGTTGGGGGGATTTGCTCCATTCCTCCTTCCTTTCTTTGTCAACAACTCAAGACGAACTTGATCGATGCTGAGTTGGCCGCTGATGCGATCGTAGAGGAGAATTGTGAAGAGCTCCACAATGGAAATGACCTCCTATGTTGCAATTTCATCTGCATTCCAGGTATCCCACACTGCCTTATTGCCCCTGGTTGCAAAATCAGAGACTCTGCCACAGCCATTGAAGGCATGGATCACAGGAAGGGCCTTGGATTTGTCAGGACCCAGAGACTTGGCAATCTCATGGGCAGGTATGTACAGTATCTGAAGTTCTTGCCAGTCCTAAATGCCACCCACAACTACTCAATGTCCAGCTCTGACACATGTGCTATGGCTAGAACCACAACAGTTGGTCCCCAGGGTGATCTTTTTAAATCCTTTTCTTGCAGCATCCACCCCATGGAGTAGCATCATTGTATGTGGCTCTTCATGTGTGCAAGCTGATCTGATTCTTGTGGGTGAGATGATTGGGTCCGCATGTGTAAACAACTTGTTTGGTAGTCGACATTTCCAAGGTTCCTGGCCAGAAAGTAAAGAGCTCTGTTTTGTTTTTATCCACTCTCAGGAAGCCTTTTCCGAGCACTTCTGGCACATTAAAGGGGTGGTATAATGCCCTTTTCACGAGATGTAAAATAAATCCCTGATGTCCCCAGAGTTTGTGTGTGAAGTTTTAGCTCAAAATACCTCACAGATATGTTTAGATAGCATGTTAAACTTGTCACTTTTTGAGGGTGAGCAAAAACGCACCATTTTGTGTCTGGCCCTTTAAATGCAAATGAGCTGCTGCTCCGGGTCTCAAGAGCTTGTGTTTTAGCAGCTCTGATTACCTCACGCAGACACACACTAAAATGACAGAAATTATTCTGCCTTTTATGTTAAATGGAGTCAGACAAAGATGGAGAGACTCAAGAAGAAGTGACAACACGTAGAATGCAACAGGATATCTCTGAATGGTTAGTTGATAAATTTATGTTACTGATGTGGAGTTAACTATCTTCAATTAGCATATTCTGTCATGATAATCTATAAATCGCTCGTATAGGAACTGTTTTGAGATGCACACAGAGTGACTTTCTATTGCATGTGAAAAGACGAGTGCTACAGTTTGAGCTGACTCACAAATGTGCTCGACTACAATCACTCTTCCTCTTCTCAACATGGACTGCGTGTTCCCGGGGGAGGGGTTTATGTCAATTTTAGGGTTGGTGATGTCACTAACCCTGCAGGAATGTCGTGTAGTCCCTACCAGCCGTTTGTTGTAGTCCTTAAAAAGCGATTTCTTTAAAAGCAAATATCTCCCTTTGCTTTGAACTTTGAGCGTTGTAACTTTGCAGATGTTGTTTATGCTCAAACAGCAACATTACACACTAACTAAAGTTAGAAAAGTCAAATCATACTCAACCACCCCTTTAAGCTGGTAACTTCATAGCAGTCCCATACAACATCCACTCTGTTGACCATTTCAAGTTTCTCTTTTAATATAAGGTATGAAGATCTGTCTGGAAAAGTCATTGAAGGTTTTAGCTACGCCTGGTTTCTGCATGTTGATGACTGCTGACTCATTTAATATTTAGACCTCACTGTCTGGGGCACTGTTTCGTGAGGCACTGTCTGGGGCACTTCTTATACTGTTTCCCTTGTTTGAAGTGAGAGTGATGGAGGGTAGGCCTGAAGAAGTTTTCTTGGTTCCCATCACTGGTCTGACAGGCAATGTAGAGTCTGGAAAACAGTGCACAGTCGTTTTTCAGCGAGTTTTGTCTTAGACTGTCCTCTTATCAGAGCTGTTTTAAAAAGAGGGAGCTTGTTCCTCTTCAAATGGGCAGTGATGCGTTTTGTGCCCTGCATCCTCTCTGCAACAAAGAGTTTGTACTGCTCTTGTCTTGGCCCATCCTCTGCAACTCGAACAGCATCCACAACAGCTTGGTCTGCTAATTCTCTTGAGTTCAGCTTCAGAAGGTTGTTGCTGTCCTCAATCCCGTCAACCAACTCACATGTCTTGAATTTCAGCTGGACACTTTTGGCCTGTTCATGATGTCTGTTTTCAGAGACACTGCTGAACTCCATGGCATTCTCAAACTCATCACTTGGTACACACTACAAGATATTTGGGGTGATTTTGAACCAATTTCTCCCCTTCTGACAATGCCAGGTAAAGTCACGATTATCTTGATGGTTCTACAAATTATCTTATCAGATTTTCCTCTGGTGTGAGGTGTGTTAAGAGTGACCGAATCTGCTCGGAAGAACGTCGGAACCGCCCCGATCAGAAATCCTATTGTGTTGGGGGAACCCCGAGGACAAATGCGCGCATACTCTGGAGATTATGACATGAAACGAAACAATACCCAATCAGAAAGCGAGCTGACGGAAGACTCACCTCCAGCTCATGCTGTAACATGTAAAGTTCATGTTCACACCGTCTCCACGATTCCATCTAACTTTTTTTCTGTAAGGGTAGGGACACACCCAACCCACGCCAAAGAACGAGCGCTGATGAAAGCTGATTGTGTTGACTAGAGTCAACGGTGCGGAACACACCGGAAAACTTAAGTCGGACGACGCTTGGTGCTTGGCTTAAAAAGCAATCCATACACTATAAGCACCATTTCTTCGTGCCAGTTGTCCACCATGTTTGTTTACTTTAAAGTCACGTTTGATGCAAGAGATTTTGTAGGATTTCCCGTGTTCACAGGCGGGACTGTGTGTGAATGTAATCTGTTAGTGTGTGGTGTGCTTTCCTGGTCACATTCGCGGCACTCCACACTGTATAGAGGAACAAAACAGATAAATCTATGATTTTTTATCGTCATGTTTGTAGTCTCTCACATTCTGAAAATATTATAATATTTTAAAAATCTTTTAGTGTGGCCCCAGCTTCAGATGATATTCTCAGATACTACGATTTCATTATAATCCTTCTCACAATGTCACTGAATTCACCATTAACTATTCACCTGAACATTTTATGATGTTGTATATGGTATCATTGTAATCCATCTCTGAAAATGTCCAGGGCCGCAAACTGTACATGTGTACCAAGTTTCATGCTTTAATGAAAAAGTGAACATAATTTTCACCTGGACTATAATGTATTAACTAAGATGAACTAACAATGAGCAATACATTTGATTTAATGTTAGTTAATAAAAATACAGCTGTTAATTGTTTTTTCATGTTAGTTCATGGTGCATTAACTAATGTAAACAAATACAACCTTTGATTTAAATAACATACTAGTACATGTTGAAATTAATATTAACTAAGATTAATAAATGCTGTAGAAGTATTGTTCATTCTTAGTTCATGTTAACTAAGGTAGTTACCTTATTGTAAAGTGTTACCACAATAATAATTGTAATATATGTCCTGATTTGATATTATTGTCAATGATTTCAGATGATAATGATGGCGGGTCTGTTCCTCCAATCTTCTACTGTATTGGTTTGGTTTGTCCAATTGTTTTTTTTTTGTTTTTTTGTCTGTGCCAAACGATACACATGTAGAACATGGATTTCTTTCACTATTTCCTGCCAGAGTACAAATATTAACAGAATGTGTTTCCATCGCAGTCTGACTGATGCAACCGTTTGAAAACAAGCCAGCGTTAGGAGAGAAAAAATCAGCCAGAGAACGCTGCACTTCCCAATTGATTCCATTATCTGGAATTAATGACATTGCGAGGACAAACACAATCTCCGGCTTTGGCACACACGCACACACACAAACTCACTCTCTCACACACACACACACACACACTCAGGCGGCGTAGAAGCATTACCGTTAGATCTTCACGCTCTCCGTCCCGTACACGTTGTATCCTTCTCGGTACGTGGCAAAGTTTTGCGTGTTGGCTGGCGGGGCCGGCTTATAGCTTTGTGCGTTCTTTTCAAGTTTCAACCGTTTGGCTTCGGCACGGGACTTATAACAGAACTCTATCAAAGCCACCATCATGGCCAGCCCTAGTCCACCAACCAGAATATAGAAGACACCAGCAACATTGCTCAGGCTCAGTGCACTTGTCTTGTCCTAAGAGAAGCGAGGCACATAGTTAGCAAATCTGACAGTGGAAGTCATGTGACAAAACACACACTCTACAGCTCATCTATCAAGCAGGACTACTGACTATATCAAACACATCTCTACTGCTAAAAGAGGAATCTAGATTCCAATGGGGAGTTACATCTATGATACGGCTCATCTAAAGCTCTAGCTCAATGTAAGTTAAAGTCAATCTGGACCATAACTGGTGAATGTAGATGTTTTCTCTAACCTGATCTTCTCATTGGCTTCTTCATGTATCTGAGGAAGCTGGTCAGTTACGTACAGGTCAGACCTCTGACTTAATAACCTTACTTTAAACAACTGCCTTTCCATCCTTTAACCTTCAAATTAATATTTTGACATATTTTCTACACCAGAGTACTGAGTTTAAGAATCAGTCCAACCATTCTGCTGCAGTTTACCCCCCAAACTTGTCCATTAAAAATTTGTCCATTAGTATTACACTATTTGCCGTTTATAGAGATGGTTTTTACTGCTGCATTTCGACTCCTCTGGAAATTCACTTCACTTTCTAAACAAGACGAGTCCACCTTCGCTCCTTTAATGAAATCCGTCACGACGTTGGTGGTTAACGACTAATCGAATAGGCCTTCGACAAATAAGTAACAACACTAATACATCAAATTTTAAATTCGAAGTTTGGTGAGTAAGAACTGCAGCATAATGGTTATTGTGTCATTTATATCAAGTGAAAAATAAGCAAGAAAGACAATTGGTATGCAAAAAATGTATCTAATCTGTTGATCAATTTGCACTTGTAACTAATTCCCCATTACAAGATTTATCATTACGGCTTTATTTGAAGGCATTCATTGGATAAAATACTAAAAACAAAAACAAACTAAAAAAACAGAAAAATGTTTTTCATAAATGATCTGATCATCTAAAATAATAATGCATGGGGAATAGTGCAAAACTCTAAGCCACATGCCTTATTTTCTTATTTTTTTCTTATCTGTGGCCATGAATTATTACATTTACACATGAGTTAAATCAAGCTATTGACTATTGGCTTGTTCTTTGCATATGAACAATATGTCAAAATGCAATTTTTTGTGAATCAGTACAAAAGACCTGCAGCGACTGACCTTACTTCCCGAGTCCTTGGTTCCACATTCACCCTTATCGTACCACCATTTGTTTTTCAGCTTGGCTAAGATGCCTTGTTCACTGAGTTTCAATACTGCAAGGTTTACAGGAGTTCTTCACGTGGGAAATAACATAAATAACATTATATTATGTTATTTTATGTTATTCAAGTCTTAACTACTTCATACTTTACAAAGCGATAAAGCAGGGCTCCTGGCCATTATCAACACACATGTGGCAGGCATTCTGACTAGTACCTTCCATTCACCAGGGCTAATCTAGTGTGCCAGGACCTACCCGTATCGCTTTGAGTAATCGGCATACACTGTTAAGAGAAGAGCGGGCAGGTTTCTGAAGAGATAAAAGCTATAAAAGCAGAGAAACTTCGTGGTTAATTTGATCATCTGAGAATGTGGATCTCCACTGGAACCCTCGACTGACTGACAGACCAACGAAAACTACCAGTAGTATTTTGCTCAGGCTGAGGAGAGTTGGCGTTAGGACTCTGTGAACGGATTATAGGCGGAGAGCACAAAGAAACCAAACAAGCAGACACACACACAAAAAGTAAACAAGACCGTACACACAAACAGTCAAAGCATTTACCAAGGAAACCTTGTGTTCGGGTGTTTAAACGCTGCCTACTGGAGTATTGCTACGTTTTGCTAATCGGTGGCTACGGGGACTGTGAATGACGTTAGCATTAGCGGCTAACGAAGCTGGGACTGTTGTAAATAAACAATCTACTTGTGATCAAAAATTGACGTGGCGGACGTTTTTGGGTAGTTATACACCGTTAGCATAACACTACAGGTGTTTCAGATGACTAAAGTCAACATGAAATCAAAATTTGCCTTCATCACAATGCAATAACCTGCTCCACCTCTGAAATGTCCACAGAATAAAAAATAAAAAAGTTAGTTGTGGCTTTTTATCTCACAATTCTGATTTATTTTTTCCCCTTGCAATTCTGAGTTTATAACTCAAAACTCTAAGAAATAAAAAAAGAATTGCGAGTTACAAACTTGGAATTTCGAGAAATAAAGTCAGAATTGTGAGAGAAAAAAAAGTAGCAATTACTTTTCTTTTCTTTACTTTAGTTTCTTTACTTCTAAGCTTCCATACGGCACAATTGATTTTGTATATTGTAATGTTATAAATAAATACTAACAATTTCTGAGTGAAAATTGTTTCAAAGTAAACCCTAATCAAGTAAATCACTTTTCCACAATATGCAATCAGTTCTTGCTGATTGAAATAAAATCATTTTCTTGTTGAATATCACATTTATTACGGGTTGCGTAATAAACCCGTAGTCATTTCATGTTGACTTTAAGTGCATTGCTAGCCTAAATATTATCGCTACAGAACGACATTTTTCTAAAATAAAGTTATGTAAACTGCTATGATTGATTTTTCTAAAAACTATAATAGACTGTTTTGTTTTGTTTTTTTTTTAGAGAAAGAAAATTTTCTTTATAATAGAAAGCCGTGCCATCACTCGTCTAGACATAATTAGTCGCTTAAATGTTCTTTACATTTCTCATGCCTGCTGCTGATTTAGCTTTGTGGTCCTAACATTTCTTTTAGCTTGGGGAGAGACATTGATTAACAACGTAATTATCCAGAGCGACTGCAGTGGGAAACCTATCAGCAGCCAGGAGGATGGCAGGGGCCGAGAGGAGAACGGGCTGTGGGACTCGTGATGTCTGTTTGTTGCAGGTGGCTTAATGTGGGTTTTTCTCCTGTTTTTCTCTCTGTTTGTTGTGTTTTTCCACAGCTGGGTCCAGACGCGCCACTGTAGACTCACTGCATTAGATCATTAGAGCTAGCCCATCCACTGCGTGCCGACTAATGGGGGCTTCAAATCACTGCAAACTGCAAAAACAGAGAGCTGGAACAAAGAAGGTGATTATGAAAGCTCACATAACCTTTCACCTTCATCCACAGGCAGGGGGCACAATGCTTTTGATTGCACTGAAAAACCTGCTCCTTTGTTGCTAAAAAAGACTTTAGGCCCCATTTTCAGGAATTAGACAACTATGAAAAAGTTTCCGGAAATGACAATTAAGTCAACATGAAATCATTATGTTCTGGCTGAATACACATTTCTGGTCTAATTGGGCACGGTTGTGTATGTTCTCTTTGAACAAAATGTGAAGACTTGCACGCCTCAGAAACGGCTTTTGTTTTTGGAAGATGTCACCTATAGGCCAAACTTATGGAAGCTGGTTTCCGCCACAGAATAAAACATTCTAAAAGATAATTGCGACTTGTTTTTCTCGCAATTGCGACTTTATATCATGCAATTCTGACTTTATTTCTCAGAATAACGAGATATAAAGTCGCAATTGCGTGTTATAAAGTCAGAATTGAAGATATAAGATATCAGATACAGATATAAACTCGCAATTCTGACTTTTTTTTTGCAATTGTGAGTTTATATCTCCCAATGGCGTGTTATAAAGTCAGAATTGCAAGATATAAACATGCAGTTCTGACTTTATAACACACAATTGCGACTTTATATTACGCAAATCTGACTTAAAAAGTCAGAATTGTTAGATAAAGTCGCAATTACCTTTTTTCTTTTTTATTCTGTGACGGAAAGAAGCTTCCATACACACTTGCAATGAAGGCATGAGCCTTTTTCCAATCCAGGCTCATTGGGAAAACATGTCTGTGGCGGCACAAAATGATATTATGCTGCTTCTCACGCGTTGCAGTGGCGCTGAAATCCTGTTCAGTTTCATCTGAGACGAATGAATGTGAATCTGGCAACGTTTATTTTGTTGCTTTTAATATATTTTTAGCTTTCCTGTCGCTCAAACAGTAGAGCATTGGTGCTTGCAATGCCAAGGTCATGGGTTCGATTCCCAGGGAAAGCAATAACTGATAAGAATGTAAATGTGTTCCTTGAAATGCAATGCAAGTCGCTTTGGATAAAAGCGTCTGCCAAATGCATTAATATAATATATATGTAATGCTGCGATTCAGAAATGAAATGTCTGGTAAGTGGTGCTAAAAGTTAAAAGCACTAAAAATAGGGCTGTGAAACGATTAATAGCATCCAAAATAAAAGTTTGTGTTTACATAATATATGTGTGTGTACGGTGTATAATTTTGTATATATAAATACACACACATGCATGTATACTGTATATATATTTTATAGATAATTTATATTATATATAAATATTTATATATACATATAAATATGTTTCTTAAATATATACATGCATGTGTGTGTATTTATATTTATAGACCCCTATACCCCCAAAAAGCCCTAGAAAATAATGTACCACCTACATTAAACCCGACCCTAAACATAACCAATAGTGTAAACAAAAGCAAACGTGAGATAAAAACACATTTGCTGAAGAGACCATGACATTTTAGCATTTTAGCTTTAATTATGCCTCGTGTTTCATAGGACTCGTACCTGAGTGCTCCACATCTCTAGTGCACGGCTGTACCAGGTGAGCACCCAGCAAGTTTATTGTGTCAGAAAATATGAAGAAAAGTGTTATGTATTGTTATGTTTTTGCAGTTTTGCACATTTTCCCCAATGAGCCTGGGTTACCTTTTTCTGTTTTAAGTATTCCAGCCTTTCTAAAATCTTAGTATGCAATTATTATCAGTGCAGTATTTAATTCTGGTTAATGTTAATGTAATGTATGTGTATATATATATATATATATATATATATATATATATATATATATATATATATATATATATATATGTAAGAGTTCAGATGCAAAAGCCTCTAAGTGCCATCTGAAATTTTCTTCTAGAATGATTATTTTTATCAAGCTTGAATATTTAAGTTCAGCAATTTCACTTAAATTACATTTAATATGTAATTTTCATTGCCATTTGGGTGAAATTACTGAAGTTAAATATACAAGCTTAAAAATGATCATTCTAGAAGAAAATTTCAGATGGCACTTAGAGGCTTTTGCATCTGAACTCTTCATATATATATATAGTAATAATAGCAAATAACAACAGCCCTACATAGTTGATTTGAACAATCAACAATCACAAAATTTCACTCAGAAATGTCACATACATACAATGCGGCGAATGCCATTTCATGTTGACTTTAAATCAAATGAAAAACTTCCCAACAACCTCAAAACTGAGATTATACAACGTATTCAAGCACTACATTTTTTTTTTATATTGTTAAGTGGTGAAAAAGCTAGCATTTACAATTATAAATGTTATGCAAATGTACACGGAACTATTTTGGTAGATTGCAAGAAATTTCACTTAAATTGAAATGCTTTTAGTGGTTACGTAAATCCTTTTTACATGTCGAGAAAATGTCTACTCTATATTGCATTTATTATACAAACTACATCCGTGCTCCTGCAAAATTGAAGGTCCTGAAAATGAGGCTTTTAACGTTACACTTTCATGGAGAAGTCCGGGACACACGTGAACGAGCAGTTAGCCCTCATCATGTGTGTCCCCATTTTTACTATTATTCTCAAAATAAACAACAACAACAACAACAACAGTTCCATAGAAAATGGCCCTTCTGTACAATGTGAAATGAATTGGAAAGTCTAAGAGTAGCACGTCAGCTAATCTTCACCTCCACACGAGTAGAAAATAAGACACGTCCCCTGCTGTGTGGGTTAACATCGCCCTCGAGGAGCGCGGAAAAACAGCCAGGATCAGATGCAGGAGTGGATTTCTGATCCTGTGTTCAGATTGATGTGGAGATGGGAATTCTCTTGTACATGTGCTATTCATAGCCTCTCAAGACTCAGATCACATCGTGTGTGTCAGTGTTTTCTCTTACCAGCCTTGATGAGACTAAACCTACAGGTTTTTAGTTTCTGTCAGACATTAAAGCTGAAGTGGATGTTACAATGATTTTTCCTCTACACACTAGGGGTGTAACGATACCCTCGTGTCACGATACTGAACTCGCGATACTCCAAGACATATGATAAAAGGTTAACAAAAAATAACTTGATTAAAATGGTAAATTTGGTTATATAGTGTGTGTAAATGAATAGACTTGGACTTGGTGCTGGAAACCCAAAGCACAGGACAATAGAGACACCAGAACAACAATATTCATCATTCTGAAGATGAAAATACACAATTATTTTAGACGAATATGCTTGCACTGACTAGATGTTTTTAAAATAATGTCGGACACTTTTTACTGGTAACATGAGACATTTGGCATTATCGGGACCCACAAATATTCCCCCTTTGCATCATTATACATTATATTCAACATTATAGTTTAATGTAGCACGGACACTAAAACTCATTTTGGGTGAAGTCTTCACAATACAGATTGTTGTATTTTAGTATTGCGATATATTGTGACACGATATGTATTATTACACCCCTAGTAGGTTGATTCTACTAGGTTTGGAAAGGGACTTTACACACTTCCGCTTTAACGTCTGGCATGAATTGGTGATAAGTAGCATTGTTATTCTACCCGAGTTAAGAAAACTAACTAGCAAGACCAGGTTACCGTCCGTGGACATCTGCCAAGCAGAAGCGAAGCGAGAAGGCAATCTGAGATCTCTCTTCACTGTCTGCTAGGCGGACGTTTCCCACGATTCCTAAAACACGAACAGTTCACCGGTCTCGGCGCTAACGTGGCTAATGAGCTAGCGCAGCTCCAGCTGCTAACTGACGTCGCTAACATCTGTGGGTGAGCGCTACGCTAAAGTAAGAGCACTTCTCCTCAGTAGGACAAAATCACACTGGTCGTTTTCTCTCCTCCGTTAGCCAAGTCAGGGTTCTGGTTTTCTCTCAGATGGCACATTAATGTGTGGGGTCACTGAAAGGATGCGTTTGTCTTTGGATTTGGTTTGGCTCGGTTCAGGAATAACAGGCTTGCCGATTACTCTGCACTATGGTACCCGATTTCGGTGACATTGAGGCTGACCTTGGAGTCACCTCCCCCGCTGCCGCACTCTCCCTTGTCGTACCACCATTTGTTTTTCAATTTGTCCAACAGGCCTTGCTCATTCAGTTTTAAAACTGCCAGGTTAACAGCATTTCTTGAAACAATAAAACATAACTTGTAAGAAAATGCACAGGTCTGTGAGCAATCTAATGCATTAGCATAGTAGTAGTAATGGTAACGTTACTGAATACGGTGAGCTACTACTACTGAGAGTCAATTATAGATAATCAGAATGGTTGAAAGAGCACAATTTGGTTAAGAATTTCACCAATATGAAGGTAAGAGACGCTCAGAGCAAAGAAAGTGTTAAATAGTCAAGGTGGCATGGAGGGTTACGCTGTCTCAAACTGAAGTGTGCGGGATGGGGACATTGTCATTGAGAAGAAAAGTAACAACAACAAACATCATGCAATTAACATTCGTCACAAGTGACAGCGCAGCTTTTACAGGCTAAATTGAAAAACCGTTGAACTGTTAAATTAAAAGTGACAACACGACAGTCAGGAAGGACAGCCACACGAGACAGCGAGAGAAAGATCGAAGGACGAGAAGGACAGCAGAGAGACGGGAGGGGACGCAGACACACACGCACACAGATGAGAAATGATTGCCACTCGAAATGATAAAAATCTGGTTGAAAAACTGGAAAAGAAGACAAACATTTAAAGAAGAGAGCACTGATCAGAAGCATCATTGTGAATCAAATAACAATCAAAATGCATTATACCGTTACCTCTTTGTCATAATAGAGGGGGTGGGGGAGGGGGAGGGGGGAGAGGAAATGACAACACAGGACATCAGGGTAGGTGGAATACTATAACAACATGGAGAATATTGTTATATTATTCCACCCACCTTAATGCTGAGCCTTTGGGGGTCGCCACACCATAGCCTTTAGAGTCCAGATTGCCGCCCACTTTCATGGTGTCGCAGGGCTTCCTCTGCTCAATGTATTCGTTCATGGTGGATTCGAGAAGAAAGGCGAATTTGCCCTTCGACTTTCGTACCCGTGCCACTCCGTCAGGCGTGGTCTTGGCGAAGACGGAGGGCTCGGCCGATTTCATGTACGACCACATTTTTTCGTACACTGCTATTTTGGAACGCTGTGCGAGGGAGACAAGAAAAACACATACGGTCGGGTATCAGGTCATGTCACACAGCAAAATGATACAGAATTACAGACATCAGGGTGTTACGATACCCTCATGTCACGATACCATATTATTGCGATACGCCAAGACATAATAAAAGGTTAACAAAAAATGTACTGTTGATTAAAATGGTGAATTTGGTTTTATATTGTGAGTGTAAATGAATAGACTTGGACTTGGTGCTGAAACCCAAAGCACAGGACAATAGAGACACCAGAATAACAATATTCATCATTCTGAAGATGAAAATACAGAAATATATGCTTGAACTCTTTCACTGACTAGATGTATTTAAAATAATGTCGGCCACTTTTTACTGGTAACATCAGACATCTGGCATTATCAGGACACACACATATTCCCTCATTGCATTATTATACATTATATTCAACTTTATATATAGCAGTTTAATGTAGTTCTGACACTAAAACTCTGAAAACTAGATTTTTTTCTCACAGAAATATTCATTTTGGGTGAATTATACATAATATAATATGTTTATAAAATGTAGCGTAGAAACCGTCCTAGATTTGATCTTGCGATCATTTCTCAAATGTGTGTACGTGAATGATATTGCATACTGCACACTGATAAGATGCAATATATAAAAAAATATAAATTGTCTTGACGGCTGAAACTAAATGAATGAAAGCTACAGTCAGAGGGGTTTTCACCGACGACTTGCACTCAAACTTGAAAAGATTAAATTTGGAGTTAGAATAAAAGCCGATCTTTTCTTAAAACCTTGGAGCCCATTTTTAATTACTTTAAGGAGACAAGCTCTGGATAAAACACAGCCTAATTAATATCATTAACATATAAAAGAGCTCCAGTCAACGTCCAGTGCTTTACTTGAGAACGACGAGCGGCAAGAATTGCTTAGATTTCCTCGTTTAATAAATGAGGCCCTATGCGTTTAGTTCACAGTAAGTTTTCTGCTAATCTGCAGTAAGCCGAGTATGGTATACTTGCTCTAACTGTCTAGCGTTTGAGTTTCATCATGTTATTTTGTCATCCAGCATCAGATCTGATTGCCCTCGCCTTTGGCTATGTAATTAAAGCTGTGACAGTTGAGTGTCCAACATTCACACTTTTTAATTAATTTGAAGTGCACTTTTTCTTGTGGGAATTTTCAATGTGAACACACTACTCCCACTATTTATACTATAAAACGTCAAAGAACTGCATAACTGCGCAAACTAGGAAGCGCATCCAGTGTATTAGCTTTGTATGCAAACCTATAACAAATTCAATATGTAATTGTGTGAATGTGAAAAGAAGCGAACCAAAACACTTTGCATTCACAATGCGCGCTCTCCACATTTGTCCTGAACGGGGAAATCTGCACATGACAGGCATTTCTGCTCTCCCGTGTGTTTCCAGTCAAAATACAGTCCCGCTGTAGTCAATCATTTCATCCCTTAAACTTACCTCTGATCACCAAAATGACATATTTAACTATTAACTAATGTTGTATTTAAATGTGCTTTAGTTATCCGGAAATAGTGCTGAGGTCCGACCAAAGATATCCATGCTAAAGTGGAACTATTGCAAGTAAACACTAGGCACACTTTAAATATCTTGATAATTTACAGAGATCATACTATCCTTCCTAATTGTGATGTTAAAAACATTTTAGGCTTAATATTAAGAAATGTGCATTGTATTTATATCAGTAAGTGTCAAGCGATATGTCAGTAAATATGGATCTGTAGTATACTTAAATGTATTTTAAATACATTTTCGAATCGTTTTTTTTCACTTGGGCTGCCCTAATACAGATGCGTCCGGTTTCGAAGCTGAGAGTTTCAACAAGGCCAGACAGTCCATTGCAGTTCCTCTGCAGAATTATTGAATGCGTCAAGGGGAACATACATAATGACAGCATGTGCCAACATAGACGACAACTGCATCAGCAAAAAAGTCCCAGCGCTTTCCTTCCAGAGCACCAACGGGAACAGATGGGCACTTCGTAGGACCGTCGCTAAATGCCACAATAATAGAGCCTTAAAAATCACCAAAGAAGTTTATGGCAGGGCTGTTTTTCAGAAAGCACTTGTGTTCAGTGCCAACACACGAGCAAACACACATCTGGTGAGTGGAGAATTAAACCTGGCAACTGAAAGAGAAGTGTCCGTGGCATTTCTTACATCTGGACTAGTCTGATGTTTAAATAAAGTCAAAGGATGCCTTCAACCCACTGTGTGTGTGTGTTGGAAACTGTTAAATGTGATGGTGGATGTGCAACATTATGTGCTGTGTTATCATGGGAGTCGTTATATATCAAATGATTGTTATGTGCGGTCATATACCAGCTGAAGAATATGAGGCTGTGTTTACTGCTGTTCCCTCATCATATTCCCATAGTCCCTCAAATACACATCTAGACTATATAATAAAGACTAAGATCTTCTTCATCATCAACTCTTGTGGGATGTTGTGGAGCTAAAGTAGAAAAGAAAAAGCGCAGCATATCAGAATCTGAATATAGATGTTAGATATTATCTTGGGTAACAGGGTTGAATGGCTGACAAATCCAGTCAACGCTACAATTTGTAGAAAGGGAGCAAATTGTCACTTCTTGGGTTTCACAGTTTCAATTTTGCTACCGTTCATGCGGTTTATTTCATAAAACGCATCCCTCTCCAAAGAAAATAGTATTGTTTTGCTAATAATGGGACACTGATTTGTTGGCAGGTTCCTTCTGTTATTTGTACTCTTCCTGAAACAGATTCATTTAGAGGAAGATCTGAGGGCGAAACCGTCACAGCTGGGACTCCAATGGCATTAAATATAGTGGATTTTTATCATGATAAGTCATAATATGAGTGCTATTAACTGTGAATCAAGACAACAACTGAACACAGAGCCCACAGTGTCCACCTCACTGTTTCTATTAATAATGGAGACATCACTATCTGTAATTAAACCGCTATCAAGCTTGATAAACAACTGAGTTTCCCATTTTCAAGTTTTTGATCAGTAAGATTTTTAATGTTTTTAATAGCAGGGCTGCATTTATTTGATTAAAAAAAAAAGTAATATAAGTAATATCGTGAAATATTATACCAATTTATTTTTAGTGATCAAAGCTGAATTTTCAGCATCATTACTCCAGTCTTCAGTGTCACATGATCCTTCAGAAATCACTGATGATTTCAATGATGATGCTCAAGAAACATTTAATATTATTATTAATGTTGAAAACAATTATTTACATTTTTATTTCAGGATTCTTTGATGAATAGAAAGTTCAAAAGAACAGCATTTATCTGAAATCTAAAGCTTTTGTAACATTAAACACTACCGTTCAAAAGTTTGGGGTCAGTAAGAATTTTTATTTTATTTTTTTGGGGGGGAAAGAAATAAAATAAATCAATACTTTTATTCATCAAGGATGAGTTAAATTGATCAAAAGTTAAAGACATTTATAATGTTACAAAAAATTATATTTAAAATAAAAGCTGTTCTTTTGAACTTTCTATTCATCAAAGAATCCTGTTTTTTTTTACACGATTGTTTTCAACATTGATAATAACGATGAATGTTTTTTTAACATCAAATCATCATATTAGAATGATTTCTGAAGGATCATGTGACACTGAAGACTGGAGTAATGATGCTGAAAATTCAGCTTTCATCAGAGGAATAAATTACATTTTACTATATATTCAAATAGAAAACAGTTATTTTAAATGGTCATAATATTTAACAATATTACTGTTTATTTTTTTTAATTTCTTTTACCAAATAAATGTAGCCTTGGAGAGCAGAAGAGACTTCTTTTAAAAACATTAAAAATCTTACCAATCCCAAACTTTTGACTGGTAGTGTATAAGACAAAACTAGTTCTGCATCCCAACAGGCTTTTCATCTCTCCTAAATGGTATGCAAGATGGATAATTAGTGCTTCATAAATCATAGTGCATTGAGAATAGTGTCAAAGGTGCAGGATATGTCCCAGAACTGTCTTCCTCAGAAGTGTACACTTTCCCACGGGTGCTACCACAGATGAATATAGTAGGAGTACAAAAGTTTTATCGTCTTCTTTTTAAATGATATGTTTCTGTGGTTATACCTTGTGTTTATTTTATTTCTTTCTTTATCTCTTTTTCACATGGGGTTCCTCGAAGGACCATATAAATATACATTTTTGTACCATGACAAAGTGTTTCATCTGATACATGCTTACATCATGATGTGGGGTCAAACCCAAACTCCACTGCCTCAACTATAATGGGAAGCGCTTAAACCTTCCTTCGGCGAGACAGTCCTACAATAGCAATTTGGGTCAAAAGAGAGTTGTTGCTCTGAAACTGTCTCCATTCTGCTTCAATATGTCACTTCAGCTACAGAAGATGTGGGAATAAATACTCCGATAGAGGAGTAGAGACAGGGCGACTGCTCCTGACCGACTGCGAGAGTGACGTGAAGTCGAAAGCTCAACCATCCTCTCCTCCCTTCAGTTCTGTGGAGCCGCACCGGAGCCTACATTGTGCCGAGCTAGGGGTCATATCATTCAGCTCGCCAAATGAAAGTGTCAGCGCACTGCAGACGCACAGCCTAGCATATAAACTTCACATTAGAGCCACTTGGAATGGAAAAGAAAGTGTTTACCGCTGCTCTTGCTCTACGGGGCCATGAGAGGTTCAGGAAGACAGGTATTTTTTAGAGAGCAGAATTAAACAGCTCTCAGTGTGAAGACACGAGTCTCTATCTTACGGGGGACAAACCTGCTGTCACCAGAGCCACTGATGCCCGACAGCTTCAGGATCTTTTGCTTTGTGTTAGGATGTCATATTCTGCAACGGCTCTCTGCAGCAAGAACCAAGAACCCTTTTCGGCTAAATAAGGTTCTCGAGTTGGTTAAACTGCAGGGTTCTTTAGAGAAAAGTTTCCCATTGAATAGGTGTCAGTTTATGACTCGCAGATAAATAGATTAGATATTTTAAAGTCCCCCTGTGGTAAAAAAGCTTTTAATGTTGTTTATATGTCTGTGTGGTGTTCTGGAAACACTTTATTTTAAGGTGTCATTATTACAGTGAAATTATATATTTAAGTACTGAGTACTTAAGCAACTATATGTTCTTACAGGGATAGGATTAGGGTTAGTTGCATGTAATAATGCATAGCTTACTGTTATTACTATGGAAAGTACATTTAACATATGTAACAAGGACACTGTAAAATAAAGTGTTACCAGTATTTTTAATATGCTTTAAGACAAACCATGTGCAAACTCATAAGTCAACATCCTAGGATCCGTTAGCTCCTGCACTAAGCCATCCGACTGATATTTCTAAATAAGCTCTAACTTTAATAATGTTAAAGGGAAAAAAAGGCTTCTGGGGGGGTGTTTGGCTCGAGGTCATGGTGCAAAGGACCCTAGGTTGATTTTACGCCGAACCATCCCTTTAAAACTGCAGTGAACCAAAGACAGTCTCAAAAACACGCTTTGAAATCAGTCACAAACTACCTTGTAACCAATCAGATCAACGTGTGATCGTCAACGAGTGGATCTCTGAGCTGAGTGAGTGAGTGGAGGCGGGGCTCATTTGCATATTCATAGAACCACGTATACTAAATGAAGCATGGGTGTAGAGTTAAGGTCTTTGCACACCGAAATGTTCGCACGTTAAAAAAATAAACACGACCTTGCATTGTCAATCACATTTACACACTGCCTCCGAAACTCTAATCCGTCAGAATTTTTTTGGGATCGGGTTCAATCTTCTGTGCTTTTCGCATCTGTAGCATTGTGAGAGGTGTTTTGACAATTCAGAGCCACCGTACAAGCACGCGCCAAAATCCAGAACTGTTCAGGATCAACTGGTTCACGGAAATTGGTGTTCTTCTTTTTAATATGTGGCTCCAGTATCGCTAGCAAAGCATCAAACTGAGCCACTGACATCCTGAAGTAATCTTTGAATTGCTCGGGATAATCCCGCAGAGGTGGAACTCTCCGAACTCTCCACGCAATCTCAGGACTGGATGGACCAAATATTTATTTTTCTCTTTTTAAGAAGAGAGAGGACAACAAAATCATCCTCTCTGCTTGAAGACTCCATTTTGTATTGATTTGTGAATTTTTCCACAATGGAGTAATACGCATCAGACTCAGTGTGCAAGGTTTATGTGTGTGACGAATTTTTAGGATGACGAATACGAAAAGACGCATATGAAAATTGCGAAAGGACCTTTACCCTCAAGCTATTTTAATGGAGAAATGGAGAATTTATTTTCAAAGAATAAATGCTTAAATTTTGGTGATCAAAGCTGAGTTTTAAAGGATGAAATCATTACCAAAGGGGGACTTCAAATTCAAAGCCAGGGCTAGAATCACTTGAAATGACCATAAACCAAATTAAATGACCATGAGCCAAACCATGCAACATGTAATATCACTTAAAGTTTGTACATGTATTTAATAATAAGTTTATCTGAACAAGATATTTTTTGGACAGACAATAATTAGAGTATATTAGAGTTCAGAATCATAACAACACGTTGGTGTAATAATCTATACTGTCGCTGTATGTCCTGAGTACACACGTTCCACACATTGCAGGCTGCTTTCATCATGCTCCTCTCTCAGCCTCTCCTCATATCTCTGTCCTCGCCATGAGCTTATTATGGTGCTGTTCACATCCACCTCATATCTCCCGCTCCATCTCACTCTCCACTACAGCTTTACTTCTGAATCATTTGGTTTGGAGATGGAACATATTTCTCCCGAGTGCCCAATGCTTTTTCTGCAGTGTACTGCTTGAGTTGTTACTCGCCGGGAAGCTTTACTCTGTGTACTATGTGTGGATATCATTGCATTACATAAAAATGTGTGCTAAGAGTTATTTTATTTAACTCACAACTGTCAGACATATCAGTCTGTGTCTTCTGGAGTTTTAGCCAGAAGGTCCTGAAATTTCAGTCCATGAGGTGCATTTCATTTCATAGCCAGGCATATTGTTCTGTATAATGTATAAGGTTTAGTTCCCCTATCCCATAATTCCTCAGCTGTGAAAGTGTTTTCATGCTTTGGGCAAACATTCTGGATGCAGCTTGTGGAGTTATGCATGATATATTGGTCTGGATTTGAAATAATATGCTCTGAGACTTCCTGAGCCTTTCCTGCACATTCAACATTCATTTAGAATTCAATTGTTGTAACGCATATAAAAGTTTAAAATACGTGGAAGGAAACACTGCATGACTAACAGCGCAGTGGACTGGACAGGCCACCCAGAGAGGTCAGGCTATAGATTGATTTATTGCAGCTATTCAGAGTTTCACAAGCTCAGGCAAACCTGAACCAGACAGCTCTTCCCAGACTCAACCTGAACTCACTCAAGAGTAAGAAGAATAGAGGCTCAGGTGAAGGTGAAGAACAGAAGCATAGCCTTTCTGTGTGGTCTGTCCAGTCCAGAGCACTTTTAGTCGTACAGTGTTTTCCTATCATGTTTTTTAAACGTTTATACACGTTACGACAATTGCAGAGCCGCAGAGATAGTGTTGGCAAAAATCCGTCATTAGCAATATGGCACGTCCTAAAGGATGCTCTTCATTTTGGTGTTCAGTGAAGCGCTACTGGGAATCTGCCTGCTGCCATCACACTGTAATGTGCTTTTCGAGTTTTACTCTCAATGGTCACACTTTATTTTAGGTGGCCTAAACTACTACTGTATGTACTAACAATAAATACCCACAAGGCTATGCACTCCTACATTTCCTGCTGATGAGTTTGAGGTATGGTTGGGTTTAGGAGTAAATCTAGGGTTAGGGGTAGGATTATAGGGGTTAAGAGTTTGTTTTTGGGTTAATGGTTGTGTTACAGTCAGGAGAAGCATTAACAGCGTAAGGACAACTGTTTATTCAATGCAAGTACTTTCAATGTAATTAAAATGCACATAATTAGTAAGTATATTATATCTAATGGTTAAGTGCATAGTAGTTAAGGCCATCTAATATAAAGTATAACCCACTTTATGTTAGGTTTATGTTTGTGTTTTCTTGTTTTCTGTGTTTTTTCCTGTGTCCTTTGTTCTCGCTTCTCATTTGTTGTCATAGTTACTGATTTGGTTTCCCTCATTGATTCTGTTCACCTGTGTCTCATCCAGTTTCCTTTGTTAGCCCTGTGTATTTAAGCCCTGTGTTTTAGTCACTCCTGGTCGGTTCACATTTGCATTTAGTGTGGTTTGTGGTTTTCCTGTGTTCCTACTATTTATTCTCCAGCAATCACCTGTAAGTTTAGTTTATTTAAATAATTTATTTAAATAATTTTTTTTTTCAAGTCTCTGTGTGTTGATTCTTCAGAAGTCTTCTTCAGAAGAAGAACCAACCGATAAGAATATGGAGCTAGCAACTATCCACTCACTCACCCAAAACATTATCCTCACCCTTGCAAAAGATCCCTTGACTAGATACATAGAGGAGTTCCTCAAGCTCAGCCACCTGGTGACCAGGAGCGAAGGCACCTTAACAACCTGCCTCTGGATTGGGCTGAATGACCACTTTTACCAACTGCTACCAGTAGGTGCTACCACATGCATGCTGGCACAATACATGGATTATGTGCTGTGGCTGTCTGTCAGCAAGATAAAAGAGGACATCACCACTCAGCTGCAACCTCCCCAGCCCATGTCCACCATCTGTCATCATCCATCCTCATTCCAGTGACCCTACCAGCTCTTAACTCCTCCTTAGTCCTTCCCTATTCCTCCAGAGCCCAGCCAGCCTTCAGCCACGCACACCATGGTCCATCAGCCAGAGTCCACTGCTGACTCAGAGCACATGTCCTCCACAGAGCCAGGGCTAGATCAAATGGCAGATGTAATTTTTGTCCCAGAGCCGGAGCCCATCATGGAGTCATCATTATCCATCCCAGAGGGTGCATTAGTGGTGTTGAGGGCATGGAATGGAGTACAGCCCACACTCCCGCCACTGGTGTGTGCTGTGCCTGGTCCACAAGGAGTGGTATGGTGATTTGGATGATGTCCTTCCCTAAATTCTCCAATCCCTGCTGGTCCTGCCCAGCCTCAAGTCGCCATCATCACCGCGGATCTCGCCCTGTTTCAAGTCTCCTTCGTCGCAGCTGGTCCAGCTCAGCCACACACTTCCTCCTCCTCTGATAATGTCGTTCAGTTCCTCAGCCTGACTCTGCTGACTCCCTTCAGCCCCTCGGCTCCTCCTTCAGTGGCTCCGGCCAGCTGCTCGGATCCACCTTGGGCTTTCAGGTCTCCAGCTCGATCCTTTGGCTTCACCTTGAGTCTCCGAGCCCTGGACTCCACCTCGGCACTCCGACTCATCTGCTCCACCTTTGCTCTACGCTCCCTCGGCTCCACCATTGCTCCACCGGGCTCCTCCTTCCCTCCGGTTTTGCCATTGTCCTCACTCCCAGCCTCTGCGCGGGTCTGCCAGGCCCCTCTTCACCTCAGTCCCGCGAGCCTGCTACTCTGCCTTGGCCCTCCAGGCCTGTTGTGTCACCCTGGGTCTTCATCTTCTCTGCTCTGCCTGGGTCTCCACTTTGCACTTCTCCGGACCGATTATTGTTCACTTTGGTTTCATTTTTATTACCACGAAAAAATATTATCCGATTACTTGATTAATCATAAAAATAATCAGACAATTACTCAGTTACCAAAATAATACTTAGTGACAGCCTTAGATTAGTTAAAACATATTAAAATGCACCTGCATTGTTTTGCATTTTGTGACTTTTAGTAGAGTAAAAAAAAAGTCCATTTATATATGTCTTCATTGAAGATTTCATAAAAAAATATTGTTAAAATATATTATCTCGTCTCGTGAGCTATAAGTGTATTGTCAAACCCCTACTTACTATTAATTGTCTAATAAAGGTATATTTAAAGCACTTAATTTAAAGTGAAAGCATTTTACTGTTTTAAAATAAGGTATGTGGTCAACAAGTTAGATCGAAAGGATATCTGAGCTAATTACACAATAATAATTTATTAGTGACAATGAACACCGAACTCACTAGTTGTATATAGCCTATTAATGTGTTACCAATTTTGCAACTACAATGAGTTAACTAAAGTTTACATAAGTGCTTTGTTTATAAAGTGTTACCTAGTCTTTTTTTTTTCTCTCAGCAGTAATGGCATGGTAGCATGTCCAAAAATGTCATTGCATTCTCTGTTTATGTGCCCTTGCGAATTCAATGACCTAAATGTCTAGATTAACACTGTGTGACAAAGAAAACATTCTTTTTTACACAGCTTGTTTAACAGAAAGCAGAACAGTAGTAGTATTACACAAGTGAAATACTACTGTAGTCAACACAAAAGGAAGGGTTTCACTTTATTTTGATTGTCTACTTTGAAAACATTCTACTAGCTATACGTAACTTTGCAACTACATGTCAACTAACTCCCATTAGACTGTTAATAGAGTGTAAAGTTAAGGTTATATGGGTTAGGGTTTGGGATAGTAGAATGTCTGCTGGGGAGCATCAAAATAAAGTGTTAGCAGATATTAGGCAGACAGTCTACTAATACTCTGATGACTGCTAGTTGACATGTAGTTGCAAAGTTCCTTTTAGTTAGTAGAATGCCTAAAGTGGACTATCGAAATAAAGTGTAATCAATTGAAATTCTGTGTATATGAGTGCTGAATGTGGTGAGGCGAAGGCATCTCCTGAGTGAGTCAGCTGCTTTTCTTTATGTGAGAAACAGATGTAAGCACCTTGAGAAGATATTGATCAAGGATTACATGCTATCCACAACCGCATCTCACCACCTGCACACTTTCAATTAAACTGTTTGTTTTAGAGGAGAAAAAATAATCTCCATTGTCAGTAAGACAAACTGAATGACACTTCGCTGTTTGAGATTTTGACAATCTCTTCATTACTCTAAAAACTGTCAATGAAGAATGGCATTTTAACAGCATCAGCCAGCTCAGCGCAGGAATAACCTGAACCAACTCTCTCAATCATTACAGATTCCTCAGGGCCAGAGGCACAGTGATGGTTTTAAATATTAAAAAAGAGTTCATGCACCATATCTGCTTTTAATAAATGTAATATTTCATCTCTTCAGGGAGACAGCTTTCAGTTTAATGTGACTCGACCATCCATCCTCAATAAGATAAGCCTGTAGTATTTGAGTGCTGTTCTGTTAAAGGGGCAGTATGTAGAGTAAAGAAACCCTTGTTATTAGTGACACCGGTGGCCGTTAAGTGAACTGCAGCCAGCAGCTTATTGCTCGTGCTCACACTTGTGTATATTTGAGACTATACTTTATAGATCTGGCTATGTGAGACTATGGACCCTATCTTACACCCGGTGCAATAGACCCCTTTTGCGCCTACGTCACGGCGCTAGCTGGAGGCAAAACAAACGGAAAACTGGAGGCGGCCAATACAAACCAGCACAGATTCAGCTACATAATAAGGAGCTTAAATTATTATTTTTATTATTAAAAGTCATCTTGTTGTGTTCTTGGGTGCAAGAATCAATGAAAAAGGAGTATGCTGTATCTGGAATTTTTATTTCTAGAAAATATTCAGATCATTAAAATTGCACCGTAGTGTCACTCTTTACATTGTCGTCTTGGCGCTGGCTAGGCAGAACTGCGGATCGCACCACACAAGTCTTTACATGACCATTCAGCACATAGTTATATTATAGGCATCTAAATATATTTATATGTCCTCAGTTTCTCTTTACCCTCAGTTTCTCTATCGGGTCGGTGTAGAAGTCAGGCCACTCAACCGGAGGTAGCGTTAACGTTAATCCTGTCAGTTCGTCCATTGACTGAGCGTGTACGGTCATCTGGTTCCGTCCGTTAAAATTAACTTTTGCAAATAACAATCGGCATCCTGGACAGTAAATGACCTTACACATTAAGACATAATCGGATTTTCTCCAGTCATTGTTAAAAAAACAAGCTAACAAAACTTGCAAAATAACGTTAGTGAAGCGGCTAGAGGGATCTTTCTGCCTCCAGCTAAGCTCCGCCCACACAAATACGTCACCGTGTTTACCAACTGTAAAAGGGTCTATACAGCGCCAAGTGCGACGCAAGTGTTATCATTTTCACGTCCTGCACCATGTTGTTTAAATGGCAAATGCATTTGAGCCCATTTGTGCGCCCATGGGCGTGCTGGTCTGAAAACGAGGTGTGTTCTGGCGCATTGTTGGCGCATTGCTATTTTGAGGCAACAGAAATAGACTGCGCCATTGACCAACTGAAACCTGGTCTAAAGTCAATGGCGCAATATTGTTATATATTGCAATATTATTGTTGTTTATTTAAAGAGCGCGTTAGTAATGTGTGCCTATAGGCGGGTCCACAACACGCGTACACTCTGCTTATTAAACACACAGGGACGTGCAGTAGCACACAAACATGGCAAATGTTTAAAATAAAAGGATTACAATGTAAAAGATTATTATAGTGTACATAAAAATATGGTGGAATCCGGCTTGTCCCGTAGCTGGTCTTTAACCTCGCGCACAAGCTGATCCGTTTGTGCTCTGGAGACGGCTTCGGTCTTTCCACTATCAAATTCCATCATGTAAATAGCGAATCTGCCATGATGCGAGCGAATCTGCCATTTAAAGGGAATGGGAGATGAGACTCTGATTGGTTTAACGCACGTAAATCCCAAAACACACCCATTACTCATTAAGAGAATAGGGACAACCCTTTTAGACCATGTGTCTGGTGCGCCGGCCATTTTTCCCATCGTTAAACTAGCAAAAGTGGATTCGGACACACCATAAGTGAACTTGCGCTTTAGACCACGCGCTTAGATCGTTAAAATAGGGCCCTATAGCTTGAATTAATCCCTTTTTACATTCATATACAGTATGTTTAAAGGTAACAAACGCCTGTACAGTTCATAATTATTTTCCATAAATATGCCAAAGATTCAAATAAATTATATGTGGAATCGCCGGATTTAAAAGTGAAAAAGGTCTAGAATTTTAGATTTTATTCTATACGAAATTAACACATTATTATAGTAATTCTAATCAATTATTAAGTTCCACAAGCAATTTATTGCATTACATCAATGGATATTTACAAACCTAGTATTTATAATACATGTATCAGTACATTAATATTGACAAATTGTGCAGTTGGTTCTCCAAATGCAGAGTTGAGCTCACCATTAGAATAGAATAGAATAGAATGAGGCATTTATATAGCGCTTTCATATGTACTACTGTACACCCAAAGCGCTTTACAATCATATCAGGGGTCTCTCCTCAACCACCACCATTATTCACTGACAACTTTAATTGGAAATGTTGAGTGAACCAACCAAATAAATTAAGTAAATATATTCATATTTGGAAAGGAAATAATAAACTTGGGGGATGTGTCAAAGATGATGACATATGTCTCGCTCCAAATGTTGCGGATGATTTGAAACATCCAGCTGTTCTGTGCCGTATGGCTCTAATTAAACAGGAATGTGTTTCCTGAAAACAGATCTAAAATAGAGCTTGAATCTCCATTAATCAGGATATTTTTTTCCCTGTCAGGTCTCTGTAATCTTAATTAAAAGTCCCTTGGAATAGCCGTTCACACATGTCACTGGATATCTGAGAGCTGCAGAGTGTAACTAGGACACTCATTATATAGAATATTTGAGATCCCAAAACCCCTTGGTTGTCAACTTGCAAACCTTTAATGACATCAAACACACACCGCCAAACAAACCTGCAACCGATGGGGTGGTAAACATTCCTCCCAATGGATGTGTGTGTAGAGCGAGCGGTTTAAGTATTACAGTATCACTCAGATACTTAATTTCAGCCCTAATTGCAATGTCAGTCTCGATGTGCTCATGGATGTATTGCTTATTTTATTCTCAATATCTTTCAAGTGTACTTTTTGACCCTCTGGGCTGCTTTTCATTACGCACAATTTGCAGGCCCAGGTAAAGCCACTAATTAGGGTTTTTGAGCTGACCTCTATGGCTATATGTGGGATTTGATTAGACTACAGAGACGCCTGGCTTCAGTCTGACAGCTCAGGCTAACTCAAGGTTGTTCAGCAATCATCTCCATTGACTAAATGACTGCTTCATAAAAAAGGGCTGTATAGCGCAGACCTAACTGACTTTGTTAGCTAAAAGAGAAGAATTTCCCTAACAAGCAGGTGTGGGAAAGAAATGGTTGCAGCTCTTGGCAGAGCTAATGTTCCTCTTTGTTTTTCCTCCAACAACAAGCTCCAGGTGGCCACCCTGCTGTAATGAATTTCCATGATCCAGGCTTACTTAACCAATGAAGCTGGTAAAGCTACATTACTAAACTTGGAGACTCCGAGGTAGCAGCATCCAGAATGAAACATGGACGAATGTCATTTCATCAATTAACAAGTCAATTTACAAACCAGGCTCACTGGAAAAACATTATCCAGCACAGATAAACTATTCTGGCAGCGTTTATTACATCGGTTGTTGTATGCATCATGGCAGCTCAGAAATGAAATGTTCGATGAGTGGTGCCAAAAAGTCAATGCTGTATCATGTTAGAAAATAATGCACCACCAATACTAAACCCGACCCTAAACATAACCAATAGTGTTAAAGGAATAGTTCACTTAAAAATGAAAATTCTGTCATCATTTACTCCCTCAAGTTGTTTCAAACCTGTATGAATTTCTTTCTTCTGCTGAACACAAAATAATATATTTTGAAGAATGTTGGTAATCAAACAGTTTTAGGAAGTATAGTAGGAAAAAAATATATACTATGGAAGTCAATAGCCGCGTTTCCACTGTCGGGCCATGTGCGTGCCAGGGCCAGTCGCGTTTCCACTGTCACTTCCGGGGCTTGATCGGGGCTTACTCGGGGCCAACGGACAGGATTTCTGGCCCGTAGAATACCTTGGGCCAAAGCGGGCCAGCTTGGGCTAGAGGAGTGGTTACGAACAGAGGCGGAGTTCACCTGAGTCGGGAGACGGCAGTGCCGGATGATTCTGTCAGCATTAAAGACTTTAAAATAATTTAACTTGCGTTCATGTTTGAATGCCTTCTGTTTGTGATGCAAACGACTATGCGCGCTAACCATTACCATAGTAAACATAGTAAACACTTGAAGATACGCATAGTAAAAAAAAACATAGTGAACGCTTGAAGAAATCAGACCAATCATAAAGGCTATCAGCGTAGCCTACGTCTCGTCTCTTTATACCGGACTATCATAAAATAAAGCAACTTTTTTTTTCGAGAGCTTCCTCTGTTTCTCTGACTGAAAATATCTGTATGGGAGTCGAGAGAGTGCTAAAGCTCCTCAGGTCGTATTTTTGGTGGCATATATTTGTAGAAATTATCATTCGTTCTAAATGTGATGTAAATATGTGACCCTGGATCACAAAACCAGTCACAAGTCGCACGGGTATATTTGTGGCAATAGCCAAAAATATATTGTATGGGTCAAAATGATCGATTTTTCTTTTTTGCCAAAAATCATTAGGATATTAAGTAAAGATCATGTTCCATGAAGATATTTTGTTAATTTCCTACCATAAATAAATAAAACATTTATATTTGTAAGTGAATGCAGCACAATCACGAACATAAATGGACAAGTTTAAAGGTGATTTTCTCAATGTTTCGATTTTTTTGCACCCTCAGATTCCAGATTGTCAAATAGTTGTATCTCGGTCAAATATTGTCCTATCCTAACAAACCATACATCAATGGAAAGCTTATTTATTCAGCTTTCAGGTGATGTATAAATCTCAATTTCAGAAAATGTACCCATAAGACTGGTTTTGTGGTCCAGGGTCACATATGCAGGGTGCGATTTGCCGGGGGGGATGCGTGGGATTTCCCCCTTTCTGGTCAATGTATCCCTGCCTCTGCTTAATTATTTTTATCCCCGGTGGGGATAAATTTATCCCCCCCTCAAAGTGATCAGTGCTACTACACTAGTGGCGAGGCGGATCACAAAACTTATCACGGATCCGTGGTTTGATTAAAGTCCATTTTATTTTAAAATGCGCTACTTTGACTGCAGGCTCCGCAGCCTCTATCACCACTCTGAAGACTTGCTCAATGTCCCGCCCACGGCGCTATATGATTGGTTACACCTCACGAGTAATAGCCTATCAACACTTGCGAGACGGTTGCAGGTCTTTTTTTACGCCGCATATTCAGCATATTACTGAAGCGGGAATAAAAATCACAATCTGATTATCTGTTTCTATGATGACAAGCAGGGTTAGTGTCCCAGTCACACCACTGAGAATGGCCGAAGTTACACATACGGTGTTTTACTCAATTGAGACTAAACGCAAAGATTTTTTGATTACTCACTCACTCTTGAGTTTCTGGCGCGAGTGATTTCAATGTTAAGTCAATGTAAAGACGCGTTTACGCGCGTCTAGAGGTCCTGCGGCGCGGTAGACGCGAAGCCCGAATGAGGCGAATTGACTTTGTCGGCCCTGCCCGACACGTTAACTGTAATCATGAGCCCGAGCCCGATTTAAACCCGACCAGAGAGAGAAGTTTTACACACATTTTTTTTTTTAATACGTGGGCCGTTATAACCAGGTGGCGCCAGGGAAGTTGAGATGAAGCAAAGATGAAGTTGACGATCGCCATCTCCGTAGTGAATGCACATATAGGCTATATGGAGAAATGCATGAATTACATCAGAGTGTTGCCTATTTCTTTTCTTTTTAAATTGTTTCGTTTAAAGACATTTCAAGTTTTCTTTAGATATATTTCTTAATATTCTCTGTGAGGCATACACTAAGTTTCGGTTAATTTATGATGATATGCGCTCTAGTTAACGTGCAGTGCAAGTGACCGGGGCGCGCGGGCGCCTCCATGATTATAGCCTTGTCTGCTATATTTGCTTCTTAAATACATGCAATTCGTTGATGAAAAATGTATTAAAATTAAGATACAATTTATACAAAACGAAATTCACTTTAAAGAAAGGCTTTCTACAAAACAAAACTTAATGAAGTGGTCAAAATCATGTCTGACCCACTCCAAGTCTCCCGATATAGCCTACTGCAATGCCTACTGATCTTCGTGCTGTTCACTTTTCATAATCAACATAGATAAAAAAAAAACAACAACATTATAATATTTTAACAAATATGAAACTAAATTTATTTAGGCCTATTTATTTATTTATTAAATTTATTATTTAATGGCTATAACACATAGTAGGCCTACAGAATCTCTGTACAAATTTCTGCACATTCATTTACTGCTTCTGAATTTTGCACACATAAGTTGAAAGGCATTTGTTTGTGCATAGTAAAACATATCTGCAACATTTATCAAGTTCACGGATAATTGTGCGTGCATTTATTAATTATTATCTTAATTAATAATGCAACAAGGACAAATCATGTAAACTGCCTTGTTTGTTTATTCAGAATGAAATGGATCGCAAATGGATCCGAATGAAGAAACGTAAAAAAAAAAAAAAAAAAAAAAAAAACGTGAACAAGGAAGAACACGAAAATGAACATGAATGAACTTTGGATGAACTTTGGATGGCCTAGGAGGAGTAGGCCTAGTAGGCTACAACTCTAATTCAACAAGGTTTTAGAATATAGAATATTTTTTAAACAAAATAAATATTTTTAAAGTTTATTATCCCGGGCCCGGTGTGATGCGAGCGAGTGGAGGGGACGCTGAACATGACAAGTGACGTGTTGCATTTTGTAACACAAGTGCTGGATCAAGGGCCCGGCCCGGGTCGGGTCAAGTTCGGCTCGGGCAGAGAATCTACGCTCTGATTTATCTGATTCTGTCCATTAGCTTTGATCCATGTACGGCTTTTCAGAATGTCACCAAGTAGCCTACAAATATTTATGTAATTTTTCAGCGCGAAAACTCTAGCTAGCTAGCTGGGAACAATGAAAAGGGTCCAGAGCAGCAAATGCAGTGAATGAAGTTCATGTTCTCATGGTTTATTTTTATGAATAAAAATGTTTCAAAACATCCCCCCCTCTGTTTTTTTTCACAAATCGCACCCTGCACATATGTCCTGTAACTACCAGATAAACAGAAACAGACGCGACTGAAGAAGTAAGTGTGTCCTCTTTCTTTTGTGAAATAGACCTAATGGTAATTTATTTCTGAGTAACGAATGTGCAATTTTGACATAAATTTATTCATTATGATCAATGTATCACTTTTTATTGTAAACCTGTGGTAAAACATTGATGCTTGGGTTTTAAATATTCAAGTAAACAACAAAAATGCCAGCAAACGGCCGCTTTTATCATGTTTGTTTTCAATGCTATTTCCAGTGATTTCTGGTTATTTTTCTAACTTCCATTTGTTGGTGAAATGATGGGTTAGTGTGACGTTGTTCCAGAGAGGGGTGTTACAGGCGTGTTTTAGTGAAGCGCTGTGGAGCTTCTGGCCCGACAGTGGAAACGCAGGCCCGGTGCTATTAGCCCGGCACGGCCCGTTTAAAGCCCTGTCTCGCACTGGCCCGACAGTGGAAACGCGGCTAATGGGGTCCAACTGTTTGGTTACCAACATTCTTCAAAATATCTTCATTTGTGTTCAGCAGAAGAAAGAAATTCATACAGGTTTAAAACAACTTAAAACAACAAAAGCAAACATGAGATAAAAACACATTTGCTGAAGGAACCATGCCATTTCAGCATTTTAGATTCTATTGTGACTCTCGTTCATGGGACTCGTACCTGAGTGCTTCACATCTCTAGTGCACTGCTGTACCAGGTGAGCACCCAGCAAGTTTACAGTAGTACGTCTTGCACATGGAGCTGATTTGGAAATGTCAAAATGTATGAATTGGTAAGTTAGTTAATTGTGAGTTTTGCAAAAATGTAGGTAGAGGAATGTTTTTCCATTGAGCCAGAGTTTTTTTAGGTAGATGTTTGAACTAAGCTTCCCCTAAAATTCACACAGGTAACCTAGCCAGTAAGTCAAGTTTTGGGTGGTTGGCATAGTCTAGATAGTGTAGACTCTGTTGATGGTGTGGTCATTTGTGAGGTTGATGATTTTTGTGTGGCGAATCAGAGGAAGGCAAACCAGAACAGCTTCTCTCAGATAGGTCGTTATAATTGGTTCACATAAATCAAAAACAAAAAAGGAGGGTTCTTTCGTCTTGTTTTGCAGTTCAACTAAAGTTATAGGCTCCAACGGCCAACAAAGTGCAAAAAAATATCTACTTCAACTGAGAAGAGTGGCTGCCTCTGAAATCACACACTGTCTCGAGTAGGTACTTATGTGGTAATTAAGTAATTACTTCAATGACTGCTAAAAAAGGATGGTCTATCTATATAGTATTAATGTGTGTAGTATGAATGTAATCTGGATGTACTGCATTCACCATGATCTACAGCGTTAGTTGCGTCATTTCACCATCATTCAGAAATCCTCTCCCGTGGCCTCATGGGATAGTAAAGTGTCCAAAGTGTACACTTCAAAATCTCACCGGAAGTAGTAGGTCATCCGGGGACATTTTGCCAACTCCTTTATGAGTACTGTGAATTCGGACATCCTTCTTTTGTCACATACTTTTTTTTGCCTACTGTATAGTTGGGAAGTTTCCAATTTTGAATGCTGCCAGTCTCTATTCACAAGGCATAGTGTCTCCTACATTTGGCAGCACTTACAGTAGCCCCTGGTTAAGTGCCAGTTTGGGGATTGTAGTTCTCTATTGTCGGCCATCTTGTAACTGGCCTCAACGCATTGGATTCTGGGAGTTGTAGTTTAGGTGGAAGGCTGCCAACCTCCTTGCTGGGACGTACCTCCCATCTAATACATGACCTCTGGTGATGCCACAATTGCCAAATGTATCATTATATTATGGCAAATGAGTTTTTGAGGACTCTTAAAAGTGTGAAAATGCCAAGCAGCTGCACTGAGATAAACAGCAGTGTTGAGCTGTAGCATTGCTAAAATCATGTAGCTTTAAATAGAAATTAATTAGCAAGGTACCACTGGCAAACACTACAATTATCTTGCACTACTTCAACAATTATGTTGAAAATGTTCTGTCGGTTGTTAAGAATAAAAAAATAGTGATGTCCATTTCGTGAATGAATCACTTCCTTGCAATGAATTGAGTTGGTTAGCAAAGTCTCAGTCAGTTTGCGATTCAGTGTGAATCATTCGAACCACTCACTCGGATTTGTTTGGAGTGGTTTCTCATGCCGTAAAACAACAGGATCCAAATGAGTGCTGGATGAAGTAGATATTTACCCTCAATCCGCTAATACAAAGTCTGCAAAAGTATCGACTCTCGGGAATGAAGGAGGTCTTTATGAAGTTCAACCCCTGCATGGGATTCTGCATGTTAATGACTCTTAAATTGAACTCTTGAACGTGTGAATCAAAATTTAGTACACAAAAGCACTACAGAGAAATTTGTGAGTGCACTACTGTCATGTGAATTCACAAAAACATTTATTTTGGGGAACTGTTTTGCTTGTAAATAGTGCTTGTACTATGAGTCTTTAAAATAATCGTCACTTAGTTTGTTATTTCATCTAATGCAATGACATTTAGAAATGTTAAATGTGGCCTAAGTGTGTCTAAATCATTTTTGGTGCCACTGTATGTAATTCAACTGTCATGCTGGGATGTGAGCAAAAACAAACATGTAAATAATAATTAAAAGAAAGAAATGTTTGGCAAAGACTGAGCCACTACAAGTGGAAATCTTTTCTCTTTGAGTTCTTTGTGATTACTGTAACTAAGAAAACACAGCGGCAACTAAAGGATGGACTCTGATCTGAAAGCTTGCACAACCATTGACGTTTGATGCATTTTAAATCATCTGGAGATCAATGTAGGAGTGTAGGAGACTCACCCTAAAGAACTCTTTGGTTGATCCTGAGTCCAAGGTTCCGTATGCGATCTCAGTTTGTTTGGCTAGATCTTCAGCGCTCTCTATGGGAGAGACCATCCTCTCCACTGTGAGGAAAGCAGCCAGGTTAGCCGTGTAGGACGAGATTATGATGAGGGTGAAGAACCACCAGACGCCTCCCACTATTCTGCCCGATAAGGACCTGATGCGCAAACACAAACATTCAGCCTCTGAATACTTTCCTGATGCGCAAACACAAACATTCAGCCTCTGAATACTTTCCTGATGCGCAAACACAAACATTCAGCCTCTGAATACTTTCCTGATGCGCAAACACAATTGTAATCAATATATCAACTTCACAAACATGTATTTCTGTATGTACAGTGAAACGGTCACCTTGATTTTGCCAAGTAAGACACATTTTGTTGATCCTGGAACAACATTCTTGTATGAAAATAAACACTATCCCTACCCCTAACCCAACCCTACCCATAACTTCTCCTAAAATCAGATTGAAATGATTAACAGTGAATAACACTGATGTAGAAGCACCTAACCCTGGTTTTAAACCTGAACTTGACATAAACTGTAATCCTGTCCCTCAAATCTGATTGGTTGATTGGAATGTTGTTCCAGGATCAACAAAGATGTTGGAACACACTGTACACAGATGAAACTAATTGGCATTTTCTTGTATTGGTGATTGAAGCCTAGCCCAAGTTAAAGGATAGTCGTCATCATTGTCTCACCCTCATGTCATTCCAAACCCATAAGACTTTGGTTAAACTTTAAAACACACATTAATATATTTTTTTTAATGAAACCTGAGATGTTTCTGTGCCTCCATTGAAAGTATAGGTAACCAAAACTTAGAATATGCAACAATTTTGTTAGGCTTTTATTCACATCTAAATGCACATTCATTGAGTGCATCATATATGGTAAACATGGATACCAACCAGGGTTGTTCTAGTGAGTGACACACACACACAAACACACACACAAACAAAAGCTTCTGTGTTTACTAAATGCATATGTATGTGTGTTGATCATTGTTTAGATGTAAACAAAAGCCTACATTAAATTTGTTCATGTAAAGCAATGATGTCTCTAGAAGCCTTGGATTAAACAGCTCGATTCATATGGGTTTGTTTACCGGTGCTTTTATGAGCTTTTTGGATCTTTTCAATTTTGGTTAACTGGGCTTTCAATGGAGGAATAGAAATCTCTCAGGTTTCATTGAAATGTCTTAATTTGAAGATCAACCAAAGTCTTATGGGTTTTGAACGACATGAGGGTGAATACATGATGAAAGAATGATCGTTTTTGGAGTAACGTAGCCCTCGTAGCCTAAGAAAAACATTAGATCAGGAAATTTGTTACAAATCAATTTAAAATGTCTTTGAGGAATTTGGTTATCATAGAGGACGAGATTGCAATGTCAAAGCGTCTCATTCTTTGTACAAGTGGTTGATCCTCTCTATTCTGCACTATCAAGTCATCTTGACATGTTTTATTCCTCACCTGTAGTCCAGCACTTCTGCTGTATTTGTTCTACGTTCATCCACTTCGTTTAGATGCACGACTTGCATCCTGAGCTCTATTTAGCTACGTGGAGAAGCAATTTTTGCAAATGCAATATATTCAGATGTAAGTGTGGAGTTTTCTTGCCTTGGGCTGAATGTAGGGCGGCGGCCTTTAGAAGACTGTATTCACTCGCAACCATGCATGTTTGTGAAATACACACACAAGAAGAAACTCTAGTGGACTTATGTAATATAATTATTGAATTAACACGACTTTTAATAACACTGTAGAGCCATTTGAAAACTAGTCTGCAGCAATACAGTCATGTAAGATGTAATAACCAATCAATGCAGTATAGTGTTCCACATAACTAGTGTTACAGATCAGGGCCAAATGCCACAGGCAGGATTGCACTGATGGGAAAAGAAAATTAAAATCTGTCTAGAGCAAAAACTAAACATTAGTGTGGTTTTAGAATCAGTATGATAGTGTAATATTAGATGTAATTGCCTTTATATGAAATTCAGATTCTGAGTATGGATTACTATACTTGGCCTTCACCTTAAAATGAGACAAAATTCACATTTCAGTCAATTAATGTGCCATCTTATGTCACAGCAAATATGTCTTCTGTATGTTATTTATTGAGATATTTTGAATATCTTATTTAATATCTGATATTGTAAAATTTATGAATCTTTTTTTTTACTCAATTGGCAGGCGGCAGTGGGGAATATAAGGGACTCTGAAAAATGATCTATGACAGCGAGCTGCACAACGGAGTCATTATTAATCAACTTCCTGCTGTTAAACGGAGGAACAATGTGAATAATCATACATCTCCGTCACAGATGCCTACAAAGTGCTGCAGTAGGACTTCTCAAACAAAAAATGAGAAATTCATAGAAAGAGCCAAATGAGAATATGTTGCTCAGCTAATCCTTTACAAAAGAACAAATTAAAACTAGAGCTGTGTCTGCATATTCTTTCAAACGTGAAATACTGGAATTAGCCTCGGAATTAGAGCTGTAATGTGTTTAATGTGCTTTGTCGGTAAAGTCCCTTACAGAAACGCATTGTGGAGCTTGTATCATTGATATACAGTACTGAATGACATGTTACTGAATCACCACATTCAAGTACCATGGTATGTGCATGAGTTATCATTGTAACACTTTACAATAAGGTTCATTAGTTAACATTAGTTAATGTATTAATTGAGCAATTCATTTGTTACAGACTTTAAATTTTTTCAAAGACATCTAAAAAAGTGGTACAAACAAAAGCAGGTGTGTGAACACTGATGGTCTTTCTTTTATTATTGTTATTATTATTTGGTTATTGTTTTAATATCGTAAAAAAAAAAAAAAAAAACAGGGACTAGAACCTGTATGTGGAGCATCGGCTGCTTGATATTGTAGCAATGTTTCTGCATTGTCCCTGCTAAATAAACTAAAAATACAATAGAAAATACAGTATTAATTCATCTTTTTTAATGTTAGTTCCTAACAATACAGCTGTTCATTGTTTGTTCATGTTAGTTCACAATGCATTAACTAATGTTAACAAATACAACGTTTGATTTTAATGATGTATTAGTAAATGTTGAAATTAAGATTAATGAATGCTGAGGAGGAAGTATTGCTCATTCTTAGTTCATGTTAACTAATGAACCTTACTGTAAAGTGTTACCGTTATCACATATTTTGACTAATGAATTCCCATGGTCTTGTGATTGATGAATAAGAAAATCCCAGATTTCCAATCTGGTCCGATGTCGTATTGAAAATCTGGGATGTTTTTCAGTCAGGACCCAATTGTATCTACACCAGTGATAAAGTGTCTGTTCATTAAATGAGTGTCTGTTCATTGAACTGTGCAAACTGAATTAGCCCATACTGGGACAAAGCCATTTATGGCCGATACTGCGGCCAATTCAGACGATGCCAACATGGAAACCATGGACAAACCCATGTGTGGCCCATTCGTCAAGCCCATATCATGCTAAATTTGCCCCCATCATGACTGGGTGGACACCTTTTTTATGACTAGAAAGTGACAGGATGAGGCACCAACCTTGGTGAGATATCACAGCCCTGCTGCATGAAGGCCCCAAGAGAGAACCACAGGCTGTTAAAAATCCCAAAGTCATTAGGCGGGTCTGGAGGGGTCTGGGGGTCTTTGGCTTCATCAGTCTCATCCAGGTGCCACTCGTAGGGGCTAAAGCGGCTCACGAGGAACAGCACCACACTGACGCCGATGTAGGCGAACACGATACACATCCAGATCTCGTATGCCAGAGGGTCCAGGAAGGAGAACACCCCTGGCTTGGACTTCTGGGGTTTCTTGATCATAATGGAGATGCCCAAACTCATGAAGGGCTTAGAAAAGTCAATGACTTCCTCTCGCACAAGCGTGATTGTTAACGGTGCAACGGCTATATCTGCTCTCTGGAAAACGGGGACATGAACAAAACGTGTTAGTGCAGAACATGCACCGGTGCAATAAACAAGCAATGCAATATTACTGTATATTTACAGATGTTAGCAAGGTATTCATTTCTCAGAAGGAAGGCTAGGATGCAAATTCACTTCAAGCTGTATACTGCAAAGGGTCATAACTCTTTCCCCGCCATTGACCGAATTTATATGGTAGGTGGCGCTGTTACGCAACTTCTGAAAGAGTAGAGAATTTCCGGATTAAAACATGGGCAAACAAAGTAGCAGATACAAGCGGTAAAAGCATTCCTTATGCACTTCGTAGACATGATTTTCATGTGTTTTTTTGTTTTATGATTTTGTTCAAAATGTTTTTTTTTTGTTTTTTTTTTATTACCCACATTCAAGTATTGATAAAAATTAATGCATGAAGCTAGAATAAGATTTTTTTTAAGCAAAGGCTTTGTTCTATCTTTTGATATATTGTATTTTCAGACATTCAAAATATTCTAGGGGCCAAGTAAGTTTTGTGAAAATGATCAAAAATGCTGGCACAGGCTGGCAACTTTTAAAAGAAAACGCTGACGGGGAAAGAGTTAATGGAATATTCCGGTTTCAGTACAAAAACTTTGGTGGCTTGCTGTTGGTTACCACTGACAAACCTCAGTTTGTAAAAACAAGAACCACAATAACAGCAATATAAAAGATAATTTAACCATCATTTTAAACTTTTTTTTTTTTTACTTCAGCAGAATGGTATGAAACTTGGTCATTTTTCTGAAAATCATTAGAAAAGGATAGTCTTAAGATGGTCACAAAACTGGAAAAATTCTAAAATACAGAGCGATTTTTGGGGGTACAATCTACAAATCAGTCACTATGGACGAAGTAGCATTTGATAATGTCTAAATATGTGTCCAATTGCAAAACTATTTCCAATTGCAAGTTATTATGTCTGAAAATACTCTTATAAGCTAATAGGGAACACTCGTCCCACATCTATTTATTTACAGGGCTATACAGGCATCTAGTGGCTAAACCATGGTATTGCATAGGATTTTCTTTATTTCTCCCACCAGATGGCACCAATCTGCCTTCCATGAATTGGATTTTAAATATTAAATATTATATATTTTATTTTTACTTAAACACCATCAATTGAGAATAATACTAACATGAAATATTTTTTTCTCAATATTGTATTATTTTATATAGAAATAAATGGTGCATAATTGAGAGGTGAATTTGAATTGTCTAGCACAGTGTTCTTCAACCCTGCTCCTGAAGGACCCCCAACACTGCACGTTTTCTTTGTCTCCCTAATCAAACACACCTGATTCAATTCATCAGCTCATTATCACATGGGTTAATGAGCTGATGAGTTGAATCAGGTGTGTTTGATTAGAGAGACAAAGAAAACGTGCAGTGTTGGGGGTCCTTCAGGAGCAGGGTTGAGAACACTGGTCTAGCACCATGAAATCCACTCAAAATACAAAATATTAAAGACTAAATATTTTGAAACAGAATATAGTAGATCCATCCATTCTCCAAAACAGGGATCCTCTGTAGGCCAGGGGTGTGCTGGAGTCTATCTCGGAGTCTCAGGCCACAGTCGGGGCGGCGAAACGCGGGACAGATCGTCCAGCACAATATAGTACATTTCACTGAACAAAAAAGTTATTCTTAATGCATTCGATCTGTGTTGGGTGCTGATGGTGTGGGACACTCAATATACAATAGAAGTGTTATACAATGGAATATACAATGGATTTATACACAGATTTTTTTGTTTTGTTGTTGTTGGTTAAAACAGTTTTATCAGTTTTGCTCTAAAAAGTGCATAATTTGAGCTTTTTGAGGTAGAATGAATTTTTCCTATTTTAATTCATTAAAAAATAAGCTTATGTAAAACAATTATCCATCATTTTGTGACAGCTTAATTTCATTGAGTGCAATCCACTTATATTTGTAAAATGCAGGATTAATTGATCTATACGTTGGGTGGACTACATGAATATTTTTTGGCATTAACTAAAACATTACATTTTTGGATATTTTTTGAGCAAGATGAGACTAATGTCAAGATATATAACCATTTAATATAATAATATAGCAGCATATATTTGTTATCATTTAATATAATATATTTTCACCATTGTGCTGAAGTGTGGAGCTTTTGCTTAAGTTGAGAGCGGGTACAACAAGAATATGTTATTTGTAGCTTTACACAACCAGAAATTACTACTTAGCATTTAGCATGCTAAACTGACGTACATGATTAAATCATGCGTAGACATATAAAAGTCTGGTAATTCCTGTTGGTGGAGTTTGCTGTATCTTTGCATGTATCATGCCAAGGTTTCTGTGTTTATATAATCATCACATGATTTTGGAAAAATTGGATATAATTTGCAGAGACAAATCCACAAAGAGATGTTAGGGCACTACTTTCAAAACAGTGATTAGTGCATTACTTTATAAGCACCATTTTTTGTTTTTACAGACTGAGAGAGAGGACAGATTCAATTATTTTCAGCAGGTAATCAGATGTTGTCCACACTGTGTTGAACCGGGAACATTCTATCAACATTTGGATAAATCAATCATATCTGCCACTGAACATTACATCTAGAGCTAGAAAGGCGGACATTTTGTGTTTTCTCAGGCCTTGGTGTTTGGAAGGAAACCAGGAAAAGGACTTTCACTGCCTCAGAGAAGCACACGCGAGGCATAACAGAACAGGCTTTTGAGCGTGTAGCGCAGAAGTGACAGCTGAGCGTTCACTTGACTAGATAGCAAGAGTCTTGCTAATTTCTGTGACCCCTACACTGCTGTATCAGGCCACAGACAGAGCGTAATCGGAACAAGCAGGAGACTTTGTCGGAAAATCTTTTTTCGACGCTTCCCTTCTCATGCTTCACATAATGTTGCTGTGAGAGCTGCAGATATGAGGAACAGCCGCTTTCCACTTCCCATAATCCTCAGAGGCACTCTAGCACGAGCATATAATAAAAAGGCAGTGAAAGATTAGATCTCACATGTGTCCTCAGCCAGGAGGACATTAGTTATGCAATCAGGAAGTATAAGGTCACGGAAACTCTGCAGGTGAAAGCTGGTTATAAAAGCCTCTACAAATATTAATATCCTTTTATCTTGTGGTTGTAGTGAATGGAACTCCGGTGTACTGTCTCAATAAATCATATAATCATTTGCATATAAATAGCTAATTAAGAGTCTACCAGAAGTGATTTATCAGTGAGGAAGAAATATGCCTCAAAACTCTCAACGTCTACCGCACGCTAGATAAATAATCGCGTGTGATCGTTCTAGCTTTGAAATTAGCTATGTATTGCACAAACTTGCACAGGTAAATCCAATTGAGATTAAAAGCAGACCTGTTGATAAAACATGAAAGAAAGAAAAAAAAGAGATGAAATAACACTTCCATGTCAGCTAATCCATTTATTTCATTTAGAAGAATCCAAGAGGATTCATTTAGTTTTTTTTTTTATCTGCTTATGGCAAGTAAAGGAAAACAAATCCACGAACGCTGTAGTGTTTCTACATTTGCCTTATAAAAGCACAGAGCTGTCAATACTGTCTGAAAACTTTGAGTCAAGAGATGACAGCAGTGGATCATATGATTATAATTTGATTACATGATTATAGTATCAATCAGTGTTGGGGAAGTCATTTTGAAAGTGTAGCTTCCCAAGCTACTCAGAATCTGAAGCAGTTAAAGTACAGTCAAGCTATACGCTTTTGAAAAAGTAATTCGCTACACTACAAGCTATTACGAAAAAGCTTAGCATTGATGACTATATATTGAAAGGCCATTCTGTGTGATAACCTTTGAAAGACTTGCAAAATCAGATAAATATATTTGTCAAAAGGTCAAACGTGGCTGAGCAACGTCGGTCCTGACTATCTGAGCTGAAAGGGGGCCACGACTATGCTCAATGGTTTCTAGGTGGTGATATTTTTTCGTTTTATCTCCACATGCAATTTTTTTTTTTTCATTTTGAGAATAATTTGAGTATAATTTCCAACGTTAGCACATCAAAACCAGGCAATCTCTCTGGCTGATGGTAAGGAAATTGAACAGATGAGGTAGCCTAACCCTCATGCATTTTGTATACGGTCTTCATTCTTGAATGTCGGCTCGGGGAATTGGAAGTGATTTCTCTGGGTTTTCCTCCATTTATAGCAGGGGAGCGCTTTGACAAATGCAAAAATGGCGGGCTGCCTGGGCACACTGTGAAAGGTGCCTTTGAGATCCAACAGCATAGAGAGGAAATCAAAGCAGTGCATGCTGGGAAGGAGCATGTTTAAGACACAATGTCGCCACCCGCACTGTCTGGCTGCAGTTATAGTTGAATGACACCCAGACATTTCCAGTCAGTTTCCCCACGCTCTTTACCATGAATGGTAGACAAAAAGGCAATTCACTTCTTCCAACGCCTTATTTGACAGCAATTTCTCTATATCATTTATGCAAGGTTCATGAATACAAGAGACAACTGCAGAAGGAAGGTTAGTGTTTCACTACGAGATCCACTACTCACCCCATAGACTAGTTCACCCACCATCCCGTTCCAAGTCTTGGTCTCAGGGTCTCGGGCGCCATACTTTCCGTCCATGACTATGGACAGTCTGTACTTAATCCCAACATGTTTGGCAATCTCAGAAGCTAAATCGACACAGTAGCCCTCATACTTGTCATTGCCTTCCAGATGCATGTGGTTTTTCTTGTACATCACATATGGTGCTTCCTGTTAATCAAACACACACTCGTTTATTACCATCTTTGCTTATTGCTTTCATTGTCTGGTGTCACAGGCACCAGAGCCCACCGACAGCTTATCAGTCACAGGCATGCAGGCATGCTGGGATATTCATACCCACCCATTCTCTCACACACATAATCCACCAAACTGGAACACATACAAGAGGAAGGACAGAAGCAGCAGACAGGGAATTGCGGGACATTGATCCACATTTGGCCGTAGTCAGAAAGCTAATCGCCCAGCTCCTTCTACAGTAAGGCCCTCTTTACACCTGATATTAACATCTGTCTCAGGTGATCCAATCACGAGTGGTCAGCTGAGACGAATTGTTGTCTACACCTGGTGTAGAGTCTAAGAGTTAAAGTCTGGATCTTGCACTCTTGGTCTTGAGATCTCAAGAAATTACATACATTCTGCCTGGTCATGATTTGGGACTTGGCTTGTGGCTGTCTGAGTTCCAGTGTTATCATTATAGTTAACAATTATAGAACTCTTAAGTTGGCACGGTATCTTTTAAAGTAGCTACAGAAAAGTTGCAAGAAGTTCATGGCCTTGACTGGCTATATACAGTGGCGCAGTGTTAGAAATTCACCTTTTTTCTGTTTTGGTTCATTGACAATTGGCAGCCTGGTTCTTAGGTGGCTGGGTCTTGGTTTGGGTTTGTGCTTTGAGAGGTTTAGTTTTGATCTTGGTCTTGGGATCAAAACCTTTGAGATGGATGATATCAGGTGTAAACGAGGTCTGAGACCACGAAGAGCATTGGAGACAAATAAAAGTAGGTTCGATTCTGCTTCTTTCTTTCACACGCACACACACACGCACACACACGGCCGTGGTGCAATATCCCAAGGGTCTGAGATGCATTGGCATAAGTTGAGGGTGACAGGTGAGGTAGGTGAGGTAGGCAAGAACGTATGAAGTGAGAAGGAATCCGATTCATGAAGTAAATGGCAGTGACTGCAGAGGAATCATAGTGTTGATTCTGTTCAAGCACGTTGCACCTATATGCGCCAGAAGCCTTTATCATTCCAACAGAAAGGACATTGAACATAGCCCTGCTAAAAAGACCAGCTCCCACCAGACTGAATTTCAGGCTGGTTTATGCTAGGTATTGCCGTTTCGTTCTAGCTGGTGGACCAGCACAGGTCGACTAGCATGGTCATTCTGGTGATGCTGGCTGACGAACTGGTTTAGCTATTTACACCAGCACACCAGCGTGTCATGCTGGGGCCCAGCATCCAAAAACACAATATATGGTCTTTTCAGTAGGGAAGCAAAAAACAAAGCCATCGTTAGAATCCAAACTTAAAAGCACTTTGTCAACATACAGATTTGAACAAAGAAAATTGTGCAAGCTGGTTTTATCCTCTCTTTCGCCCCCATTTCAAACACTGTGGCAGCGGCTTGCTTTTTTAAGCACATCATTATTACCAAACAATATGGCTTCTCGCAGAGAGAACGCATCCCATTAGAGTCAGAGACAATTAGGGTACCAGTGGGTTAGCGATGGTTTGTTTGTTCTGTGCTGAATGTATCCTCTCACCTCATCCTTTGTGCGATTGTTTTCCTCCTGAATCCCACTGATGGAATAACCGACAGCTGCTGGTTTAATTGCTCACATCCAAGTCATTTGAAAGAATGACCTTGGTTTTTGGTGAAACAAAACAATTACAAGCGATTGCTGTTTTACATGGGATGATGTTGTGAGCATTGATTTGAATTCCTCAGAGATGTGTATTCGCCTTGCCAATTGGAGGCTGATGCTAAAGCTAACGTTGTTAACAGCGGGAGATGAAGTGATACGTCAGCAATGAGCAGTCCTCTGGTCAATGTAAAGTGGATCTGTGCAAAGGCCTCATTCATGGCCTTGCTCAAATACGCTTGTACTTTGCCAGAGGCAAACCATCGAACCCTTCTTTGGTGCGGTAAGCGTTAGCTTGCTGTTCTAGCTCATGTGTCATTGACCATTTACTTGATGAGTGGAAACAAGTCTTACCTACATATGCATTGAATGTCTACTTTGATGATGTCAATGTAAAACCATCATACCTAATGCCGTTATTGTGATGTCACTGCTACGACAGGCCACTGATATATGGAAAATCAAAATGCTTTGACACCCACACGAATACAGTTGAAACACTCATGCGCCGCTTTTCCTTGCGTTCGACTGTTTCAACGTGTAATGAGTGGATGGAAAGCAAAACAAAAGAAATGTACTTCTACCCGCCCAGGACAGAATGTATCAATCTAGGAGTCAACACCATGACCCTGATGGGCAGAATATGCGACACGTTTAAAACGTCATGGAGCGTGTACCATAATAGTAGTGACCACAATTGTTCGGTTTTCCACTGAGGAGGAATCGTTGGTGAACTGCTGATCCATTATATTAACAAAGCGTTCAAACTCGTTCCAGTATCCGATCTGCAAAGGGAAAACGTTCATGTTATTATCAAACAGCAGATATTTTTTACTGCACCAATGGTAAATAGCAACCCCCCCCCCAGCCCATCCACAACGGCTAAGGAGCTGTTGTGGATGTGTGCTCTCATTAGATTGTGCTCATTAAAAAAGTATTAGGTCTCTGTGCTGCTGCGCTTATTGCATGGATTTAAACAAAAAAGGCAAATTCTTGGCTGACATTTGTTAAATGGGAAAAAAATGCTTATGGTGAAATTTCTGGGGATGCAGAAGCTGGAAGTTACTCTTGGATGTAATTCTCTTCAGCTAAAACTCAACTGGGTTTTGCTTGCCGCATTCTGTTATCAAAAGGTGCAGTGCGTTTTCTCTTTGTTATATGCTTGAGTTGTTTAGTGGTTGTGAGTGGCATGTGTCAGAAGCGTTAGCACTAGCCACTAGGGCATCACCGAGGTGACACTGCACAGGGGTCCAACACAGTCTTGTACATCACTTCTGACAGTCACTGTCAATGTACGTCTCTTTACCGACCATGACCCCATCTAACCTTGGGCTAAACTACTCTTTTTCACAGAGATTGTTCCTGTGTTTTATAAAGGGCTGTTGCTATTAGCTTTCAGGAAAGCTAATGAATACTGGTTATGTTGATTCAAGCTGCTGTAGGTCATTGGTTTGGTTAACTATTTTGTTTGGGAATAGTGGCCTTAAAGGAATAGTTCACCCAACAATTTTAATTATCCAATAATTTACTCACCCTCAATCCATCCTAGGTGTATATGACTTTCTTCTTTCAGCCAAACACAATCGGAGTTATATTAAATAATATCTTGGCTCCTCCCAGCTTTGTAATGGCTTTGAATAGTGCCTGAGTTTTTGAAGCTCCAGAAAGATCCTCCATCCAGCATAGATTTATTTAATGGATTATATAGGCTGAAGCCTTGAAAGCGAGCCAAGACCTCGCGCTTTACAATCACTAAAATGCTGTCGTTTTGTCAGTACTCACAAAGTTCCGTTATAATCAATGAAGCCGCCAACAATTGACCATAAACCTCATTGTGTCAAGTGTTGTCAAATGTACAGATTTCGGTACCAAGTCAATGTAAAAAATGTGACGATACCAGCATTCCCCCACAGTATTTTGACCGCTGTTGAATGGATTCTTTAACGCATCTGATTGGCCATTGTCTTAATGCGCTCAAAATATATGTCTGTGATTGGCCATTGTGTTTACAAGCTTAACATATATTTCTCTGATTGGCTACAATGATCAACGCTTCAAAAACATGTTGTCTTTGACGCTCTTCACAGTGCACTTACACAGATACACACGGGAGCGTTTGAAAGCAGGCGTCTATCAGTGGATATATTTGGGATCTGCTGATAGACGGCTGCTTTCAAACGCTCCTGTGTGTATCTGTGTAAGCGCTCGGTGAAGAGCGTCAAAGACAACATGTTTTTAAAGCGTTGATCATTGTAGCCGACTTAGAGCGAAGTCGGTTCTTTTGACAACACTAATTGTGTCTACACTTTTTTTGTTAATGAGAGGCCAGCATAACTCAGCGCTGAATAAAAATCACGTTTTGAGCAGTGAGTGGATTCTGACTAACTTAAACACCTCTGATTGGTCATTGCGTTTAAGAGATCAACAACTATGCCTGTGAGTGGCTACATTGCTCACCACTGCAAAAACACATTGTAAATAGATACGTTTGACATTCTTCAGAGCACTAACACAAATATGCACTGGATTATTACATGCACATTATTAAAGTATCAAATGCAGGTGCTCTTGATTGTGATTGAGGGTGCTTAACACCCCCGTAGAACCGGGGCTGGATGGATGGATGTGCTTTTTGGAGCTTCAAAAACTCGGGCGCTATTCGATGCCATTACAAAACTAGGAAAAATGATATTATTTAATATAACTCTGATTGTGTTCGGCTGAAAGAAGAAAGTCATATACACCCAGGATGGCTTGAGGGTGAGTAAATTATGGAATAATTTTCATTTTTTGGGTGAACTATCCCTTTGAATACCCCATGCAGTGGTTTGATGAACTGCTTTTATGTATTTCTTGTTGAAACTGGAAGTTAGGACATATTGGAGGGCTTGTCCAAGCAACTTCTTTTGCAACCAGTTAAGGCAAGACACCACAGACAAAAAGTAGCACTTTCATCCACCAAATTTATATTCTGAAGGTTTTTACAGATTTGTTCTTGATTTATATACCATTTTATTCCTAATGGTGAAAATGTTTTTAATTTATGGAGTGATAAAAATAGATATCCAAAATCACATCTGTAAAAAAATTAACTCTAATATGTAAAAAAAATATTATTATTATCATTATTTTTATCCACGGTTCAGGTTTCTGTTCTGGAAATGTATGCATATTAGAGCATATTTGTATGAGATCATTTGCATATCAAAATGTATGCTTTCTGAAAACGTTTTATACAGAATGTAATGTCTTAATGTACTGTGATGTACAGTATAAACTGGAGAAGTATGGTGAAATCTGTTTATATGTGGTGTCTAGCCATAATGTTGTGAAGATAAAATCAAACACGAGTGTCAAGTTCAACATGCTATTTTTAGGTAGTTAGTAGCATGTGAATAGCGAGTGAAATTTTGTGCAAGTCATTCATATTTTTGGTCTATTTTCTCTGACTTTATTTCTATATATCTGTCAAAATTTATTTGGTCAGACTTTAGGAGTAAACTAGCATATAGATAACCTCAAACCTAAGAAACAGAAGCCATTTTTGGAGGGCAATTTTGTGTAACGAATCTGTTTCCCTTCCTAGATAAGACAGCTGTTGTTCCCCGAAGTGTGCAGCTTTTCCCCTTTTACAACTATAATGCTATTTATCATAAAAAATCAATTCGATTGAATAGAAGTCTTGAAATGGACCATGGTTTGAGTTCATACACTGATCTCAGTGAGCTTACACAGCAAATGGACTGCTGACTTACCTTTCTTGGTCCCCCTGATTTCATTTCATAAACATCAATAGTATAGTTTGATCTGCGACCAAAGCTGTCAAACTGGATATTGCCGGTCATCCCTGGCACCTGGACCTGCCAACAACAACAACAACAATAGGGTCATTCCTATAGTTTGGAGGATTTAATGTCCCCATGAAACAATACCGAATATTTTACATAAAATGTTAGTCAACTTTCATTTTTCAAAGGTCAAACAGCCACAAAACTCCTCCCCTCATTTATCTGATGGGGCGTTCGCAACTTCGCAATGATTCCTGGGTAGGTAACTGGAGAGGGTGCGAAAGTGAAGTAAAAATGTCATGTAACAGGGTGGACGGACTCCACAGAATGTAAATGTGAAATCTGAAATATTTGGTCAGGATTATTTGGTTATACTAGCCTGAGCTTGACCAGTGTGTTTTCATAACAGACAGTCCAAAATCCACCAAACTGTAGGAATGACCCAAAAATAAAGAAACCCGTAAAATAACAATTCCGCTTTGAATCGTAAGAATACATTTGAATGTGTTGTAGTATCACGACTGAATCATACAGAGACATGACTCTGACCATCTGAATTAAACATTGAGAGACTACAAATAGTTATTGTCATTTTCATAAAAGCTGAAAGACTCCACTGAAAGTGTACCATTTTGAGAGCTCGCTCGATGTCGATTCCTTGGCTCCAGGGGACGGCAGGGTTGGCCAGGCAGTCTCCAGCACTGCCCCGTCGGGACACGTCCACTCGCTGGCGGCGCAGGTACCGGAACGCCTCCGCGATCACCAGGATGGCGTCGTAAGACAGCGCTGAAGTGTACTGTACACAACAACCGGTAAGCACCTCACATTAACAGTTATTTGTTAGAGTGCTTTAAAATAAGCAAACACATTATCGGTAAGTAAACACTTTGAAGAGGGTTAAAATTGGCTGCCCTCTTCCAGGTCCACATGTTGATGTACATAATGAAGGATAATTGCGATGCATTACTGCATGTAATCATAGTAGGCAAAGGGGTGTAGCTTGCACATTGTTTCTTGCTATGTAAAGAGTGTTAACCAGGTTTCTAATTACAGAGATATGTAAAATGTTTAGTTATGTGAGACTCTACAGGGTTTTGCTGCTATTGTTGTGCAACCTGTAATTACATCCCATTTCAACCAAGAAAAGAGAACAAGCTGGCATCTGCTCATTTGCTGTGAGCTACACTGTTGTATTGTTTTGTATCTCTTCAAAGCGACAATAGCAAGAACTTTTGCGACTAAAACGAATGCAATATAACAAAAGTAACATCAAAGGAGACATACAGTACATTGCACATTTACATTCTCAATTGAAAATGCCTTCTGATGCCTTCATTAAAATATTGTCTTGGAAAAGACTTTTCACACAAGTAAAGTGTGTGTGGCTGCATGTGCACATTTCACGTTTTGAAAGATATTCATAATTTATGTTATAATGCATTATATATTTTCATAAATAATTGTAACTCAAGTTAAAATGCATTGCAGATTCATTGTTACTTCTGAAATTGGTTGTTTGTCATGTGTTTTAATGCAATAATTATTCATGAGATCATATAATGCATTATAAGGTGCATTACAAGGCATAAGAGAAAAATAGTTTTTATAATGCATTGTATATAAAGGCTTTAAGTAAAGTGTTACAGAATAAATCGAAACGTAATAATAATAATAAAATGACCCATTGAGGTGAAATGTACTTAATTTTCATAAATACAATGTTACAATGCAAAATATAGTAGTGGTCCCCTAAAAAAGCTTCATTTTATTTATGGAAAATATAATCTTTGGCTTTTTGGGTGACTTTTCTTTATAACATTCAGGTGTGTTTAAACACTTCTGTGCCAGCTCACTGGTTCGATGAAAGCACAGTCATTTCTTACCCAGCCATCCATAATAAAACCTTAATTAAATGGCATTTGAAATCTATTCATCTCATGATCATTGTTTAATTAGATGTAAATTGAGCCCCAGCTTTAATAGAACCTCGGGCTGAATGTCAATATATCGACTGATGCAAGAAGGGAAAAATTAAAGAAAACAGTCAAAGAAAGAGAAAGTCAAAGATCAGAAGAAGAAGAAACTAAATCAATGATTTTATGTTGTTTAAAAAAAAAAAAAAAAAAAAAAAAAGTACTTTCAGACCTTCAGAGGTGTGTTTCTAGCTTCAGGAAACTCTCTTTCATCTAGACGGTCCCATCTCTGGAGAAACTGCTGTACCACTGAGTTTTCAGGATTGATTATCTGGAAGCCGCTAATGTTTGCTCCGCCGAGAAACACCTTGTCCAGACTGATGTTGGTGAAGCCCTGTGGAAAGAAAAGGAGAGTTAGGATATATATATATATATATAACAAACATCATGTTTTTGTAGAGATTGAAGGTCTCATGTGTATAGAGTGACTGTACAGTAAGTGGTCAAATCTCTGGATTAGCAACTTGATGTTTCTGGTTCAAAACCCAAAAGGGGAAAAGCGTAATATGGCCAATCACTGGGGTTTCTTGAGTATAAACAGGTATTACATCTATATTTCACTGCATATTATTATAAGAAAACCATAAAACAAGAAGTAGTTTTCCATTGTGACCCCCACATGTGCGTCAAGGTGAGTGAGTATCAGATCATTTATGACATGCCAAGTTATTTCCCACAAAAACTGATATTCATGATTCAAAGTGATTACTTCAAAAAATTGAAATGGAGAATAATGTTTTAAAATAATTACTGAGAAGAGTAAATGCACTTGCATCTAAGGTACGTTGAAAAATATGGTAACACTTTATTAGTGTCCTTGTTACATGTTACATTTACTTACCATAGTAATTACAGTCAATTATGCATAATAACATGCAACTAACCCTCAACCAAATCCTAATCCTACCCTAACCCTATAGTAAGTACATGTTGCTAATTAATATTACTCCGTAATTAAATGTATAATTACACTGTAACAATGACACCTTAAAATAAAGTCTAACCAAAAAGATAATATATTTTACTTATTACAGCATTTTTTTTTTTTTGCATCCAACAAAAAAATCATGCTTTGCACTGGATGTTTAATAAAGTATCTTTTCATTTTCTTGAACATTCTTATTTGCCAATGAACTTGCATTATTTCTCTCTTGTTTAGTTAGTGTGTGAAGGTGCTGAAACTCACCAGATTGGCAATAACATAATGGTAACCCCGACTGTTCTTTCCGAGTGTCACAACCTACAGGAAAGAGAATCAATAACAGTTTACAATCCATGTAAGAAGAGCGCAGGGGCCGTATATCGTCCCTCAGGTGAGCTTCTCTCTCCATTTACTCTGTCTTAAGTGACAAAGACACTCCACAATGATGGATGTTTCCACATGAAGCGACTGGCAGTCTCTGATGTGCTTCCTACTGTACGCTGGCCAACGGGAATAACACAAATCTCAACATAACTCTGCCCTCCTGGGCATCTCTGATGCCTCTCTGGCCCTGCGACCTTCACCTCAGACCTCGGGTCTTAGTGGCCTTTAGTGAAGCGTGCAGACAGTGTTCACTTCAGGCATCAGCTGAGGGGTGTGCAAGATCAGTGTTAGGGAATTTTGGGGTTTAAATATAATTTAGTCTGAAGCAATATTCTCATCAGTGTTCTATCAGCTTTTACATACTTAAATCTGCATGTTTGTGATCTTTTCTATTATTCAACATATTTATTTTCTAGTTATTTACCTTTATAAAGGCCGATTTTTATTTTCACTTTATTAAATGTATGCATATTTCACGTCAAATTCTTACATTTGATCAATAAATTCAGTTACAATAATAAAACGGGGCTGATATCAATCAAACTAAATAATTTACACTGCAAACTTGCAACTGCAATAAATAGCCAAATGTTATGAGATTAATGTTTTAAATAAATATTTGAATATACAAGAAAAAAAAAGCAATGATAGTTTTAAACATGAAACTAAACTGCCAATAGGTGGCGGCAAGTGGCCAATGAATCATTGAGTCATTCATTCAAACGATTCGTTCAAAACGTTGAATCATAATAATTCAGTAAAACAATTCTGAATAATAATAATCATAATTCGCTGATTGTTTTCCTTTGGAACTATTTTCGTCGGTGAAATATTACTAACAGTCAATAATGTGTCTAAAATGTAACTTAAATAGGCTAATTATGATAAACATTTATGGTAATTAAGTAGGCTACTTGTTCATGATATATGCAGCAAAACAGCTCCCTTGGTTGTGTTATGTAACTTTATCATGTTAAATGTATTTTTTTTTATTTTTTAACTCAACATTTTGAATTTCTACCTCAATATGTTTCTTCTTTGAGATTATCGTGTGCTGTTGGATTTGTTTCGATTTCTTTCACTTGCCTCTTCAAAAAAAAAAACTTTTCTCAAACAAGCAACAATGTCGAGCCCTGAAATGCAAAGTTGAACCAAAGTTAACCGCTGTTAAACGGTTAATGTTGATCAATTTAAAGACTTACAGTGGTAAAATAGAAATAAATAAATAATAGGTTAAGCTTATCATTTGACCCTTTTCTGCTCTGCGCCCCAGAACGCTTCCCACATCTATCCATTTGTGTTCATGGGACAGACTTAAAGAAGTCGAAGCTGGAGGGTGAGCGGTTGATATTGATATAATAAAATAATCAGTTAAAAGGCTAAACAAAAGTTAAATAAAACGTTTCCTTTAATAATTTAACAAAAAAAAGGAGATTTTCAAATCATTATTTTGCCACAATGGCGCCCCCCTCCCGTCCGGCGCCCCTATGCACTGCACACACTGCATACCCCGTTTTTGCGCCACTGACTTCAGGGACATCATTTTCTCATTTATTATCCTGAGTGATGAGTCCTCGTGATTCATTTTGAAATAAGGCAAGATCTCACACACTGTAAAAACAGATTTTTTTGAAGTTGTAAATGAAACAAAGATTATTGTCGTAGGCAAAATAGTAAAATACTATTTCAGTCTTTCTACTTCACAATTTCAATGTGTTCACAGTTCAATGTGTCACTTGCCATTTCTTTGTAATTATTTGCGAAATTTAGGTAGCAATATCTGAATGAAAATTTTTTCAAAAAATCTAACATTTTGATGTGGTTGAGACACAAGCACATGTAAGATACAGAAATGCTCTGCTTTTTGCTTTTTCTGTTTTTGTGCTCTGTCCTTGAAGTACCCCTGTGTTTAATCTCTTAAAACTCATCTTTGATTATCAAAATGACATATTTAAAAAAAAATCCCAGTGAAAATAATTTCTTAATGCCTTACAATAGCTTGAATGTAACTCTACACACTTGCTTCATTTATTATACGAGGATGCATGAATATGCAAATTGCCCCCGGCCTCCACTCACTCACAGCAGCTCGATAGAAAACAGGGCAGTTTTTAAACCTCGTTTTTGAGAAAATTCAATTGAATTAATGCAAAATTAAAAGACTTTATTACCCTTTTCCATTGTGTGCAAAATGTAGCACAAGAGAAGTATGCCTGCTTGCGCACACTGGTCAATTCTGACAGCAGCAACACTGCAAATTCAGAACATGCTACGAAATGTTAAATAATATCACAGAGTTCCTGAGCAGAAGATCATGAAGGAAAGAGCAGAGAACAAGTGAGCAATAACACTATTCTAGACAGAACCACTTGTTCAGCCAAAAATGAAACTCTTGTCACCATTTATTAACTCCCATGTCTTCTAAAATGAGATGTTGTGCAGAACACCAGTAGACAGTGACTAGGCGCTGTCAAGCCCAAAAAAGAATGAAAAGAAACATAGCAGTAGTTTCCATGACTCATGCATTACATGTTTTCTGCAGTTTTTTTTTTTTTGGAAAACAGAAGAAAATTTCAGTTGTTAAAAAATATTCCAGCTATCAAAGGCCATGCTTCCACCTGCTATTAAAATGCGTTTTGGTCGATCGGATCACAAGTAGACGAGGGAGACACATTCCCATTTACTTAATCCATCTCTTTTGTCCACTTTCATCCACTTCTGTCCTGATTTCCTCAAGGGGAGGGCCTAAATGTATGTGTTTTTTCAGATCTTTCATTCTAATGGACATGAACATGCCCAGAAATGATGGGAATACACACGGAGAGAAGCATCTTTGTTTCTGCTCTGACAGCCGCAAGACCAGTCGAACGCTGTGAGCGTATCAGGGAAGGTGAGAGAACATTGTGTTTGGTACGCTTCTCATCTTCAAACCAAACTTGGGTCTCCAGCTGATAAAGTTGAAATCCTGTCTGGCTAGAGCTCTTCCCATAACGCTTACTCATTAGGTCAGTAGACGGAGAGCAGACGGTCTTCTTTGTCTGTTCGAACACATTCACAAGAGTGTTTACATTACGAAAGCAATCCGGTCGAATGAGTTTTCAACTACCTCTGGAAGTGGTGGAAACTGGACAAGCTCAAAACCTTTTAGACCGCATTTACACCAGTATTTGGTGTCGTCCACTTGTGATCCGATCGACCAAAACGCATCTTAATACAGGTGTAAACAGGGCCAAACCATTGATTGGTCACAACACACATGAGAACCAATGCCATTTGGCTACTCAAGTTTTAATCTAACACAAAGCTCTTACATGGCTTCAGGTTACAGGGAATACAGCACAGTCATACTCATGGTCCTTTTAAGGACCCTTTTTGTCCTTTAAACTAAATGCTTTCTATACTGGATATTCTACAGCATAAACAGTATATGTGTCTGTTTGTGTTCTTCATTAGAGAAACCCTCCTATGGATTTGGAACAACATAATTGTGTGTTGATAACAGAATTCTCATTGTTGGGTGAACCTTCCAACGATTCCCCAAAACCTCATAGACTGCGATATAATGATGCAGCCGTAGCTTTTGCCATAATGCCCTTGACTCTTGGCTCCACTGAAGGTGTCTGGAGCCAGTAAGGTCATCAGTCCTGTCCCACAAACAAATACAGCCACGGGCTCCTCGCACCTGAGTGAGAGCTGGCGGAAGAACAGAGATCTCCATGAACTTCACCGCCTGCAAGCCAGCAGGACGACTCTACAACCTTGATGGGGAAACAGCCAGAGCCTAATGACACGAATCCATTCACAGGGTCCAGGCCAAGACCTGATGCAGAGCACCACAGCTAACAGAGCACATCAAGGAGTTTACATGTGGACTGCACCAGTCCTTTAACTTCAAATAACCAGGGATATTCCTTTAACAGGGATTTTTCTGTATTCTGCCTTTCCTTTAGTGTGTAACATAATAGTTTGTGATCTGCAAAGTTACGAATTTCAAGCCAAAGGGAGTGAATCTCTTCAACAGAAAACAACTGCCTGAAACAAGCCTGTTTGTTGTCTTGCCATTAGGGCTGAACGATTAATCGCACTTTACAAGTAATCGCACTTAAATCGAGATGGCTTATGAAGGCTTAAAAAGGCTGCGATTATTTTTTATGCGCAGCTTGTCATTGATGTACGGCTCTGTAAATGCTGCTCCATCTGAAAGCACTGTGAGTTTGAGTCACTTATAACGTGCATTTGAAAAAACAACACGCGTCAAAACATGAGAAGCATTTATGTACAACAACAACAGACAACATTTAATAGCATGCATTTACTCCAATCTCACTTCATAACGACAGCTGAGCTCCTCCTTCTATGAGATGATGTGCCTTCTTACACAGAATAAGGCAGTCGTGAATTTATAAGTCATGTTTAATCAAAGCGTTTCAGTCTTCTGTTTATTCAGCTAAAGCGATAGGGATTTCCTGGAATGATGCGCATTATTGTACTTCTGCGGCGGGGCATATTTATCGTGTTTGCATGAGAGCGCCCTCTGGCGTTCAGATGGAGCAGTATTTACTACCGATCAGCCGCACTCCACTGACAAGTGGCGCATAAAATAATCGCAGCCTTTGCCAAATCGCGTGCGGTTTTATTGCGATTAATCGTTCAGCCCTACTTGCCATTATTTCTGTGAGTTTGCTACATCAACATGTTACACATTTGCATAATGTCCATCTACTAGTTGCTTTGACCAGCCCTCAAAGAACAGTTGGTTAAAGCTGGGGTAAACGACATTTGAAAAACGCTGTTTGGAAGTTAGTTCTGCTATGGTAAACAGACATCCACTCTTGGATTGTGTGCGTAACGGAGGCCAGCTAGTGAGAGTCGCGCTGACGACTGCTAGAGAATGCGGTGTTTAGCATCATTGTTAGTGCACTCGACTCGATTGCAGGGGGACTGGGGTTTGAGATCGACTCGGAGCAGGGCGGTTAGGATTGGAGGGGGAGTTTTGGAGGTGGAGCAATGATGAGAGGGTGTGTTTGTTAGGGTTGATTTAAAATGTCAACAATGTTCAACAGCGTTTTTGAAATATCGCTTACTCCACCTTTAAGTGATTTTGCTATGTTGAAGAAATGCAATATTTTTTCCACTACAAGGACAATAATTTGTTCGGACCTTCAATAGCGACGGCATAGTTGTTGCCATAGATATCATACTGTTTACAGCTGCTCATGAAGCCTCGGGTTATGGTAAGGGCGTTACATCTTCAACACACGCTTTAAGTGGTTGACTATTCATGACCAATATTGACTTGGCCAGCCGGCCAATCAGAGTGGGAGTTTCGGAAAGGTGGGCAGCGTCCAAAATCGCATACTATCTAGAGTAGGATCTTTGCGATTGCTAAAAAAGTATGTTCTATATAGTATGAGTGTTTGCAGTATGAATACGGACGTACTACATTCACCATGTTGTCATTATCATGTGATCTACCAGTGTCAGTTGCATCACTTCACTGCCATTCTTAAATCCTCTTTACGTGGCTTCATGGGATAGTAAATCGAATGCACACTACAGAATCTCACTGGAAGTAGTAGGTCATCGGGGTACTTTTTGTCTACTCTACTCATAGTACTCTGAATTTGGACATACTTTTTTCGCCTACTATATAGTAGGGAAGTATTCAATATCTGATGCAGCCATGGCCTTTAGGAACTAAAACTGACACACTAGCTGTGTTCGAATTTACACACTTATCAGTCCCTCCAGGATTTCATGATTTTTTTTTTGTGTAATTTTTGCGATCAAAATGACTGATTTTGTGGTGGTAATTTCCAGAAATTTGTGAAAAAAATTGCGATTTTTATATTTTATAATTAGGATATCACATTTACCATAATAGTATTATGTCAGATGCACAATAGTCATACATGACACAAATCACAAACAAAATGCATAAAGCTTGTTTATTTTGGTCTAATCAAATTCTCATCAAATTAACTTTTAAAACAACCTATGGGCAATATTTCTACCTGACCTATGTAAATATTAACAGCAGGTGTAGTAATTTATACTGTAGAACTGTGTGTAAATCATGAGTTGAGGGGTCCTGAGCTGCAGAAGGCAACCAGTTACTTATAGTGTGAATTTTGCATGGCGTCCCCACTGTAGCTTCGCAATACGAAGTGACCGTTCGAAAGGGAACTACTCGGTTACTATCGTAACCTCAGTTCCCTGAGAGTAGGGAACGAGTATTGCGTAGCCGGCCGCACTATAGTAACCTGGCAAGTTGTCACTTCAGTCGTTAAACCTGCTAAAATGGCGTTTTTCAGGGACTAATATCATAGATAGTAAAAGAATAATATAGGCTAAGGCCGCGCCCCCTTGGCGGGCTGTGACGTGTAATGGCGTGATGCTAGCTCATTGGCGCACACGTCGGAGGCGCCCGCGCCATTGGATGTGCAGTTGCCGCAACACAGCCAATGAGTGAGCCAGACACTCGCTGTGCTAGCTGTGCAGCTGCAAAATGCGTTTTACATGATAGGCTTCAGTAAATCGAGGAAAAGGAGTTTCCCCTTTTCCCGCAACATCTGTATCCACGTAAAAATGCATTGAAACTTTAATTAAACTAGAGATATTTCAATTGGGTGATTAGAATTTAATGTTTTGTGAGGTCTTTTTCATTTTTGTGATTATTTTGCGGTTAAATTAGGAATTATGCAGGATCGCAAAAAAATGCAACATTTTGTTGATTTTGCATTGTATTCAGCGATCGTAGAATCGCGAAAAACTGGAGGGACTGACTTATGCACTTTTCTGTTGTGTTTTGTAGTATAAATAGTGCAAGTAGTGTGTTCACATTAAGGCAGTGTGTCCACCAAAGCATTGTAAGCCAGCTGAAAACACTAGGCGCTCTGCTGAAAACGCCTAGCTGTGAATGCTTGAGAGCCTTTTGGCAGCGCAGTGTTTTTTTACAGTTGAGACGCTTTGTTTGCTATGATACAGAATATCTCTGGAAGTGTTACTAGTATCTCATTTCACAGATAGTTTGTCTCTGTATTGTTTCTAAATAAAAATGTAGATACGATGTAAAGTATTTGCTCTGGCTCTTGTTTTAAATTATTCTGTTCTGTTATTACGCTTCTTCTTGTCATCTGTTGACGTTGTACAAGCAGAATGCGACGGTTGGTCGGTGTGGTACCTGTCCCGCCCCTGCTCTACTGTGATTGGATGGCTGGGTGAACAGTGACAGTGATGAATGCTGCATTTTACTTAAAGTTGAACATTCTTCAGCTCTCTATGAAGGACTAAAAATGACAGAACGAAAAATAAATAAATAAATAAATAAAAGTAGAAATAAATAAATAAATGCAGAAATAATAGTAAAAATAAATACATTTTGGTAATATACATGGCTATTTCTGTATTTTTACATGTATTTATTTATTTATTTATGCATTTCTATATGTATTTATTTATGTATTTATACATTTATTTATATATTTATGTATTTATATATTTATTTATTTATATATTTATATATGCATTTATTTATATATTTATTTATTCCTACATTTAATTATTTCTGTATTTCCACATTTCTACATTTATTTATTTCTGTATTTCCACATTTCTACATTTATTTATTTCTGTATTTCCACATTTCTACATTTATTTATTTCTGTATTTCCACATTTCTACATTCATTTATTAAGCCACGCCCCCAAACGCGATGAGCCAATCACAGTACGCATAGCTAACCCAATACACTTGGACATTCTCTGCTTCCTCGTCCACTGCAATGCATTGCAGTTATCAGTTTTCATTCGTTTTTATGGTTTTTCTTGTCATTTTGGCTTTTAAACAGCGTGTGTGTGATTTTGGTTGGGTGACAGTTGTAGGTTACAGTTTGACAAGAGTTTACAGTTTGACAAAAGCACAATGTTGTGTTTTACACAAATATAAGTAGGCTAAACACTTTGCAGTTTTAATGATGTCCTGTATGAACAAAATGACGGAGTATGTTTTTATGTTTCCACTGTTAGATCGCGCCCGTGCCTCTCTCTGACACACACACACACACACACACACACACACACATTCCAGCAATGCAATCTTGACATCGCAGCCTGTTCATTATTCTGCGCTCCCACCAAACGCGAATAGAGCGTCAAATTCGCGCGTATCCGCGTCTAGTTCGACGCTTGAACATTTTGAATCCAAAGCGAATAGGACACGCGTATAAAGCGAGCGTTTGAAGCGAAATAGCACCAAACTATAACGTTTACACTGTGAACTGTAAATCTTTGTTCTGGAGCTGAAGCTTATCGGCCTTCTCAACAATAAAATTATTAATATAACCCTCCAATGCATATTTAAGGCCCTTTTGGTGACATCGAGATGATATATAATCTTTTTGTCTCCAAAAAATCATCAATTGCCTCCTGTGAAATGTCTCCTACTGTGACAGCTGCTGTTACCGAATGTTGACTGAGTGAGTGGAGGGGGCGTGGTTAGCCATTGGTCAATTAGCATACATGCGCAGGGAAAAATAAATGTAGATATGTGGAAATACAGAAATAAATAAATGTAGAAATGTGGAAATACATAAATAAATAAATGTAGAAATGTGGAAATACATAAATAAATAAATGTAGAAATGTGGAAATACAGAAATAAATAAATGTAGGAATAAATAAATGTATAAATAAATACATATATAAATATATAAATACATAAATATATAAATAAATGTATAAATACATAAATAAATACATATAGAAATGCATAAATAAATAAATAAATACATGTAAAAATACAGAAATAGCCATTTATATTACCAAAATGCATTTATTTTACTATTATTTCTGCATTTATTTATTTATTTCTACTTTTATTTATTTATTTATTTATTTTTCGTTCTGTCATTTTTAGTCCTTCATAGCTCTCGTCGACCGATAAAAAAAAACGCAGAGCGATCAGCGCTTCAGGGTGAAATAAATGTTCAGCGCCTCGTTACACTCCTGGCGTTTTAAAAACGTGGCGCTCCCATTGAAAACAATTGGAAAAATACACCAGCCGCGCCAGACGGAGGAATCGAAGGAAAGCTTATTTGTACATTGGAAAATTCTTAATCACTCGAGCGTTACTTCAAAGCGTCATCAGCTGCACTAGTGTACAGTACATCATAAGTTTCAGGCAGATATTGAAAAATGAATGAGTTGCTGCAGCAATGTGCAGAATGAGAAAAATAATGTTCATGGCAATAATAATATGAACTTGTAAATGGACATAATACTGCATATGAGCACTTTAAATGGTAATATTCAACAGCTATAATATTTCACAGTAGCAGATTACTGAAATCCCAGCGTGTAACATAGACGCTGAAGGTGGGCTGATTTCTGAGAGGCATTATGGGGCTGGATTACAGTTAATGTGAAGTAAATACCCGAAGATTCCTCGCTCACTTTGTAATATTCCTCCCCCGGCTGACACATCGATCCCACCTCTAGCACTGTCACCTTTGTCTTGGCCAGCTAGAGAGAGATTTGGTGTCCTTGAGGGAAGTTTTCACCCTCCCGCCGTGATGGGCAAAGACAGACCGGAGTGACCCAGCGCTCGCCCACAGGCAGAACCTATTACTCACATGGGTCTGACAGAGAGAGAGAGAGAGAGAGAGAGAGAGATAGAGAGAGAGCCCAGTGCATGGGCAGAAATGAAAGCAATTGCAAAGCATTCAGTCCAGAGGTTCAATAAAAGCAGACTTCAGACTGCTGGGTCATTACAGCTCAGGCGTGACCTTTAGCTAAAACACGCAGAGCTGGGTTTAGGACTCATGCGCCATAAACAGTTTGACTGTTTTAGGAAAATGATGTTAAATGGCATTGCAGAGATTATATAATTGCTCTTCCCTGCAGTGAGCGCTTAGGGTTTCATTTCTTGGGGGTTGATGAAGAAAGTTATATTGGATATTACCATGGAAGAAAACAAAATGAATGAGAAAATAAATAAATAACTAGATTTGCATTTCCTAGAGGAAATATCAGCACTTGCAAATGAGCAGTGTGAAAATTTTAGGTAAAATAATACAAAAATATAGCAATAGATGGAGAAATGGAGAGAAAGAAATATGACATTAATAGGCAAAATATGCCAAAGGAATGGCTAAATATATGTAAGAAAAAACAAAAACATTCACGATAACTCAATATGTAAATCAGTTTAAAAAGAAGACCAACTGCAATCTTGTATACAAATATTCCAATGACATGGTTAGAAAGTTTTTCCTTTCTTTCTTTCTTTCTTTCTTTCTTTCTTTCTTTCTTTCTTTCTTTCTTTCTTTCTTTCTTTCTTTCTTTCTTTCTTTCTTTCTTTCTTTCTTTCTTTCTTTCTTTCTTTCTCTAAAAAATGGGTTTAAAAACACCATGTTCACATGTCAAATAAGTTTGCTCTTTTGACTATGGGCCAGATATGGGCCAGTGCAAACCCTCTTATGGCATTTAAACTACAATAACTACTGTCAGGATTTACTGTAAAATTAGCACCGAACGTGTGGACGGGGTTATTTTTGCAGCTGACCTTATTGCATATGCATTTGTTGGAGGTTTATTCACACCATTATTTACCGCCCAAAAAAGCATGTCTTAAACCAGACGCAAATTGGTATATTGCGTTAGTCATTATGGAAATGATCCGCTGTGTCTGTCTTCTTTAATGTGTGTGTCGTCAGGAGATCATGAGCAGTGGCGGATTTAGCAAATCGGGGGCCCAAGGCGAGGTAGAGCTATGGGCCCCCTCCCCATCCAATCTTTAAAAGAGAGCGAAAAAAATATGTATGGACTGAATGGTGGATAGGCAGGTAAAGCTAATCTACGGGGATGTAAAGGTTAGAGAGGAGAAAAAACGTCCCCTTTAAACCCTGCATACACTTCTTTACTCCTAAACAGAAACATGTTACAATGTTTAGCCTACATGGTACAATTTCTGGTAAGCTATGTTTTTTTTTTTTTTTTTTTTTTTTTTTTGCTTGACAAATTTCACCATTTCGATTCAATTCTTGTGATTTGATTCAATATTGACTTATTTGGATAAATATTAGGTAACGTTTCACAAGATAGGCGTTACTTTTTCTCAAGAAAAAAAAGCCCTATCAGCTGGTATAATTTAAGGTTAAAATAAGTAATATAGTAGCCTACACATATTTAGCCAAATACTCTCTAATAGCTCTTATTTTTCTAGCCAATTAAATGGCTTTCCTGAGGTAAAGTTATGTGACGATTGTTCTCCAGCTGTTTTACAGCTTTCCACGGTTGAAAAACACTTATTGATCGATATTATGAAAGAGGATTATACATTTCGGTAAGTTATACTGTATCTTTCAACATTGTTAATTCGTGTTTATTTACTATTAGCTAGAGATGATCAGTTCACGTGGCGCTATAGGAATCTGTCACGTAACATTAAAACGGCAAAACGGTATTTATTGTTTGTATTTCGTTATAGAATTGACAGAATCTGAGAGCTGAGATTTTTTTAAATATCATGATTCATAAACTGCTCAGTTTTGTCTGTCGATCTCCGTGTCCTCTTTGCTTCACGATTTTTCTGTGCGTTGGACTTGGACGTTGTTGTTCCTGATCTGTATCCCCAACAGTAGCCGTAATAATACTTATCAGCGTCTTTTCACTTATTTCTTTTATTTGAGCCGCTTGGGTAACCTCGAAACTTTAAATTTTCGCGTTTAGACTCGTCTTGCTCTGTTTGTGTATTTCCCAGTCCTCCTGTTACTGCGTGTTGTTTATCTTTCGCGCCGCGCACCTTTACGGACTTTTTGCTTTCCTCCCGCTTCCTCCTTTTTTCAGCACCGCTTGGGTAGCTAGCTTCGCTTCATTTTTACTCTGTCTCTGTCACTCTGTACACTCTGTCTGTCAATCACTTCTTTTTCTCCGTCAGTTTTTTGGCACAGCCTTGTCACTTTCGCAGATGCGCAGTAAGTGAGATAATGGAATAATCCAATGTAGTGAGGCGGGGGGGCCCCCTCCTGTCTGCGACACTAATGATTTGATGCCATTTTTCGCAAATGGAGTTTTAGAAATATATAATTAAAAAAAAAAAACTTAGACATAAGTTAATAGGGCATTTTGGGGGCCCCTAGGTAGCTCGAGGCCCAAGGCAATTGCCGACCTTTGCCTAATGGTAAAGTCCGCCCCTGATCATGAGCAGAACTTTCCTCTCCCATCTGTGCTTTTATAGGATTGGGCTCTCACACTAATTTGCCCTGTTTAGTAAATCTGGCTCTATGTGTTACATTAGTACAGAATGGTATGGAAAGAGGTTTATGATACCAAACTTTGACCGGCAAATTTTTTAATTTCGATTTATTTATCTGTTTGATGTCACAGTTTACATATATACTATATATAAAAGTATAAGTTTATTTAAAAAAATTACACACTTAAGGCTGCAAAACAAAGACTGAATGCAGTCTGTATGTTATGCAGTTTGTACGTTATGGAGAAGAATAAAAAAAAGTATGAGGTTGTTCAATGCAGTGTTTGTAAGCACTGTAACTAAAACAAATAATGAACAGTAGGAAGCGGGTATAAATGCGAGTCTTGTCTTATCTTACCCTCAGCATGGGTGCAGCTCGGGTAACAAAAAAGCTGCGGCATCATCAATTCCTCCACCAACACTTACCTCATGGCATGACCAATCAATAAGCGTTCTTCAAACTCATTGAGGGTTGAGACTGGGGGAGGACAAATTGCCCCAAAAGCTCTCTCGAACACTCAGTTATCTTCATTTTTCCTCCCTCAGGCTAGCTTTTATGTGGGCAGGCCAGAAGCCGGAGTGATCCCAAGGGGATACATCCTAATTAACTGGCAGGAGCATCTGTACCTCTCCTGTCCTCTCGACTGCTTTGAATTTAAACCTCTGTGAGCTGAGCAGGTCTGGCTCTTTTCCAAAAGACAAACCAAATACACTAACCAATTTGAATCCAGGTATCATTCCTCTAAAACACCAGGACACTTTATAATATTGGTTTCCACTCAAATTACTATTGTTGCGTCGGGCTGATACAATGCAAAGCATATTCTTATGTGCATTTAAGTGTAACACCTTCCAGAACTGTAACACTTTAGAATAATGGTCCATAATACTATATGCAGGAATTAATGTAGGACAAATGAACAGTTCTAAGTGAACACTTCAGCTAATACTATTAGCTAATATGGAAACGAGGTTAACTAAACAGTAGGTAAAATCACATTTACGACTTAGTTCCTTATTACGTAATCAATATTACTGAATGAGATTAGCCTCATTAAGAACTAATAACTATGACAAATTATAAAGAATTACAAATTATTTAATTCATTTAATTACCAATTAAACCAATGTTTGAAATGCGAGAAATTGTCAAACTGTAAACATGGTCATAAATGCATTATTAATCCCTCAAGTGTTACATAGTCACTCTTCATGGACGGATGGACGGATGTTTTTTATATAAGCTCTGCAGAAAAAAAGATTCGGGTTTCATATTATAAAGTCAGGTGATAACCTGAAGTATTTGATGGGAGTAAAGAAGGAATTGGCAAAACTCTATGGTTATTTAATAGTTTAAATATATTTAGTTATGTCATAGTTTCTCGGTGGAAAGCCCTCAGAGGTCATGTGATGGCCGCACTAGCAGCCACACATGGAAACAATAACTTGCGGTGGTAACACTTTCATTTGTTTTGAGCACATTGCATACTATACAAAATAAATAACTGGACACACACTTTAGGTTTAAAAAACGTTTTATTAGTTATTTGACTTAGTTTTCTTTTTGGGTGCACACATTTAGTTAACTTTGTCAATTTAGCTAATTTCAGGTTCATTAAGTTGTGTTCTGTGAAATTAATACCTTTCTCTTTGAGTTGCCAGTTCTTGGGGAGTTGCTGATGGAAGTCTCTGCCTGGCTGACTCTCAGCTGTTTAAATAGGGGAGTGGATAATTGGACTGCGCCATGTTTTCCCATATCATGGGGGTGGCAGAGTATTCCCTTTTTGAGATGTGTTCTTTTCTTTGTTAGTTATATTTTCTTGTTATGATTATTTAATTGATTTATCTTTGGTTCATATCAGGTAGCGTTGGTTTAACTTGTTGTAGTTAGTGGTTTGTTTATAAATTATGTGTCTTGTTTACCCCCTTTTGTGTCAGAATGGCCTGATCAGCCACTATATAAGTTTTCCCCATGTCTTAGTCTAGTAGGTATGTTGGTTTGTCCAGGTTTTGGGTTGTTCAGTCTATGTTAAGGTTATGTTACCTGAGTTAAGTTCTGTTTAGTTGACCTCTTTTATGGGCCCAGAATTTTCTGTTATTCTACAAATTAGTGTTTTTTTTTGTTTTTGTAAATAAAAACGTATTTTTTTGGAAACCTATTTTCTGACTCCTCATGCCTGCCAGCTTGGTCTCTCACAGGTCATAATTATTGATTGTTTAAACAAACTGAGGAAATATAATAAGAACACACATCTTCAAAGGATCAAGTGGACCTTTTGTGGCTTTTCATCTAAGACATATGCTTCGAAAAAGCTGTGAAAGTTTAATTCTAAGAAGCTCTCTGTATCAGTGTTTTCCTGTTAAAGGTTGTAGAGTGAGATTCTGAGCTAAAAAAATCAATCCTGCTCTCTGGCTCTGTGATCATTTCGTCACCCCCTTTGACCTGAGAGATGACCCAGCAAATGGTGTCTGGATCCTGCTGAAACCAGCAACATCACTAGGGTGAACATCGGTCCAGTTTTAGGTCGGACCAGTGCTCATGCTGCCACATGTTGCTGCATGTTGCCGGTACTCTGACCGCACACAAGAAACATAGAATCAAGCTATTTATTGATTGTATACATTGTGCATTCTGAGCTTTTATAAGTTGTATGAACTGAATGGATCAATTATCTGTGCAATATGACTGAAGCCCAATTGTTTAATTGTGCATAAGTGGCTCCAAAGCCACAAAGCGTACATATCGCGATGCCACTCTGATGTGCAACCCATTTGAATTCTATTGAGAATTTACCACTTTAAAACACTAGGGAGAGAGTCAAACATGATCTAGAACAGCCACTAAAAAGACTGATGAAAAGAGGAGAAAACATCATCCTGCACCAACATTTAAGATTTTAAAACTCATGACCACCTTTACTAGAATTGATCACATTCTATTGTATTTATTGGGGTAGATTTGGACTAAATAGAATTTATAATAGATAATCTGTTAAGAGATTTGACTTTTCACTAAGAATTTATATTATAACTGTGGCATGTTGTAGCTATAGTTTCTAAATGTGTAGCTTGCTATTTTTCATAACAAATGCTATACATAAAAAAAGTTAACATTGGCCTTAGCATGGTAATGAGGAGCCTTCAGCAGTCTTATCTGTAATTATATATTTATTGTAACAAATGCTATGGTTAAAGATTCACAAGAACTATGTTACTTTTTCATAAGGCCAAGTACAAGTTAGAATCAAGAGCTTTAAATTCTGGACCTTCTTGAATTATTGATTAAAAAATTGGTTTTCCCATGAGTAAATTGTGTTCTGCTAATAATGACAGATATTATGAAAAACTGGTTCTCTTTCATAGGTTCACTCGACGCTGCGTAGCGATGATGCAATGGGAACGCCCTCAGGGCCTTGTCTGAACCCGCCGGTTAATTCAGTGGTTGACAAATTCACCCTAGAGGCTTCTGTTCTACAGCAAGAAGTAATGTCCCTCCTCCTGAAGGGAGCGATAGAGGAGGTTCCTCCTTCAGACTTGGACCGCGGTTTCTTCAGCTGCTACTTCCTCGTCCCAAAGAATGATGGGGGTCTGCGCCCCATATTGGACCCGCGTCACCTGAATTTTTTTCCTTTACAAAAGGAAGTTCAAGATGCTGACATTGAAAACTATCCTGGCGCAGATTCGAACAGGGGACTGGTTCGTCACAGGAAGTTCCTCCGGTTCGCCTTTGGGGGAAAGGCATTTCAGTATCAAGTCCTTCCTTTTGGTCTAGCTCTGGCTCCGCGGACGTTCTCCAAGTGCATGGATGCAGCTCTGGCCCCCTTGAGGCTCCAGGGCATCCGTGTGCTAAATTATCTAGACGATTGGCTCATTCTGGCTCATTCCAGAGAGTTGGTGTGTCGTCACAGGGACGTCGTTCTCCACCACCTCCGGTCTCTTGGTCTCAGGTTGAATGCTCAGAAGAGTGTCTTAACCCTCTGAGGTCGGCAAACGCGCCGGCGCGTTTTGCTGGATTTTCTTCACATTGTCGCACTATAAACTTAAATTACTCCGTCATTTATGGTCATACAGAAAAAAGAAATATAAAAAAAGAATCTGTGATATTTTTACTTTTGTATGTGTCCACTTACAATCAAATCAAAACATTGTGCTTTTGTAAAATAAAGAAAATAAACAGGGTGTGCGTTCTGCCTCTCCGTCGCGGTGAACTTTCTTTTCTTGAGCACGTCTATAAACTGAAACAAAACTCAGCGAATACTTGTCACACATTTATGAGCCATATACCTTTATAAACATGTAAGTGTGTGCTTTTAAATGATCGGATTCAAACTGAAAACAAATATTCTCTGTTTAAGTAATTTGTATAAAACCAACAAGATGTCGAGCTTCTCAAACGCTTCCTAATTATTTTTAATTTGAACACGCCCACTCGCGCAAAAGAGATTGACATGCAAATCTCCACATGGAACGCGAACGCGCTCGTTACCTCAGAAACAAAACACCAAAACACTTCACAAGTCTCTGCTTTTTGTCGAGTTTGAAAGACGCGCCGTGAGCTTACATTGGATTTACCTCAGAAGAAGAAGAACGCGATTTGAAGACAAGAAAGATGTAAGGTAAGAAATTCTTACATAGTTTGTTATTGTTGCATAAATTTCACATTGCAGTTGAACTGTTGCTAGATATATGGTGAATATTATAATATTTAGACCCGTGTTGACTGTTACTGTGTTTGTGGATATCTGCTCAAATGTAGATATGTATATGGTAACCATAATGTTTTATATATGAGCGCGATCGCGTTTGAATGTATCATATTTGGATCGCGATCGCGTTTGAAAAGCACCAAACGGCTTCATGTTTTTACTATTATCTAATTTCATATCATCATAACGAATGGAAACATTTGAAGTAACATGATAATCAATATATTTTTCTCTATCTTAGTTGTTACTGAAATATTTTGGAAGATTTATAGGCTGCTATGGTTATAATTATTATTATTTTATGCAGCACTGCGCATAGCCTATGCCTACAGTACAAGGCACAACAAACCTGGTGTTCATTATATTATATATTGTTGGAAACATTTATGTGTGTGTGTGTGTGTGTGTGTGTGTGTGTGTGTGTGTGTGTGTGTGTGTGTGTATTCTGTGAATTTTAAAAAGCAATTTTAACCAGAAAAATCTAAAATGTATTACCAAAATTGTGCAGGGCTTTCTCTTGTTATCAGTATGTTCACTTAATTTTTTTTTCAGGGCCCAGATGCCACTCCTGCTGACTTCAACATTCACATGAGTCTCTGTACATGAACATGGTAAAGTGAAAATCAAACACCTTGGAAATGAAAGGTATGTACAATGTTTTTAGGAATGGCACAAAGGTCTCTGTCTTTGGATCAGTGTGTTCAATAAGTGCTTTTTTGTCATTTGTTTTGTATCTTTGGATTATGTTGTGTTGTAAATAAATCAAACAATCTAAAAGCCATTCTTTTTTAAATCTCCTCATTCTTTGTGCAAGGTTGCTCAGAATGATAGGGCCTGATAGCTCCTAATAGGGCCGTTAGGGGAGGGTCTTTGTCTTTCTCAGGTGTGAAAAGCATACATATTAATGAGCTCCCGCATAAAGCTTTTTCACACAAAACACGTAACATTTTTAAATCAATATATTGTCTTATCTGAATGAGCAGTCAGGGCGATTTTCACATAGTTTTAGAGCAAATATTCTAGGCTACGTCATACAATTTTCAAAAGTCTTGTGAAGAAATAATCAGTATGGGTTTCATGACCTTATTTCAGTGAGAATTTTTTTTTTGTATTTTCACAAACCACGCATAAATGTCATTATCTCAAAACAACAAACTTTTACACACATGCTGCTGATATATTATTGTAGCAGAGTTTGTGCTGAATACAGTGTACTGTAATTAGACTTTAGCCATGAAAATGTCACAAGTAACAGAAATAAGCACAAATGTCAGAGCATGTCAGAACACCTCCAGGGCCCAGAAAACAGCTCAGACCGCAGAGGGTTAACTCCTTCTCAGCAGACCACTTTCCTGGGTGTCCAACTCGATTCTCTCTCGATGCAGGCCCATCTGGCCCCTGCTCGAGTTTCCAGTCACCGAGCGTGCTTGGCCCGTTTCAGGCTCGGCCATCATGTAGCGTATAGTATATGTCGCAGGCTTCTGGGGCTCATGGCAGCAGCCTCTCCTGCGTTGCCCTTGGGTCTCCTTCATAATAATGCTCAATGTGCAAATTCATAAGTCAACACCATTGCTGAGTATTTTCTCCTTAAAACTGCAGTGAACCAAAGACAGTCTAAAAAACACGGTTTGAAATCGCTGGTGTTTCTGACGTCACAAACTACCTTGTAACCAATCAGATCAATGTGCCGGCAGGTTTTAGCATATCCCCATAACTAGAAGGGGGAGTCTCGAGAGATGCCAGGTTATCCTGGTATATTTTTCTGTTGATAGGAAAAATCAGGTACATTCATCAATATAGTGGGTGAATTATGTATATGATGTTGAATTATGTATACAATGTTATGATGAACCATACTGTATGTCTTTCTCCACTGACATTCTGAGTTGTTCAAAGCGTTTCTAGAAAGCAACTGCCTAAAACATGGTTTGTGTAACATTACCAACAAATTATTAGCTGTTTGATAACAGTCAAGCAAAAGGCTAATCATATTAATTGCCATTATGTGTCCAATGTTGGTAGAGAGCAATACATAAAAAATAATACTTACATTTTTGTTTAAATATGAGTTTTAAGCAACAAAATGATTGACTACAGGGGGAGTTTAAGTAAAGAGAGTTTGATTTCCCATGGCACCTGTTAAACGGATCACACTTAAAACCCCCAGGGCCATATTTTAACGATCTAAGCGCATGGTCTAAAGCGCTGGGCGCAAGTGCACTTAGGGTGTGTCCAAATCCACTTTTGCTAGTTTAACGACGGTCTAAAGGGGTTGTCCCTATTATCTTAATGAGTAATGGGGGTGTTTTGAGTGTAACGTGCAATAAACCAATCAGAGTCTCATCTCCCATTCCCTTTAAAATCCAGTTGCCCTCGCGCCATGGCGGATTCGCTATTTACATGATGGAATTTGCAAGTGGAAAGACTGAACGCATCTCTAGAGAGGAAACGGATCTGCTCGTGTGTGAGGTTAAAGCGTGCAAGCAGACCATCTACAGGACGAGCCAGATTCCACAATATCTTTATGTACATTGTAATCCTTTTATTTTTAATAATTGGCATGTTTGTGTGCTGCTGTGCATCCCTGTGTATGTAATAAGCAGTGTGTGTGTAATAAGCAGAGTTGTGCACCCGCCTATAGGCTCATATTACTAATGCACCCTTTAAAACAAAAACATATACTTTGGCATTGACTTTAGACCAGGTTTCAGTTGGTCAATGGCGCAGTCTATTTCAGTTGCTCAAAATAGCAACGCGCCAACAATGCACCAGAACACACCTCGTTTTCAGACCAGCAGCCCATGGGTGCACAGATGGGCACAAATGCATTTGCTATTTAAACAACGTGGCGCAGGACGTGGAAATGAAAACTGCATCGGGCTGGAGCTAGCAAAAAACACTAGCGTCGTGCCTGGCGCTGCATTGCTCCGGTTGTATGATAGGGCCCTTGATGATCAAACCTTGCAACTGAGGAAGACAACCAATCTTCCTAACCCTGAATAAAAACATGGCTGATTCTGAATTCAGCAGCTGCAATTTGAGCACATTTGACTATCAAAAGTAGAAACACAAAGAGTGTGTGGATTACTGTTAGTGTATTTTAATTAAGATTTTGGATTACCCTCTTTACTGTGTTTGACTATTGCCTGTTCCTGAATCCTGTTTCTTTCCGTCTCACTCTGTTTGCCTCCTGCAGTACAACTCTAACCCCCTAATCCCATTAGATTGTTAAAGTGACACGTTAAACGCTCTCCAGAGCCTGTGAGCTTTTAAGAGATTTTAAGGCCTCGGTCTTTAGGATTTACCTCAGATGACTCGAGCTTTGTTTTATTTTGAGTCTTACTTTTTCAGCCTGCTTCTGTTGCGGGTCTAATGGGGTAGTTTACTCAAAAACGACTTCTGTCATGACATGAGGGCAAGAGAATGGTGAGAAAATATTCATTTTCGGATGAACTATCCTTTTAAGTCTGTTATTAGCCTTTTATACACTGACCTCCAATTCAACATTCAGCCCTGAAACATTTCTTTGTAAAACAAGGTAGGCACAAATTATGTTTTAAATGACTAAAATGATTCATGGATAATGATGCTTATCTTTAATCTTTTAATTTTAACGTGTGATCTATTACAAGTCTAAAACTGAGTTATACTACCAGAATTTATTCATTTAAAGTAGTTGGGTTGTATTCTGGGTTAGACTGGTTTGTTTATCTACCAGATAAAGCTTTTCATTCAAAATTAGTTTTATTGATTGAATAAATTATTATAGGATCTTCACTATGAGGCAAACTGAAAGTGAGGAGAGTTATGAGAACATTAGGAATAAGTGACAGACTAAGGGTACGTTTACACGACAACGATACAATTAAAACTGAGAAGTTTTTCCTTTGAGGTTTCCGCGTACAGACGACACCATGGTCAAAACGATCCCCATTTTCAAAAACTTGCACTTTAAAAACCCGTTTTCAAAAGTTTGCGTTTTCAGGCACCCAAAACGGCGTTGTCGTGTAAACGACTTTTTTTGAATTAAAAAAGGCACACTTTGCTCCGCGTCTTTGAGTCCTCGCTCCTCTTTCACCTCAACTCTGACATGTTCCCTCTTAATCGATTAACAGAAGTGTTCGCTTTCCTTTGTGACCATTACAAAATCAATCAACAAACTTGCCAACTAATATTGCACTGGGAGTACATTTTGAGATTATTTTTGAAATATTTTTTAACAACTTTGTCCTCAATTTTCTATTCTATTTTATTTGATAAATATATTTGTATTATATCAAACACATGTAATTATAACTTTTGGTTTGCATATTCAGATTTACTTGATGGATTTTTAAAATATTTGTATACTTATTTCCTGCTTGGCCTTCTATTGTAAAAACTAATTTTAGCCAGGCATATCTGATTGAATTCAAAGGTGCAACTCCATCCTGAGAAGAGAACTATTCTTTATGCTCCATGGTGGCAGATCTAGCAAGGCTTCAGTGAAGCATTGGCTCTCAATGCATTTTAATATTTTTCCTCCCACGCTCCCGTCACATCCTGGCTCTCTGGTAAGTGCTGCATATTGTATCTTACAGTTAGTCCCAGATGTCATTTATTCATCCCACCATAACCCCGAGATTATGATGGACAGATTGATGCCTTTATGCAAACGTCAGCACAGAAAGTCCAGGTAGGGCCAATGCCCCGCCAAAGACCCTCTGAGACTCATCAAAGAATGTGTGCATTCACATGCAATCATAACAGAGAGACACAAATCCTCCTGGGAATTGCATCAAATCCTTTCCAAAGCAGATATTGGCTCTTTGTAGCACTATTTACCATATTCACACATACAGAAGATTGACACATGAGATGTAGCACTGCCTCATGACAGGCCGTCACGCTCTCACGTGGTAAAATGACACATTCTGAGTGTAAACCCCAGATCACAAGCTAGTTTTCCTCTTGAAAAGGCACAAGCCCCTCCGTGCTTCCACTGCAGGGCCACTGCTTATAAATTATTGCGATGGGTTGACATACTCAGTATAGCAGGGCAGTAAAAGCTGTCACCATTGCTCTTCGCGAAGCTTAACTCAGCTGTTGAAACCCTCTGGAGGCCGGCTCCCATTCCCAGTCTGTGCCGAACAGCTCGAGATCACAAAATTCAGATGGATTACGGCGAGCAGGAGTCTATAGCGCGGTTCTCCTGTCTGGGATCAGCTCTCGCTGCTGGTCTCTGAAGAACCGCAGTCCAGAAACTTATCTCGGCTATCAGTGTCAGCAGGGCCGGGGAGATTAGTTCAATTAGATCCAGTTTAGCCAATACATGCTGAGGTCGGAAAAGGGATTAAAAAACATGTGTGCTCCAGGGGGCAACAACACAGGATTCCCACTGTAATTTCCCTAATTCCTCTCCTGCCTACATGTTTTCACCCTTAAATCAGCTGAAATATTTAGGAGAGGTATAGATGGAGGCAAAGACGAGGTAAAGCACTGCATTTCATTGGCTCTTTGTAAAGACATAGATTAAGTTTTGGAGGACATATCTTGAATAAATGCAGATCATAGAGTGCTGCAGGGATGAGGCATATTTCAGGCATGATTCAAAATGAATCAAACATGCCCCTCTCAGATATCAACAGCAATATTGTGGTCAATAACACAAAAAGCATTTGAATTATAATTAATATATGCGTACAAAACAGTAATGAATCACTTGAAAGTTGCAAAATTTGGATTTGCCATCATGCAGTCTGAGATATCGTTGTGTGTTGTTGTGGTTTGCATCTTTCTGCAGTAATACAAAAGCAACTAAAATAAATCCTATTAGGTTTTTGTTGAGGAAACCAGGCTGATGTGACTTGTTGGCAACAGAGCGCAACAATAGGTTTCCAATCATTTTCTCAATGGAAAAATTAGCTAACCTGAGCAGAGAAACGGTATTCTTTCTGTTGAAGCCACAGTGGGACAGCTATATATAATCATATAAATTGTCTCATTCAATTCGACATGAAAATATATGTAAGAATATTTTTAGGAAGGATATACATAAGGAAATTTAAATTCGCATTGTTCATGTTTTATGAATGTGGCCCAGTGTGATCCCAGTGAACAACAGCACAATCACGCAGAGAGAAACACCAATCAGAATAGTAATTATTACAATTGAAACAACAATCTTAAACCCCACAATTGCTGACAACAAGCCAAATGTCTTTACCTTTATGACTCTCCAAAATGATGTAAACATGTTGGGGCTGAGTAGAAACCCTACAGTTGATCTTATGATCATTTCTCAAATGTGCGTATGTGTGATTCAGAGAACGAACACACGCACAACGTCCACCTCTCTTCCTGATGTGAAATCTCTAAATTGCAAATGAGCTTGAAATTGCGCGTAGCTGAATGGTTTCAGATCTCCGTTTTGTAAACGCCGCCTAATTAATATCATTAACATATAAAAGAGCTCCAGTGAACGTCCAATGCTTTACTTGAGAACGACGAGAGGCAAGAATTTCGTAGATTTCCAAACTCCTGCAGTTCTCCATCTCTCTGGCACGAGGAAAAGTGTGTACGTCTGCTCAGACTCTGCAAATCACTTTCCACATCAACGTTCTATAAATATGAAAGCTGGCGTGGATTTAGCAAATCTGTGTGTATCTTCGGTTTCATACTTTTTAACATATTTTATTAATTTATAAAAGTATATTTTACACTATACTTAGATGCTATTTTACACTTATAATTAATGATAAATTCTAAATAGATGAATATCAATAAAACATGTTATTTGTTCAGTCTTGGACCCTTGTTTTCTTCAACTCATACATTGCCAAGCCAAAAAAAAAAAAAAAGTAACTCTCGACTCTTGCATTGCCAAAAAATCTTGATTAAAAATGTATGCACATCTTGATGGAATTAACATTTATTTCCATCAAGAGGTTCATCAATTTTTGGTTTAAGTTCTTGTATTGTCAATGCAAGAGTCCAGCACTGTAAAGTCTCCTCCAGCACATCCCAAAGACTTTCAATGAATTTATTCTCTGGACTCAGAGGAACCGATTCATGTGTGAAAATGATTCTTCATGTTCCTCCCAACCATTCTCTCACAATCTGAGTCTGATGAATCTTGATATTGTCATCCTGGAATATGAACATTATGTGTCTTCCTACATGGTTGTTTAAGAAATGAAAAGCTACACACTCCATCAATGAGGGTTAGAAGAACTGATGCCAAACATATAACATGCTAGAAACATAATAATCACTGCAATAACTGTCCAATCATAGACTCTTAAGCATTTGCCTATTTAAATCCAAACAGCCACTTTTTTTGTGTATTTTTTTGTGTCTCTCAAAGCCGGCTGGTTTGGTTTGAGGCTTAGAGCTCTATTGAAAGATTCTCAAAAATCCCTATGGAGAAAATGAATGGGAAAAATACTTTCAGAACCCAGGCTGCTGAAAAAGTGGGTAGTTAGTGTTGCACTCTATTGATTTATAGTAGCCATTTTGGTCTTTTTCAATAAAACAGAGCAATGACAACATAAATTGTGCGTAAAGAAAACTGAATTATGCTGCCCATGGTAAATGAAAGCTAAATATATATTATGGATTAAATTTAGTGGCAGAACAGATTCATAAAAGCAGGCGAAACAAAAAAATTCTATGATGAGGTATTGTGCTATTGGAGCTAATACATTTAAATTAGCGCTAACGAGGACATTCCACTTCAGGGGCTGATTACCCTTCACAGACACACATCAAAGAGCCGCGCAGATCCATTAGAGAACAAAGAGAACGGGACAGTTGTGCTTAAATATCCGCTTAGCCATTCAGTCTACAGATCCGTCAGGTCATCCATGTGAAAAAGACACGGGTGATGGAGTGATGGACTTCAGGAATATTAATAAATCAGGGACAAGATTCCTGCCAAATGAACGAGTCTTCGGATGCTGGGGTTTATGGGTAGGGAAGAGACGTCAAACCAGCCAGACCGAGCATGAAACAGAAAGGGGGAGATGCAGACTTTACCTGCTCCAAGATGACATTGATTCTGTCCACTTCACAGTCGATGAGGAAGCGCTTCTCCTGTCTCCTGTCCATTTCCTCGATGATGCGCCGAAACTCTTGGGGGTCGGTTATGCTGCCCACCGAGCGCGCTGTAACTTGCCAGTTGTTCGCCACTGCTGCCTCCATTATGGCTTGAAGAATGGAAAATCCTGGCAGGAAAACAATCATTTTTGTGTTAGCTCACACTCCAGAGCTTCATGGGTGTTGACATGCTGTCACATAAAATACATTCAGAGTGCGTATTCAATTTTACACAAATGAAGTGTTATGTATATACACAAAGAGAATTAATGTGACTTTGTCATTTTGGATTAGATCTCTAGGTTGTCCTACAGCAGTTTAAAAACGACCGTGCAAAGCGCAAAAAATTTTCGCCAAAAATATCTGCAATGCAACCTGAGTTGAATATAAAACAGATAGCGTCGGTCCCGCATTATGATTGGTCGATACAGCATTCCAGCGGTGTTCAAATACACATAAAGTAACAGCTGTGAAACATCTGCATCACGCATCACTGTGCAGCACTCATAATACATAAAAAAATCCAGAAATTTAAATGAACTGGTTTTAGTCAAGTCAATGTTTTTATACATTTATGAATCAAATGTATATATAAAAAAGTTTGATTCATTGTATTATTACTAATAGAGAGTGCAAATATAGGTAAATACACATTACTCTAAGTGCAAATAGCGATTGATGCTATTTATACTATGTAAAAATAGTGGCAGATACTTATAGTACATTTAAAAATATATTAAAACAGTGTTTATGATTATATTTATTAAAATCATACATGGATGCTGTACCCAACCCTACCCGTTAGCACTATTAATTACCCGTTAGGCACTTTATTTCCACTTATCGAATATTTAATTGATTTTTATTTAAAATGAACACCTCTCCGAGCAGATGAGCAGTGGGAAAAGAAAGAAGAATGAGTTCGGGAAAAGGGTGAGTATGTGTATTTGAGTAAATGTAATTAGTTACTTTATTTAAGTATCTTTTTGGCCAATTTGTACTTTTACTTACTATCAAAGATATTAGCAACTGTCTAATTGACATTTTTGTATAACTACATGGAATCTTTACTCCAATACATTTGTGATGAGTTATACTTACTCGTTACGTTACAGAATAATTTGATACTTGTTACATTTTGCATGGCACCTAACTTTTTCTGCAGCAGTTTATTTCTGCTACAAAAGCAGTGGTATCGCCTTCTACAGGGCATTGGATGTACTATATCTTGTGCATTTTTCCCTTACTCACCCAAACTTGTCAACAAAGCTACTTTAAGTGAATGTGAGTGCATTAGCAGGTAGTTGCTGAATCACAGGTGTTTAATATATGAGATGAGGACATGGCTACAGCCGGTGATGAGGCCGATCACATCCAGTGTAAGTAGGCTTTGACTGTTTAATTTTACTTAACAATATTGTATGCATTATACTGAAGATAACTTTTTGAAGGAAATTGGTTACTTAAAGGGTTAGTTCACCCAAAAATGAAAATTCTGTCAGTAATTACTCTCCCTCATGTTGTCCCAACCCCGTAAGACTTTCGCTCATCTTCGGAACACAAATTAAGATATTTTTGATTAAATCTGAGAGCTGGATCACTTCTCCATAGGCTTCTATGGGATTGAAATTTGACGGCCCAGAAATGTTAGTAAAGACATCGTTAAAATAGTCCAAGTGACTACAGTGGCTCAACCATAAGTATATCAAGCAACGAGAATACTTTTTGTTCGCAAAAAACAAAACAAAGATTATGACTTTATTCCACTATTCATTTTCTTCTGTGTGGGCCTGGGTGGTTGTACGTCACCATGTAGGCTCACTATTGGCTAACGCTGGTCATGTGTGTGATGCGTGAGCCTACATGGTGACGTCCAACCCAGAAGCGCTGCGCTGTTACACTACGTGAACTCACTCAGAGGCCCACACAGAAAAAAATGAATAGTTGAATAAATCGTTATTTTTGGGGGGTTTTGCGCACAAAAAGTATTCTCGTCGCTTGATAGACTTATGGTTGAGCCACTGTTGTCACTTGGACTATTTTAACGATGTCTTTACTAACTTTTCTGGGCCGTCAAGTTTCGATCCCATAGAAGCCTATGAAGGAGTGATCCAGCTCTCAGATTTAATCAAAAATATCTAAATTTGTGTTACGAAGATGAATGAAAGTCGTATGGGGTTGGAACAACGTGAGGGTGAGTAATTACTGACAGAATTAAAATTTTTGGGTGAATTAACCCTTTAAAGTCCACCTGTAGCCAATAACTGTATGCCTTAAAACTCATCTTTGATCACCAAAATGACATATTTAAATGTTTTTTCCTTGAAAAAAAAATCTTCATCCCTTCAACTCGACACCTTTGCCTCATTTAGTATGCGCGGTCCTATGAATATGTAAATGAGCCCCGCCTCAACTCTCTCGCTCAGCTCAGAGATCCACTGGTTGACGATCACACGTTGATCTGATGGTTACAAGGTAGTTTGTGACGTCAGAAACACCAGCGATTTCAAAGCGTGTTTTTGAGACCGTCTTTGGTTCACTGCAGTTTTAAGGAGAAAATACTCAGCAATGGTGTCGACTTATGAATTTACACATGTTTTGTCTTAAAGCATATTAAAAACACCACACTGACACATAAACAACATTAAAAGCTTGATTTTCACCACAGGGGGACTTTAAGCTCTTTTTGAGCACTTGAGCAAAACTGAGACTTGAGTTTTTTGTAGAAGTTATAGAGGCTGTGGCGTCGACCTTGATTTAGCCTATTGCAACATTTAGGTGTTCAGATTTATCTCAATTTTAGAAAATAAACATGTGATCAACTGTTTCTTGTTTTTCACTGGCATGTCTCTTAGGGATTGAGGACTAAAGCATCTTTAAGCCTACATTCAGACTCAAGTCGTATTGAAATTGGTGACTTGTAACTTGTTAAGGAGTCATTTTCGCTGCACTGAAGTATGGTTTACTCTTTACACCTCTGGTTTTGTCTGGCTTAAGCAAGCATTGGTGGGTGGAGTTATCGTAAAGAGCCTCTGACAACAAGTCGGTCATTATGTAGAATAGCACCCCTGGATTTTTTTATTTTTTTAAATATACCAAATTGACATTGACCGGCGGGTGACTGACAGGTCTAAATTGGTTTGTATGGGATTTGCTAAAAGGATTAACTTAGTTCCTGTACACAGACCAGAACACATAATAAATAGCCATGAGCGCCAGCAAATACAGCTTAAGCAAGTCATTATAAAGAAGACAAAATCCTTATTTGTAAATGAATTAGTGTGCTGTGATTAACTTTCGAAATAATATTGTTGTCACAGTTGTTGAAAAGACCAACTGTACTTCGTGGCAGTTTTTTTTTTTTTTTTTTTTTAGATATAAACATGCATTTTAAAAAATGCTGATTTTAAAAGATGATATCCAGAGTAATTCACTGCGGATTATGCAAATGCGTTCATTCATGGCCGAGATCACGTGCCGTCGCCCCTCTAAAGCCTTATCTCAGGCGCTGAACACAGGCACGAATGCAACAAAGTCAACAGTTTTTGGCAACTCCTCTATACTGCAGATTGCTTGAACTTCTCCTTGGACTTCCTCTATTCAGGCTTTGCACGGCTCAGTTGCTCTGCCCGGCCCAGGTGGCGTGAAAAGCCCTGTGTCTGCTCTCCCAGCATGCAGCTGTCATCCTACCGCTCCACACCACATTAAATGACTTTTCAGAAAAACGCTGCGCAAATGGCTGAAAAAAAATATGCACTTAATGACCCTCCTGCGACAGCAGAGCAAGACGCCCAAAGAAGAGACATGTCAGGCATCACAGGAGCGCTCCGGATGAATCGATCTGATGCTCGGCACGTCTCATCCCCATCTGAACAATGTGTCCAGTTCATAATATACGAGCGGCTGCACGTGTGTTTGCTCAGAGCCGGGAAGAGCTGCTTTTTCTGTGACTTGATAAAGTCTTAAAAATTAAGAATTAGGGTTTGTAATGTGCATTTACATGCGCTCTCTAGCGCTTTGATGGGAGAATGAACTTGAGAAATGGGTTCTCAACGTTTCATTATTTTTTTGCCTATACGCTACGGTAGGGAATACTCAGTTCGGTTTAATTCATTTACAGTCAACATGATGTATGCCTGTGGAAGAGGCTTTAATATAAACTAATATGGTCCTACGGCAGTGTATCGTAAGACCTCTAAAAGCCATGAGAATGTCTCTGAAGATTCTGTTATCCAGGTAAAAGTAGAATGTTTTAGTACAGGGATTTTCAATACATGGACCCCAAAATAAGGAACCCCTCTAAAATATATGGCAGCATTTATAAAGGCCTATCCTGTAGATAATGTTTAAGAAAATCTTGAATCATATAATAATTGAATAACATCTTCATTATTATTTTTTTATATTGCCACTACACAAAGGCTAAAGCATATTATTAAAGGGATACTTCACCTCTGGAAAGATGAATGTGTATTTAAATGGGTCATTTATGTAGTAGAAATGTGAAATTATTTTTGAATTTGGAGCTTTCTAGACTGAGAAAAGCCAGAAAATGTATTTTTGGCTTATGTGGATGAAAGACAACAACTCCCAGAATGCACTTGCTTCGCTGCCCTACGAGGCCACTCCCAAGCCACGCCTACCGGTTACAGAGGACAGTTCAGCTACTAGTTGACTCGAAACTGAAAATACGCCATTTTATCGTGAGTCTCCGTGACGAGTCTGCACGGGATTTCGAGATCATCCAAAGTCCGGGATTTGGCTTTTGCGTTCTAGAGTCGCCATTCATTATGTTTACTGTGGCGAGCAGGACAAGGCTGTTGATTGACAGCAAATTTCTGTTGACTGACCCCATTGACTTTTTTTTTCGTAAGTCAATAGGGTCCATTCTTCAGAATATCTTCTTTTGTGTTCAGCAGAAGAAAGAAACTCATACAGGTTTGGAGAGTAAATGATGACAGAATTTTCATTTTGGGGTGAAATATCCCTTTAAATCGCGCCTTTGCTGTGGCAGCTCCAAAATTGTGGAATGACCTGCCTCAGCCGGTAAAACAGGCCACTTCACTTACTCATTTTAAATCTCTTTTAAAAACTCATCTATTTTCCTTGGCCTTTAACACCGGGAGTTGACATATTGTATGTTATTGTTTGTTTTATATGTTTTAATTTTAACTTACTTCACTATGTATTTTATAGTGCATTAGCTGTGTTGTGTTATGGTTTGTTTTGTACAGCACTTTGGGCTACTCCGGTCATTGTAAAGTGCTTTATAAATAAAGTTTGCTTGCTTGCTTGCTTGCTTTAAAATATCATTTTTTTCATTACAGTTTAAAATTCCAAAGAAATATTTTCCACTCATTTTATATATCTTTTGTGGAATGGAAAGTTTCCATTGTTTTTAAAGGTTCTTCATTGAACCACAGATGCCAATAAATAACCTATATTTTTAAGAAAAAAACAAACAAAACTTGTCATCCCCTAGATGGCTGAAATATATAAGAAAGTATCCAAGACCTTCAATAGACAAAACATACACTTCAAAAGGGCTAAAGCACTCATAAACCTGAAGAGCAATCCGAGCAACATCGTACATGCAGCAGTGTGATGAGGACGATACACCAGCACACCAAACCACCTCTGTGAGCGCATGTCAACACACAGAAGGGCAAAGCCCTCGGGACACACACAGCAGTGCATCTGCATCCAAAGGACAAGGACCGCACGTTTCAGGACAGTGAGGTGAAGATTTTGGACAGAAAGCATATATGGATTCAGGAAGGAGGCCACCTGTGTGAAAGTGGAACAGCCGACAGCGACACCGTTTCACAGAACGCACCCTGTCAGATTCATACCTGTGATCCTGTGACTTCACCATTAATGAGCCGTTATTTCATATCTTTATGCGACTATATACCAGCGGCGAGCGGTGACTTTTTAAACCGGGTATGCCGGGTGCGCTTTATCACAAATGTAGCTGGTGCAGATGTGTTGGATGGGGTTTGCGTTCGTGTTCACTGCTTAGTTGCTTAGCCTACTCATGACACATAGCAACACAGCTAAAGTTTATATATAATATATTCATATATTTGATCTTTAATTGAGAGTAGCCCACATTTACCTGTTGACGCCTTCACAAGCACCCGTAAAAGCAGTTGTGTTTGATTTGAGTCAGGCGTGACGCGCAAAAGGGACAAAATTTGCTGTATTTTTGTGATTCGCTAGTAATATCGCAGAAACGACATGCTTCAGCTTTAAAACGCATCTAAATCAGAGACGACAAACAAGAAACATCATGGCAGGTTTCAATTTAAATGTATGCAAGAAGTGTTTTTATTGAGATAAAAATAAGCATAAAATAATAAATTTCAGAAGCCTATTATAAATTAAATGTAAGTCAAATATATTTAGAATAAATCTAAGTAGGCCTAGCCTATAGGCTAATAAAAAATATTAAAGTATTCTTTAAAAATATGTTGAAATAATGCAAACTGATGACTTTTACAAACGCATTTACTATGATTAACAGCCTCAGATAGTTACAGTAGGTCTACTTACAGTACAGGTACAGGTCTACTTCTATCTTTAACAGTTTATACGTTTTTGTTAACAAATTTTCTTAATGGAGAAATGAAAATGGTTTCAGTTATCACTTTTTTCCCCACTTGATTTAGTCTATTTGGTTTTGTATCAAATACAATGTGACTTTCGTGATCGAGATCTAGCAGCAACGGCATATTTTTCCTCTTGGGTGAGCGATCCGCGGACAGCTTTCCCTGCGCATTAAATCCCCCATAGGCCAGCAAACCAATGAGAACGCGGGACAGTGATGACGACACATGACAACAGAGCGTACGCGGCAAAGCTGCTGTGGATCCGCCTACCCGGAACTGTCAGTGAGTGGCATTTGAAGAAAATTACCGTTGTTTGGCACACAAATAAATGACGGAAAGTTCCATACGTATAATTGCCAACATTTTGTCGTGTAAGCTTTATGGTACACCTCAAAAAAGGGAATTCATAGTAATTTATAGTGTTAATGTTAATAAGCAAGTCCACGAATGGCTTGGGTATGCAGTGCATTCATAGCTTATATGGATCGCACACCACTGATATATAAGTTTGGGATCTGTAAGATTTTTAATGTTTTTAAAAGAAGTCTATTCTGCTCATCAAGGCTGCATTTATTTGATTGGAAAAAAAAAAGTAATACAGTAAAACAGTAATATATTATTACAACCTAAAATAACTGTTTTCTATTTGAATATATAGTAAACTGTAATTTATTCTTGTGATCAAAGCTGAATTTCATTGACTTCAGTGTCACATGATCCTTCAGAAACCATTCCAATATGATGATTTCATGATCAAAAAACATTTATGATTATGATCAATGTTGAAAACAGTCGTGTACATTTTTTTTCAGGAACAACATTCCAATCAACCAATCAGATTTGAGGGACAATATAACAGTTTATGTCAAGTTTGTGCTTCTACATCAGTGTTATTCACTGCTGTTGATCATTTCAGTCTGATTTAGGAGAAGTTATGGGTAGGGTTGGGTTTAGGGGTAGGACTACATTTTCAGACAGGAATGTTGTTCCAGGATCAACAAAGTATGTTGATCCAGGAACATGTTTTACTTGGCAAAATCATGGTGACCTTCTTTCTAAATAAAACAATTTATTTAAAAAAACAAAACAACCTTGACCCTAAAGTTTGAACAGTGAAGTATATAAAGAAGTCTGCTTTACAACTAGTCCATCATTTAAAATAAATAATAATGGGTAATAAATCTTGGTGTGGGGTTTAAAAAAAAAAAAAAAAAAAAACCTGTCTTGGTCACAAGACACCTGCTCTGAACAATGTATTTCTATTCAAGTGCAATATGGCAGATCAAGTGAGATTTTTGAGAACTCTTGAAGAGTTGTTAAAACTCACTAGACTGTAAAGAGCAACAGGAGGATTTCAAGAGACGGTCACATTACAAGGGGAAGAAATTCTGCTGTCAGTCCCTGGGGAGATCTCCAAATATCAGTGCTGGAATACCATCAAATCCTCAAAGAAACAACAAAGAACCCTCGGGGAACCGCCAAGGATCCGCAGACCTCTTCTTCTCTTGATAATGTCTTTGATCATGCGTCACCATCAGTGGCATTCATGGGTTTTGACTATAAAGGTTCTGACTACAAAAATGCAGTCCTGGTTTTAAACACCACTGGTTTTTGCACAGCATTAACCGAACAGAAGCTTCAGGATTGAATAAAATAGTGTTACGCTATAGTGATGCTTTTCGAGGCTTAATCTTAAAGGCTGATTTATGCTTCTGCGTCGGACCTACGCCAGAGCCTCTACGCTGTAGGCAACGCGTAGGTTTTCATTTATACTTCTGCGTCGACGCGCAATTACCCATGCAGAGGGAGCGTGTGAAACCTGAAGGGGGGGTTCTAGCAGACCAATCACAGCGCTTGTGTCCGCGTAGAATTGAGAGGACATTTTTGGGGAGGTGCACGTCAGGGTACGCCGAAGGGTACGCGTGCTACACACAGCCTACGACATACCCTGACTTGAGTTTGACGCAGAAGTATAAATTGGGCTTAACCCTATTCACTGTAAGAAATAAATCCATATACAAAGGGAAAGGACATTATCCATTAAGTTTACAGACATTTCCTTCAACCCTAAAACACAATGCAATGCGTACGGGTGAAAAATCAAGGAAATTCCTTCATTTAGGGAACTTCTTGAAGCGTTCATGTGAAAAGTTGCATGTTTGCTACATAAGACTATCCTGACACAGTCAAATGAAAGTCAAATCAGATGTTAGGAGACATTCACACTGAAAACCAGATAATTGTCACACAACTGTACATCTTTTATTGTGAAAAACACGATTAATAGGAGCACTATCTCTCATTGGCTGCCAGACAGAATCTGAATGAGTACAATGGAATTCACTGAAGATTCATCAAAAGATTCCATGCCGGTCTGGATCCACATTTGTATGGAAATTAATAGATGAAATCTGACTAAACATTCTCCAAAGAATTAGTCGAGTTGTACTTTTCACTTCTTCAAAGTCAGCACGAAAGTTTCCCGCCGACATTAAAACCCAAGACGGACAAACTCTTGACAGGTCTGATAAAGCTGTGTGCACCTATAAACAGAGACCCAGCTGAGCAGAGCGCAGTTATCAATACACATAATGGCTTATTCACTCTTTCAGCTGTTTTTGACAGTTAATTAGAGTGGCAAAGTTAATTGACTTTGAGACTGAATTGGAATGATTCTATGACTCGCCTGCTGGATTTGCATATGCATCCTGTAGTGAGTCATTCCCCCAAAAAACCCCAAAAGTCCCTGTCCTTGCCAATGATAATTTACAGCAGACGGGCCGTCCACCCTTGCCAGTCGCCATCCAGGGCATTAGTAGACCAGAAGAACTGCATCTGCTCGAGCTGAACAGGCACTGGTATCGTTGGCACAGTCGTTGTGTTTTATTGATATCTCTCTGACCTCTATCTGCACCCCCATAAACTACATCCGCTTCTTTAGGTAAATAAGGCACAGCTGAGTGGGATTGCGGCAAAAGTAATACTGGCGAGAACATCAATTCTGACGACAAGACTTCCGTATTGTGATCTATAAATTTGTTGCCTGCTGAAATGTGGGTGGTGTGGGCAGTTTCTGATTGCTCTGCTAAGTGCCAATCATCGCTTGGAGTCTGGTTCATTTTAATACGCTGTAAAAACCTTGGGCATAGTGGCACTGGAGAGCAAACGGCCGTACGGCTGTCTGCTGATTCACAGGCTGAGGACTGAAACCTCTCACTCAGAGTTTGCCATTACTCTGTTTTTGAAAATGTCTTCCCCAACAGGATTGAGCCGGTTTCACGTGATTTCTCCCTGATGTTAATGAGATTAAGTGGGAAACAATCTATGAGGTAATTTCATTGGGGTCTCCTCTATAGTTTCAGAAGGGATGTCAACAATGTGTCCTCCCAACCATTCTTTCACAATCTAAGCCTGATGAATCTTGATATTGTCATCCTGGAATATGGCCATGTTGTGTCTTCAAACATGGTTGTTTAAGAAATTAAAAGCTACACACTCCATCAATTAGGGTTAGAAGAACTGATGCCAAACATATAACATGCAAAAAACATAATAATCACTGCAATATTGATCCAGTCATAGACTCTGCATTTGCATAAGCATTTGCCTATTTAAATCCAAACATCACTTTTTTTTTTTTGGCCCAGCAGTGTATATATGTGCTATTTTTTGTTAAAATCTTTAATTAAATCCTTGATAAGTGCAACACTGTGGATCAAAACGTGTTTTAGAGCATCAGTTAATGTCACTTAATGTATTGATTCATGTCATTGTAGTGTTTATAAAGAGTTTACAGTACTGTAGTTCACTCTTCTGTGACTGAGAAGCATTTGCATTGATTCTGATTCACAGTTTCTAATCATGTTACTGTGCAATTTAACAGTTCCTTTAAAGAAAACAGTAGATAAAAGCAATTCACAATGTCATAATTCATTCCAGTTCATGTTTTTACTATTTTAAGAGCACATTTGACTGAAAATCCTGAATAAAGCTTAACCAAAGGCAGTGGAGATTAGCGAAGGGTTACTTGTCTCCAAATGCTCCTAAGGAGAAACATCTGAGACAAAGTTAGCTGAGAAGTCTTGTGAGCTGTGAATGAGCAATACAAGGGGCAGGATTCAAACAGAGCTCCTGTGTTTGCTTGTTATTTTGATGTTGTTTGTACTGGTCTTTGCTTATTCATTCAAATCTCCCAGTAAACAGCGCGCTGTGACTCTGAAATGTCCTGATGTCTCACTGTAGGACAGACGCAGAAATCCGAGTGCGGGAATCCAGCGGTAAGTAAGCGTCCTTTCCTCTGTACTCTTAACTAGATCTTAACAAGATGAAGTTTGAAGCATTACCCATGGAGGCTTAGCTGTAATTGAATTTAGTTGTTTCTAATCTCTTCTCTGCTCTTGTGCTGCTCGCGGTGGCTAATTGAAACGCCACGGCCGGTATGGGCCGCTTGTGATGCGAGCCGTGACGGCTCTGCCACCTCCAGAGCGCCGTTTCAGAGAGGTTGCTTAGCATCCGTTCTGTGACGAGACAACTGAGAGATTTCGCTACCGGCTCTGAATGCATGATGAAGATGAAATCATTCACGGCTCCAGGCTAAAGACATGACTGAACTGATCTGCCATGCTGCAGAAAGTGCTAGATTTAACAATGCCATTTCCTGTTTGGTCAAACTTACTTAGCATGGATTCACAGTGATGTATGTATGCAATTTTTAAATGGAAAAAAAAGAAGGTATTTTATGGATGTATTTCTGGGTGAAGCACTGATTAAGTCTGATTAAGATACATTTCAGTAAGTTGTACTGTATCTTTCAACATACTTTCTGATGTTCATTCTTAATTTTTTTGTGATATAACTAGTAGTAAAGTGGAAGAGATGACTCTGCTACAGTGATCTGTCACGCCGCATTTAAGAGCATCATAACATTTATTGTTTGAATTTCATGATAAAATGGACAGAATCTGAAAGCTAAGACATGGCATCTTATCAAAAGTAACAAAGCACAAAGCTCCTTGTGATTATTGGATGAAAGTGGTGCTAAAAGGGAAGGGAAGGTTTCTTTCAGCCAATAACGATTACTGGCCGTTACATTGGTGCATCTCTAATGTATTACAATCATGAGAACTCTCTAAATAATTTTAATGTTAATGTATTTGGCTTGGCGGACTAGATGTGCTAACAGATACTCAGACACACCGCTGTGAGCATGTAAGGTATGCATACATATCGATAATACACAATAACAGACATACATCAATCCTGCAGCAGATCTAGGCAGGTGGAGCTGGGGAGGTGGAGGGTTCAGAGGAACTCTGAAAGATGCTGCAGGATAACTTTACAGCAAACACTGAACCAGACTATTTAAATGTTGAGCAAGCAATCTCATTGGCTGCAGGATCAGCAGAGGCCAATCAGCTTGTGCCATGCGGTGATGATGTGATTGCTTGCAGACTGCATGTAAAGGACCATCAGTCGGCACCCTCTAGAGTTTCATTACCAAACTAGATACAGTACTGTGCAAAAGTCTTAGGCATTTTAGCATTTTCACCAAAATATTTAGCCAGCCATCAGACATTATCTATATCTTTTGCTGTAGTGTGTCAGTAGGAAATATCAGTTTATATTTCCAAACGTTCCTTTTGCCATCAATTGTAATAATCCAGTTATTGAGTCTGACAACAGCCGGTATGATTTGATCTCACCATTAGAGTCTGTGTTTACATGAAGAAACATAGACAGACTTAATCTAGAAGAACTGTGGCAATGTCTTATGAAGAAACCTTCCTGCAAAGCTGCCTGAAAAACTATGTGCAAGCGTACCAGGACAAAAGCTGTTTTAAACGCAAAGAGCGGTCACACCAAATATTGTTTTGATTTAGTTAATAGAAGTTTATTGATATTGATTATTTTTGATAGCATCCTCACTTTAAATAATTTTTACATGAGTGCCTAAAACTCTTCCCAGTATGGTAGTTTTGCAGGAAGGTTTCTTCATAAGACGTTGCTGCAGTTCTTCTGGATTTAGTCTGTCTACGTTTTTTCTGTTTCTTCATGTAAACACAGACGGACTCGATGATGGTGAGATCAGATCATACCGGCTGTTGTCAGACTCCTTGTGCATAAACAAATCTCACTGGATTATTACAATTAATGGCAACAGGAATGTTTGGAAATGTAAACTGATATTTCCTACTGACACACTTCGGCAAAAAATATAAATAGCTTAAAACCATTTTTTTTTTTGAGTCAAAATACGTGCCTAAGACTTTTGCACAGTACTGTTTATCCAGAATATCACTTGAAGATTTATTTAGAAACCCCCAAAACACCTACCAACCCCCTTGAATCATGGATACAACATTTTCATCAGACATAATACTATAAAAATAAAAGTCTAGTTATTTATGCGATTACCATCATTAGTGTCATAGAAATGACAGACAACGTGCATAATTTAACATTAATTGGTTGTGTGCTTCATAATTTGTACGTTGCTCTGGATAAAAGCATCTGCTAAATGTGCAAATGTAAATATCTGCTGCTCTCCGTGCTGCTGAATCACCACTCCAATGAACAGAATCCATCATGAAGAGAGCACTACAGATTTACCGTTGGATTTTATGCTCCACAAAATGGAAAGTTCCTGAATTTACCCCAGCTATCTCATTGGATTTGTGAGAGAGATAGTTCTGGACACAACAAAGCGCGTTTCATTGATGTTCATTTGCACCACAAAAACAGAAAAAGACAATGTCATTGACTTTCAGTTAGTTTACTCATACTTCATGTTTCATTAGGCAGATATTGCCTTCTCCCGAGAACACTCGCTCCCTGGGTTGTTGCTGGGAATGAGCGCACATTAATGAGCAACCGCTTCTTGGATACTTAATCTTCATAGTCCTCTGCCACAGCCAAAATAAATACCATCTTAACGTTTGATGAGTGTTTGCTTCTGCTCACCTCACGCTAAGAGCGGACGAGCGCATCTTTAATAATGCACAGCTATCAGCCCGAAATATCTCCGAAATTCCCCACCTCTTGGTGAATGTGTTGTATTGTGTAATAAAGAAGATAGATTGGAAGTGTCCTAAGAGTGCTCCGCAGAAACCGTTGAGGGGGGAGCGAGTCTTTGATGTGGTATGTTTATTCTAATTAAAACCATCTCGAGCCAAGCACAGTTCTAATCGGCCAGACAGCCGATGCGAAAATCAAAATGCAAAGCAGCATGTCAAGCATATCTATAAAAGAGCATGCATGCAGCGAGTGTAGGGGCTCTCAGCGCTGTTTTTCATTTGCACAGCCTACAGACTGCTGGAGCCAGTGGGTGCACACACACACACACACACGGTAAACACCTCCGCAAGAACACATAGCCCACACTTGTGGATGGATGCTATTCAATTATCTGTTACATCAGCCATATGACTCATACAATGATGTGAGCACACTTTTATTCTGGATAAGAAAAATATCAATAGTCAATATCTAATCCACCTTAGTGTACCATTCGCCACCCCACACAAATCAGAAGTTTAAAAATGAACGAGACGAGGGAGTTTAAGGCCCCCCTCGCAGCAACTGGAGCAAGATAATGCTTTTAATTTCTGATTTACATGATTCCTGGAGTGTAATGTTTCAAAAGGGTAATGGGAAAATATTCCATTAGGGAGGAACACACATGACAAAACACACAAAACCAGCCTGAGCTCAACAAAATGTTAACATCATGCTGGGTTATCATTACCATCGCACTTCAGTGAGAAAAACGTACAAATGATGGCCTTATTTCCCGTTACCCAAGGCTTCGCTGATCTAGCTTCAGCTCATATAAAAGCAGACATATAAAGTCAGTGCTAATGCAGTCCTACTGTATACAGCATGTATGAAGCAGAATCGGCACAGGCGAAGTTCATCGCATTAATTTGCTTTGAAATAAATGTCACTTGCTTTGAAATTTTGTTGTCTAATGCAGTGACATTCATACTAGTTAAGTGTGACTATCCTGTTGCTATTAATAACCAGTCAGAGTCTTATGATATACATATGATCTGTAACTTGGGTAAATGGCATCCATTAAGCCATGATAAATAAACTAATTCACATATTTGCTTTTTCAAGTAAACCCCCATGCCGCAAATGAATTATACAGTAACTAAATGTCATTGTCGAGAGAAGGGAGGGTTTCGGGATCTAAAATGCAAAACAAAACCTAATATAATATTGTTTGCCCAGTGTGTGATGTGAGCAAATGTCAACACTAATTCAACCAATGTGTTTGTTCAGTCTCATTAATCTCTGGTTCTCATGTTAATTATGCCAGATTGATGCATGTCTCCTCGTGCTGATGTCATATTAAGCAGTCGCTCCTCATAATTTCAGCCATTACCTTATAATGTTCTCGGCATGTTGCATGTTTGCTCACAGACATTTCACGTTTGCTTGTGATCAGCAGTGATCTATGGAAGCTTGTTTCCGCCTCAGAATAAAAAAATAAATAAAAAAGGAAATTGCGAGTTTTTATCTCACAATTCTGACTTTATATCTTGCAATTCTGACTTGTCCTGAGATCCTGAGATGTAAACTCGCAATTGTGAGATAAAAAGTCGCAATTATCTTTTAAGATGTTTTATTCTGTAGCGGAAACAAGCTTTCGTGTTACTGGCTGTTTAAAGCAAACAGAAGGTCATTTTGCCTTGTATAACATTTCTAATGAAATAAAAAAGCTCCCAGCAGTAATTTCATGGCTGCCAGAGCTGGTCGTGTGTCGGTGAGCGAATGGCCTTACTCTAGGTTCAGTTAGCAGTGGACATTACAAAGCAATCCGGCTCTTTATAGTTACCACTATACATCTCTAAACATGCTTCTGACAAGAGACACATGCGCTCACCTTGGAATAGCTCTGAGCAGCTTTTCCACCTGGAAAGAAGAAAATGAGCTATTTGTCCTCTGAGGCGATATAACACATCACTGCATTGAGTTGATCAGGACCGCTGTGGTGCCGCAGAGCAAAATAAAGGGCCTGTTTTTCTACAGTCCTTTTTAAAAATAAGCTTCTCTCTGTCCTCAGGCCTTGTCTCAAGTGTCCTGAGCTGTCATTGTGTCACAGCTGATTAATTCCACCTCGTGCATAATTTATTCTCTGATGCAGTGAGACAGGAGATGCTGGTGTAAAAGATCTTCTGTACAGCTGATCATTTTTGGACTGTCACATCAGTGGGCTCGACAATCAGTTACAGACTTGATTTTTAAAAGGTACTATTTTTTGTTCCAAATGAACAAAATTTCAATGCATCATCAATACTTCTTCCAAAACCTTCTTCCGTTTTTGTCTTACCCTGATTCACTACGGTAAGTCAATTAGCGTTTATATTTTAGAACGGGTGGGATAGTTTTGACGGGAAATTGCGTACATGCGTCACTCGCCCGTGTGTGTCTCGTCATGTCCGTAAATAGAGAAAAGCAGCTCTGGCTACTTGTATGGTGGGGGAGCGGCAGAGGTTAGTGGTGTGTGTGTGTGTGTTATCTGGAAGTGGCAGAGGTAAGTTGAGTGTGTGTATCTGGTGTGGGAGTTGCAGAGGTTAGTTGAATGTGTGTGTGTGTGTGTGTGTGTGTGTGTCTGGTGAGGGAGCGTGTGTGTCTGGTGTGGGAGTGGCAGAGGTTAGTTGAGTGTGTGTGTGTGTGTGTGTGTGTGTGTGTGTGTGTGTGTGTGTGTGTGTGTGTGTGTGTGTGTGTGAACAGAGCAGAGTTTGCTGGAGAAAAGGGAACAAGGCCGAGCTCGTAATAAAACAATAATCAACATTTCTGAGTGAAACAATGAAAATAACACGGATTGGCACTAGATTATATATATGTATGTGTATTCCATGAGTTATGCTAGAAAGTAACACAACGTCACACAAATCAGTGTTTTAAACTGTATTCAGACAGACGGCAACATGGTATGTACCATTTTATTTGAATAGAGTCCCATTCTATAATATTTAATTTCTAAGAGAAAAGGGAACAGGAAGACAACTCTTAGTTAATTCAGGGGAGTGCCAGAGCACTCTAGAGAAGCACATATGAACAGGGAAGATAAAAATAGAAAGGGCAAGGGTTAAATAGGCCGTCCCTTTAAAAGCCGTTCATTGACCGTGTGAACATGAGATAGCCATCTCCTCTTCCTGAGGTTGACTAATGAAATAGAGTGATGATCTAACTAAGTGTGGTCATCTAATCATCCCATTCACAGGCGCCTTGGCCCCTGTGCCGCCCATCTCTGCCAACTGTGCCAGGCGGCATTCATCCCCTGCGTTACACTGAAAGCCGCTAAACAGGCTCATTATTGTGAATTATGGTAGTTTAACGCAGAGCCAATGGCCGTCATTTAGAGCATCCTTTTGATATTCTTCAATGAGCTGCAGGGAAGGTCTCTGTGTGTCTCAACATTAAACCCATTCAACGGCTTCCTTCCATTCACAGCATTCACAAGCACGTTCATCACTCCGCATTGTGCCTTCCCATTGATTTTGTCCGACACTGGACGCACTATGAAGTGCATGAAGTGACTCAAGGGTACTGCGGCAGCATAACGCACATTAAAGGAGGCTATAAAATATGCATCTTTATATGTAGTTCGTGTGGGGGTTGTCTGACCTGTCTCCACGGTAGGTCGCTAAACTTAGCACACATCAGGAATAATTCATTCAGAAACATAAGAAACTGTCAGTAAGGATGCAAATTAACAATGTTACTGTTACAACGGCTGACGATCATTTACTGCCGTGGCATCTGCTGTTAAACAGTGTGCACTATGTCAAAGGTGTGTGAATGACCAATCGAGATGTGAGAACAAAAATCACTTCCAAAAATAGAGAATAGTGAATACTTACTATAGTTAACCGACCCTCCAGGGTTGTTATGAGCAACTAAATCTATTAAAAACATTTGTATTAATTGAAATAATTCTGAAATGAAATATAAATATCAGATTAAAAGTGTAAACTAAAAAAAAAAAGAAAATAGAAATTTCACCTTGGCAACTAAATGAAATAAATTAAAGCATTAGAAGTAATATATGGAAATGTATAAAAACTAAAACTGAACTAAAACCACTGAAATGTTTGTAATTTTTATAATTTGTACTTTTTCAAAATGTCACAAACACCAGCTGGAGTACACATGATCTCCACCAGAGGGCACTCCTTCCATCTGCTTTATCTCACCATGAAATACATTTCCCAGAACCCACTGGCTGGACTAATCACATTCTGATTACTTCCACCTGTGTTTTATTATCTCATTTACTCTTGTCTTTTAAGTCCTGTGTATTCACTCTTACTTTGCGAAGTCTTGTATGTTGTTACACCGCATTTCTGAGTGTTATTCTGGTTTCCTGTGTCTTGTTTTTTTTTTTTTTTATTCTCTGCCTGTATTCTGGATTACCCTTTTTGTTGTGTTTTCTGCCCTGTTGTTTATTTGGATTGTTTAGCCATGTGTTTGAACCTTTACTCGTTATATGAATTGCAATTCTGGATTGTCCCAATAAAGCATTTGGATCTTCAATCCAAGTCTAGGAGCAGTTTATAACAAAAAACATGCATATATAATTAACAGTAAATAAGCTCCTTTCTAGTGTTTTTATATAGCAAACTAACAAACTGTGAACATTGGATAACTTTCCTGAGGCAAATGTAAGATTACGTGACATTGTTCATAAGCTGTTTTATTGACATCTTTCCACTAAACACTAAGCGATTACATGTTAAATGACACATGATACAGTAGATTTCGGTAAGTTGTACTGTATATTTCAACGTACCTTTAGCATCAACTCCATGATGCAATGCTGAGATTCATGATGCAAAGTCCACTTTGAAAGGGAACATCTCAGGTTATGACTGTAACCATGGTTTCCTGAGAAGGGGAACGAGACACTGCGTCGCATTGCCGTACTTCCGGCATCCCTGTATGTCTTCCTTCATTCAGACAATACAAAGTTGATGATCTTCTCTTCAGGCACCCTTTAATATACTGCCGGCGCACCTGTGACTTCACCTGGTGGTGGTAGCCAATCAAGATACGTGTAACACACATGCTTCACACACTGGCTCACACGAAGAGTTCCTATATAGTCAACTCCATGACGCAGTGTCTCATTCCCCTTCTTAGGGAACCATGGTTACAGTCGTAACCTGAAACATTTTCCCAGCACAGTACTCAGCCTTCTGTAAATATTAATTCTGTGAGCAAACGTGCCCTAAAGTGAAGTAAAGCAAGTAAACGTGCTCAGTAAAGTTACTGAGAAAAAGTTAGTTATAGTCACCTGGTCATGTGATCTCAACATGTCTTTGTTGAGAGAACAAACATGGAGAACAGATTGCTCATAGAAACAAACACGAAATCCACGTATTCAGAAAACATAAGACGAGGACAATGAGAGCCTCCACAGACTACGTGCTTAAAACAAATCAAAACACAACTTGAGAACACACGGCCAATGAGCGCTCCCACAGACCGTGCGTCCACACAAAACACCACAACATAAAAGCCTACATGGCTGTTGAAAAACACAAATCGCATGCTACACAAAACATGAAACACAAGAATGCTGGATGTAGCATGCGAGACGCGAGCGCACGGTGAGGGAACAACAACTTGACCCATGCGTTCACAATGAAAGACCAAACATGGAGCATGAATGTCGGAACCCCTGTAACGAACCAAACTAGACAGAAGTGGCGGGATCTGCACACAATGCTCTGCATATACGATATTTCATGTGGACGAGATGTCGTACAACCCACGCACGCTGGAATCCGCACACTCACACAAAGACAGGACGTACATGAGTGTCAGGTCTCGGCCACCAGACTAAGAATAAAGGCCCGTTCACACCAATGACGATAACTTTAAGGATATAGTTCTAAAATTGTTTCTCTATTTTAAAGAATAGTAGAGCTCACACCACAGCTATAACGATACTTTGATCGATTTTAACCAGCTGATGAACGATAAAAACATAGTTTTTTTTTTTTTAGAATCCATCCTTCTGTAATAAACTCAAGCATTTAAAGCGGCAGACAAGCACGCGCTTAGAATAAACAGAACGATATTGTGGTGTGGACGCTAATATAGTTATCTTGGTGACACTTCACAATAAGGTTCATTAATTAACATTAGTTAATGTATAAACTAACATGAACTAACCATGAACAATACTGGTACTGTATTTGTTAATCTTTGTCAACGTTAGTCAATAAAAATTAATTCCAATCAATTAATTGTTTGTTCATGTTAGTTCACAGAGCATTAACTAATGTTAACAAGATTTAAATAATGTATTAGTAAATGTTGAAATTAACATTAACAATGATGAATAAATGTGGTATACTGTGAGTGCAGTTCATTAATAGTTCATACTAATTAATGTAGTTAACTAATGCTAACTAATGAACCTTATTGTAAAGTGTTACCGTAATCTTTGTAGTTATCGTTCTTGTTGTGAACGGGCCTTTAACTCGACTAAACTGACAGAAGCCTGACAACAGTCTCCTAATACTGGAGATATAATATATATAGTAATTTTCAAGATAATAGAGTTAGTTGACATGCAGTTGCAAAGTTACTTAGTTAGTAACATGTCGAAACTGGACCATCAAATTAAAGTGTTACCAAAATGACTATATTTATTTATTTATTAAATATATTGAGTAGGTTTGCCACTTTAATGTAAGACAATAAATGATATTCCTGCCATCACAGGACATCTGGTCTCGGGGGAGTGCAGACAATCACCAGACGCAATAATATGTTTGAAAAATATGTGGCAAACTGTGTCCTGAAACGGACCACTGACAAACCCAACCCCCAAAGCTCTTATATATGCAATGCAGCTCAGCACTGCCATTGTTGTTGTTTTTCTTGTGAATAAATAAAGCTCTGCCATAGTCAGGTCATTGATTACACAGGCTCTGGAGTTGCACATGTATTGATTTGTGGCGTGTTGAAATCTTCACGGGTGGTTGGGTCATTTGAAGTACACCCCAATTTGGGGCCAATTCGTCTCTAATTATTATGCGCATATGAAACAAATCATACGCTGTTATATTGCTTGTGTCATTAGAGTACCAGAGTATCTAACCCCTGGTAAGAATAAAAAAGAATACAAGAATCCCACCAGTGAGACAAAAACAAAGAAATATCATCTGCTTGATGTATTTCCCCTCTGTACATCTTTTTTATATAGAAAATAATGATTTGTTGTTCAACATTTGTGATGTTTTTTCTTCCCCAACTGTGAAATATGGATTTTAATTGTATGCTGCAGTGGGTGGAAAAAGCTCTCATGGTGGGAGGACTTGGCTTCTCTGTTTTATTTACCCTAATGAAAAGCTTTTAGTCAATAAAGGAAAGATATTGCTGGATTTAGTCTGACACACATCACAAACCATCTTCACTTACAAGTCCTGCCATGCAGTATTGAGTGTTGTTGTCTTGGGCCCGGTAATGGTTCATCGCACAAGGCTTCTAAGGAAAACGCTGGCCATTTAAATGCAAGTTTAACCAGCACTTACATTTAAATCATAGCATAAAAGGGATAGTTTACCAAAAAAAAATCAACAACAGCAAACCCGAAAAACATTTTGCCATCATGTACTTTTTGTTACATAATGTATTTCGCCTACTATATAAAAGGAAAGTATGCAATTTCGGATTCAGTCGTTGTTTCAGTATTTTCCTCAAACTAAGCTATCGTATGTGAAAATGTGAAAGTCTTATTGATTTTTTTTCCTGATGTTCTTTAAAAATTCAACTTTTGTGTTATGGAACGACATGGTGGAAGGATGTCAGAATTCAGAGTACTCATAAAAGAGTTTGGCAAGAAGTAACCGGATGACCTACTACTTCCGGTGAGATTCTGAAGTGTTCATACGATGGACACTTTACTTTGCCTTCCCATGAGGCCACAGGAGAGGATTTATGAATGACACTGAAGCGATGCAACTAATGCTGGTAGGTCACATGATAATGACAACATTGCGAATGTAGTACGTCCAGATTACATTCATGCAACACACATTCATACTACATAACATACTTTTTTACTGCTCACAATGTAAGCACTTATTTAAAATAAGTACCTTCTCAAGATAGTATGCGATTTCAGATGCAGCCATCAAGTTGTTATGTTCTAGTTTGCAGCTTAATGGAGTGATAACAGTGCCTGCGCACTAGTCATTCTGACTCGTTTATGATATTTTATATTTTAGTTTGAAAGCTCCATCGTAACTGCATAGGAGGGAGAGACATTATCTACAATGTCTATTTTTATGTTTCATAGAAGAATGAATTTACATTTTTGTTTGAACTATTCCTTTAAAACAAAGCTAAACACTGTTCATTTCTGCGCAGATATACGTTCTAGAATATTTTGTATGTAAAGCTTCAAATTTATTCCCTTCCAAACAAACAGATCCCGATCCCAGCTTAGTGGATAATGTGGAGTGAATGATCTGTTTATCAAGACGTTTCACATTTGGTTGTGCGTGTATCAGTCATTTGTTTAACAGTTAATCAGTGTGGGCATGGTTTAGCACGGGCCAGTGAAATATTATTTCTCCATAGCTGCTGCAAAGGGAAAAATGATAAATTAGTTTTTTCATTGAACAAGCCTTGTATTGACAGTTGAGGCAGTGCACAGTAGTTGTGTATGTGCGCATTATGCAGATTAGTGTTTTCTTGCACATCACACACACACATTTAGTAATGGATTGCAGTCATTACACTGAAGATGTTTTCATGCCAGCTGTATTGCTCGCAAACACCACACAGCCTCATAACACAGACATTACGGGAGTTGTTTATGTGAGGGGTAGTGTAAATTCATTAAAAGTGAGAAAACAATCACATGAAATCAAGACGGATGTTATATATAACCCGAATGTGGATATGCAGATCTTTCACATTTAGTATAACCAGAGGCGCAACTACCCATTTTATTGCAGACCCAAAATGCAAAAGACGCATCAAACATGTTTAAAATATTATATATCATACTACAGGTTTGGGTCGGTATGTTTTTTTAATGCTTTTGAAATAAGTCCCCTCTGCTATTCAGCATTTTTTCCCGTGCTGTCGACCCTGTAAGAACATAAGACTGCATATATCATTTTATGTGTCCATGTTCTTGGTTGAAATTATTGATGTTATTTTCAAAACTGAAAATGTAGTCATGCCCTGATTAGCCTGCATATCACTGATTGGACTGTGTGATACGCCAGCATTGATCAGGGTGTCTCTCCCTCACTACAGAGAGTAGCAGCAGACTGCAAAAAATGCCCTTCTTGAAACAAGCAGGATGCTCTTAAATCTAGGTAAAGTGTACTAAAATCAAGCAAAAAAAAAAAAAAAACTACCAATGGGGTAAGCAAAATGTCTAGGTTACGGCTGTAACCTCTGTTCCCTGAGAATAGGGATCGAGACACTGTGTCGATGACGCTATGGGAAATGCCCTCATCTGAGGATTTTTTGGCCAGAGGCTAAAGACTATAGCCAGTAGTAGGGGTTGTCCCGCATGTTTTCAACCCGCCATTTTTTCAATAGAAGGTGGGATCTCACTCACACAGAATGTACACATAGTGTCAGCCGTCTTTCTTTGGAAGTTAAGCTAGCAGGCTCTTGTTCTGTGGAGAAAGCTGAGTAGTAGGGGTTCCTCTTTTTCCCGGACATGTCCGGCCGTCGAGATTGTCCAAAATGTCCGGGATTCGGCTTTTGCTTTCTGCAGTCGCCATTCATTGTTTACATGCACACCTTTTGTTTCAATCTAACTGAATTCATTCTGATTGGTGTATCTGAATGTAGTGTTTACATGAACGCTGAAACAAGTGATCGGTTGATGTGCGTTTTAACATTGCTAAGAAAATTCCCGCTCCTCCGTGAGAGATACGAGACCGGTGCGTCTCACATCAGTAATCACGCCACCGGCCTCGCGCCGTTCTCCCACGGCCCTCAGCCTCGTCCTGCTCGCCACAGTAAACCTATTGAATGGCAACTGTAGAACGCAAAAGCCGAATCCCGGACATTTTGGGCGATCTCAAAATCACGGACAGACTCATCACGGAGACTCACTAGTAGTCTTGCTGTTTAACTGCGCTCTCTTACCGGTAGGCGTGGCTTGGGAGTGACCTCTTAGAGCAGCGAAGCAAGTGCATTCTGGGAGTTGTTATCTTTCATCTACATAAGCCAAAAATACATTTTCTGGCTTTTCTCAGTCTAGAAAGCTCCAAATTCAAAAATAATTTCACATTTCTTCTACATAAATGACCCATTTTAAATACACATTCATCTTTCCAGAGGTGAAGTATCCCTTTAAGTCGAGCCTACTCTGCGACCTTCTCCTTGGACGAGGAGGGGCGTGAGGGGCGGTGCAGAACCTCTGGCCATGTCTCCGATCCTCGAACCGGGATGGGCCAGGACCCCCTGGCTGTCTGGGCGTGGATTCGGACCGCAGTGGAATGAATGATTTAAATGCATTTGTCTCTCTGAACTTTTCCACCACCGTCTCAACGGAGGTGCCGAAAAGTTCAGATGGCGAAACCAGGGCATCGAGGAGAAAACCCTTTTCTTTCTCCCCGAGGTCAGCCAGGTTCAGCCACAGATGTCTCTTCGTGGCCACTATCGCCACCATTGACCTTCCAAATCGAGGAAGTGGTTTGTCTGGTGGCCCGAAGAGCCAGATGCGTGGTGCGGTGCAGCTCGTCCACTGCGTCAGGGCTCTCCCCTGATGCAATGTAGCCTGACCCCGATCCAAATCCTTCAGCAGGTCGGCTTGGTGTGCTTGTAACACAGACATTGTGTGTAAAGTAGCCCCAGCCTGACCTGCTGACATTCAAGCGAGATGTCATCTTGAGTGGCTTGGAAGGCAGGGGCGGAGCTTTCAGTGCCGATGCCTCTCCAGAGGCTAGATAGTTCGGGAACGTCTCGTCGATTGGGATCATCGACACATACCCACGTTCACGCATCCCCTCGACATCAGCGTAGTTTGCCTGCTGCTGACGATGGATGTGTGCAGAATACGGGTTCATCCATGCCTTCTTTATCTCAGTATGCAGATCAGGAAGGAATGGAAGGCTCACAGGAGCTGGGGAGTTATGGCCAGAAAGGAAACGCTCATCCAGCCTGCAGCGATCGGCTCCCGGCTTCCTTCACGCACTCCCAAGGCAGCTGAAGCCTCGCTGAAGTGTGCTCTATAACACCCAACAGCTCATCATACGCGGGGCAGGGAGGTTGTGAGGGTTCAGGTAGTTCCTCATCAACCATCTCCTGCTTTTTGGGCTAGGTGCCAGCAGAGCACTTGCTGCTTGATCAGAGGATATAAGAGATAACACATCGTCTTCCAGCAGCTCACCCTCGCGAGCTTCTGACGGGCGTGAGAGAGAAACACCTCTCTCAAACTCATCAGCAAGCTCCATCTGGGAACCCCATGATCCAAGTCTCCGAGGAACCGAACCACTGAGCCCAGATGCCTGTCCCTCTTCCCTCGAGAAGAGGGCCAGACAAGAGTGGAGTTTTCTTAGCAGAAAACTCTCACATTCTGCCCAATAAGGTCTCTCAAGAGCTGATTGTGCGTGCTCTATGCCCAAATAGTAAACGCACAAGTTGTGTGTGTCATCTGGTGTCAGATATCTGAGACACGGATCCACACACTTCTTGAAAAGCTTATCACTTGCCATAATTGTTTCTTACCTTTTTCATGTGATTGCAAATCAGACAAAACAGTCCCTGAAAATGATAAGTGGATGACATGTTCTCTAGACGCCCCTGTTATACTTCCGGGTCACACTAGTGACTAGGCTGTCGCCGGTCAATTTTGATTTCCGTGATTGGATAGCTTTTCAGACACCGTTTCACGCTGAGGGCGTTAAGATTCTTAAAATTATTATTCTTATTACAACAATCTAATTGAACATGCACAATAACTTGCACTTTATAGCTGTCACTTGTTTCGGGTAAAAATCTACCTCAATTTGAAATTGAACAAGACTAAAGAAGTACCCTGGAAATCCAGAGTTCTCGCAAGAATTTGCTCAGCGAGTCACTCTGGCATTGAGTAATGATGCTCATTAAATATGCCCTTGTCGCCAAGCTGCACCAATCACATCGGGTTATCTGATATAGGCGGGCCAGAGGCGAGATAAACTTATGACGACAGTGCTGTGACGTCGAAGTCATTAGTAAACATTGCAAGTTGGCGATGGATGAATACCAGTTGTTTGAAATGGCTTTGGCCGCTACAATGAACGAGTTAGACTTGGATTTTATCTAAAAGAGGAACAGAAGACGGCGCTCGAATCCTTCCTTTGCAAGAAGGACGTTTTTGCTGTTTTGACCGCATTCGGATTGAACCGGATTCGGCAAGAGTCTAATCTACCAGTTAGCTCCGTTGGGATTGGTCGTAGTGTTATCCAATTGCGTTCAGTGAGATTTTCAAATGCATGCTTGGTGCCGCCCCTCGAGTTGGCCGATTTTCATTAGTCGATGCCAGACCCTTAATCTTTCGAATTTGGGTCTGGATTTCCAGGCTACTAAAGAAGACCAATTTTCTAAAAAATAATATTTATAGTTTAGTGTACAATGTATTTCATAAGACTTTTTCTTATCTTTCATGGCAAAAAAACTAAATATTTTCTAGGAATAAGATTTTTTTACTCTCTTAGATTTCAGTTTTTGCAGTGCATGCAGTTGGCAAGGTCAAGATAGTCAAGGTCCTGCTGGGATAAATGTTGTTCTGTACATAAATAGATGGCTGGTGGGTCTCTTCCATGCAATGTCACTTGTTTTCTAAAATTGCCAGTCACAAATGTCAAATGAAAGAAAAAATGCTTTCAAACAGTCAGAGTTGCACCCTGGGCTGCTTTTCTCTTCTGTTTCTAGAAGAGATTCACAGTTTGTGAAATGGAACTGAATTTGAATTGAACTGGCCACAGGACAGAATGACTGGAAGAGGAATTTACTGATGTCAATTGAAAGAAATGTAACTTTGTAAGTGCAACCAAGTGTTATTAAAGGGGCTATTTACACAACACTGTTTTTAACTAACATATGACATCTTTTATGTGCTTTGGTCGTTCATTTACACGATAAAGGCGTTTTGGGGGCCTGAAAAACGCGTTTCAAAACTATACCATTATCACCTCTGCGGAAACAACAAAACGTGAATTTGTGAAAAATGTGGGGTATTACGAGCGTATTACGTGTTAAATTATAAAGAGACATCACCATCTACTGGCCTGGGAGCAGAATACAGCATTTATAATCGTTTTAATGGATCCATGTGAACGCGGATCGTTTTGACAATCGTGTTGTTTGTTTGTTTTGCACATCATTGTCATGTAAACGTGCCCTTAGTACCATTGAGATATTATTATATACGTTTATAAATTTATCAATAAAAATTTTTGTCTATATAATTTTTATTCATTATTATTTCAGTTTTAGTTATTTTAAAACATCAACTTAAAGGAATAGTTCACTTAAAAATGAAAATTCTGTCATCATTTACACTCCCTCAAGTTGTTTCAAACCTGTATGAATTTCTTTTTTCTGCTGAACACGAAGGAAGATATTTTGAAGAATGTTAGTAAACAAACAGTTGATGGACCCCATTGACTTTGTCCTACTATGGAGGTCAATGGGGTCAATCAACTGTCTGGTTACCGACATTCTTCAAAATATCTTCCTTTATGTTCAGCAGAAGAAAGAAATTCATACAGGTTTGAAACAACTTGCGGGTGAGTATGACATCATTTTAATTTTTAAGTGAACTATCCCTTTAAACTAAATAAAAATGAGAAATGTTGCCTTGGAAACTAACTGAAATAAAATAAGGTTATAAGGTTTTTAGATTTTAAATTACTGAAGTTTTATTTCAAGTGGAAAGAGGTTGGGATGGTTTAGTTTTAGTTAATTATTTAGTAAACCCTACATGCAACCCAATCTCGTGAGAAATCCTAAGTATTGTACGGGTTGGCGATTTCATTTGAATTTGTATGACCTGACATGTACAAAGAAAAATATGATGTCTAGGCAAACATCACAAATGTCCAAAACCCTTTTAGCTAAGTTAATGTCAAATCTGGCCATGTGCATGACCCTGTGTCCAGCAGAGATGGACCTATATCTGCACCAGATCGACAACGAGAAATACAGTGATGGAAAAGAGGAAGAAAGTGTATAGGAGAAAGAATTCAAGCAATATAGCAGCCATGATGAAGCCTGAGCGAGGGAGAGAGAGCCACCGAAGCCCATAAATCAAGTGGCAGTGAGTGTGCTGAATCAGGGACATGAGGTAAGGTTGATTGTGCCTGCGAGAGACAATAAACCCTGTAATCATCCGTCTCTGCTGCACAAGCCCCGCAATTATCTGCCCATACCTGACCGCCACTTCAGAAAGGGCAAAATCCATCTCACTTCTTCCCAGTGCTCCCACACACACAGCTTCTTCTCTTTTACTTGCATGCATACTGTGGATAAATGTATTCACTCCTCAACTTATGTCAAGGAGAAACTCAAAGTCTGCAGAAATAAAGAAGACTTCTACCGCCGTTTGATTTGTTTCTTTTTAAGGCCACAAACAGTATGCAGATGCTGACGTCAATGCCTGGCCAATGTATTGCAAGGCCATTGCAATGCCATTCCTGGCATAAAGTCTTCTTTATATATATTATATCATTCCAGTAGGCGACTATTTGGATATGAAGAGAGTGTCTGCTGACATGTTCAGCAACCTGACAGTTTGTTTTGATTTTTGCTGTTTAGGGGAGTTTAAAGGAAATTCATGGACCTACATGTAAAACAGATTAAATAAATAAATAATTAAATAAAGAAAGAAAGACAGATGATATATTCTCAGTGAAACACCACCCTGCATCATATTTGCTTAATGAAATGTAATACTTGTTCCTGACTAATTTCCTGATTTGCTCTAGCATGTCATTCTCATATGATGTGCATTTCGTAGCATTTTTGCTTTCGACATCCATTTGTAAGGTGAAGAAGTTTTGATTATCAGATAAACTGCCACAAAGACATGATTCCCGTCTTCCAGGATGCAACTTTGCTCAATTCTCAGCTGGTTTTCACATGCATGACATTATTTTAGGCCTAATGCTGATTTCAAGGTTAGAATTATGACCAGTGACAGAAGAAATGCAAACATGACCCCGATGTTTGCGGGTGTTTTACTGCATCCAATCAGTGACAGAAAATGACAGAATTTGGGGAGAAAAAGCTTATAAACTCGTATTTATGTAAACTCACAGCTTCGTTGATAGTAGAGATAGACGCTGCAAAGACACATGTGATTCACTCACACACACACACCTCTCTCTATAATTAATTCAAACAAATTATATAATTCATTAATTCAAATAAATTTTATCTTGCCACATGACTTTATATCTGTCTGATTCAAAAGTTTTTATTGATATTTTTTAACTCAGCATCATCAAATTATGTAATATTAGGTAATATTAAAAATTAACATAATCTATTTTTTAAATATGCAGGGCTGTGTAATTTCTTTTCTGCCCAAAATTTTGGTATAATTTTACGAGTACAGATTATTTCAGAGACATAACTCAAATAAAGCGGTGTATATACTGTTCTGCTCATCTGTATCTAGTTTACTTACTACAAAGTGCCAGATACAAAGCTAGAAAGTATCTTTCAAACCTTGCAAACAGTGATTAGTTAGACTTTCAGCTTAGGACCTTGTAAACATGACTTTGAACTGTTGCACAAGCTCAACAGTAGTTCACCTGAAAGAGAAAACCATTGAACCAAGAACTGCAGAATCAAGCTGGCTTTGCTAGATGCATTATAGATGCATTTATCTATCCTTTGCATGGGACAAATAATTGCTTTTATTGAGCTGATGGGTGCCGGGGGGCAGATTGGGGTTTGCTATTATCCTACATGAATGAACCAGAAATGGTCCTGTAGCAGTAAAACAGACAAATTCCTAGCAGATTCAAAGCTAAAAGTAGGTTTACAGAATTGAATATTTCAGTGTACAGACTCATAATATTATGTTGACTAAGATCCTGTCAAGTAGGACAAATTATTACTATAATATTCTTGTATGTTTATCTAAAAATAATTTTGTATGTTTTATATTAACACTATTTATTAAAACAAAGTAAAAATTGTATCAAGTTTGCACATTTTTATTGTCTTTACATTGCAAGGTGTCATGATGATCGTAAACAAACAGTCGAAAAGTGTTGAACGAAAGTGTTGATATCTGAGTGAGTGAGTTGTTTACTTTGTAATTAGTCTGTCCATCTCCACCAGTTTGACCCATCCAGAATGATCTGTGGACCGAGTGCGCGCACGAGAAGTGGACATTATCACATTGACAGGGTTAACTGAGATTTTCCAGAGTATCTGTATCTGGTCTTTCCCCTCACACTCACTTCACACTGCTTGAGCTCAATGAGAACATAATGTGCTCAAGGGAGGTTTGGCTGTTTCACATACTATCTGATCTCATATTGTGTAATATTCCTTCCCCCGGTATCACAGGTAAGGCTTAAGATAGTTCCAGACTAAAATGCATGTTTGAGCTATTTTAACTGTAAACAAATTGCACTGACAGATCTTAAAATATATCAGATCCATTGTTTTGTCTCAAGATGCACCAGTAATGTGTTTTAAGCTGCAAACTGTTTATTTTCTTTTTAGGAAGTGCCTTCCTTGCCTCCTCAAATAAAAAATCCCTGGACGTGTTCCTGGATCATCATCTTTTGTTGGTATTGAGATAATATTTCTGTCAAACAAACACTAAGCCTATCCTACATCCTGCCCTGACTCCAGTGTTTCCCATTAATTACCTAGACTCTGCTGGCCCGCCATAGTCGAATATGTGCCGCCACAGTTTCATTATGAACTGAAAATATTTTAAAACTTTTCATAATAACATAAAAGGTCTCTAGCGATGTTTTGGACCATTGCTTTGGCAAAGTATCTTAAAAAAAAATCAAAAGTGGGATATGGCTTTGCGCCCTCGTCAAATCGCAAAAGACATGCGTTTTAAGTATACAGTCTGTTTGCGCTGCATGTTTTGAAAGTGTAACGCTCACTTTGCTCACGCGATCAGCTTTTGATCCGGTGTTTTCCGCATCTCAGAACGGTTTAGATCACAATGAGTGAATGCAGTGAACTCAATGCATTCGCACCATACGGTGCATTTGTTTTATAATATTTGGCTATTACAGTCATATAATAATAATAATAATATAGAATAATATAAAATTATTAGGTCCACCCCCCATAATCTCACAAAATCCTGTGGGAAACACTGTAACCCAAGCAATAAACTAACAACAACAATCAAAATGACAGATTGATGAGAAAGCACCCTAACCTTACCCCAAATTAGTGATCCATGCCAAAAACTGAATAAACACTCTTGGCCAGCAACTCTGTGCCACACCCGTCCATGTCGCGTCAGGGTCAGGCCATTTGATGTACGTGTCCATGTGATGTGCCAAGTGTCAACTTGACTTAAGGTTCCTGATGAAGTGCTTTAATAAACTCCGTTAATCCTCTCCTGGGGTTCCAGTAATAAGGATTACATTTCACTGCTGCCTTTGAGGGAGGGATGCTGGACGGGCACAAGGCTTAAATCTGAGCCAATAATCCGAGCGAGAAGCTATAGTGTTTTAATGCAACATAATTGCTGCATTATTTGGTTTGGCTGTATACTTGCATTTGATGCATGTGTCTGCTGTAATTAGTAATAATTTGGGATGCCAATTTAACACATTAATTTAGTTAAAATATTAATGCATTTAATCACGCCCCTTAACCTATTCATATATTCCTTAATAAGCCATTGAGCAAATCCAACACCTAAACTCGACACGAAAGCCTTTAAATTTAAAGCTTTACTTGTCTGACATATTAATGTAATGTCTTCATAATTTGGGGGCTTTTTCAGCAAATACTGTTATGTGGTACTGTTATGTGAAATACTATTTACTGTTTTTGGTCAATAGCTGTGTTTTATTCACAATAAAACATGAAAATGATCGATCCACCCAACGGTTCAATGTATCACTACACAACACCCCTAGCAACGTGAACATACATTCTCATTGATATTGTTCATTGAAGCTTATAGAGTAGAGTATTGTGAAAGATTGAGTAAGCGAGAGTACCTGCATTTACAGTAGATATAGCATTTCCCTTCAGTTTAGTCATATATTCATAATAAAAATCTGTTTGAACGTCCGCTGCGATATCTTGAACTTTTAACAGTTAAGGGGTTTTCCCATGCCCTGGCACGCAAGTCATTTGCCAGTTGCATCTTGCTTCTCCGTGTTCACATGTTTCAGTCCTTTCAATATAGAAGTCTTCTCTACTGACTGACTCGCTCATAAAGACAGTCTTTGCCGCCATCTAATGGTGAAATAATGTAATGCAAAAAACTGTTGCTGTTCACAGTCAGGGACTGTGTTTTCCAGGGGAAGGAAGGCTTTTAGTGATTTTACTTCATGAAAGTTGCATTGATACATATTTTTTTGTCTTTAATATTTGTATTGTGTGGTAACCGTTGTATAAAAGCAATAAGGTACTCGAGGCTAGTGCTGTATTGCTAATAAGTCACGGCTGAAGGGGTTGCAGACACTCCGCTTTGCGATACAGCACAGCCTCGATTAGCGTATTGCTAACTTATATCATATTAGGGGTGTCACAATATTTCGCAATTTTGTAAACAATCCAGCAGCGCCTTTCTAAAACTCCACTTCCACTGATTCATTTTCCAAAAAAAGATCAAACAAAATCAACAAAGTTAATCTAATGCTGTGACAGCCCTACATGATATTATGTATGTAAATGTGATTGAATTAAAATGCCAGTCAATTTACATAGTGTCATTGGTTGCATGTCCTGGAGTTTGAGATATGCTAAAACTGCTCTTTGCATTGTCTTTTACTGAACTGAGAAGCTCCTTGGCAACTTACAGGAAAATGACCTTTAAATCGCAGTGAAACAAATCCAGGCGGAAGCTGCTAGGAAGGACACTTTGGGATGGGAAGGGGGAAAGACTCATTGAGCTTTTTGAGCTAGCTCAGTGTCTCATCTAATTAGAGATGCTTTTTGCTGGAAAAACCATTGTGAACTCAAGCGCAGGATGCTAGCAGGCTTTAATGGGACCCGAAATGCCAGTGTCACCGCCTCAAGCTTGTGAGACGCTTTGACTCATCGCAGATATTCCTCAACAGAAAGCACTTGAGTTTAATTAATTGCTCAATCCGTCTGAGATGAGCGATGGGAACTGATGATTTGCTTGCGAGTAAAATGAATGGTTAAATAGGACGAATAGTGTTTCGTCCGCACCGAAACAACAGCACAGATGTTGTAACTAGACGAGTGCGGCAGAGAAGCCGACTGCAGTGCCATCTATACTATGATCATCGGCCAGGTGTCTTCTGGGTCAAACGGAGATTGTGACCTCTTGATGATTAGTAAACACAAACCATGGCCCAAGAACAGGTGCGCTCGGGGGAGGGAGTGATGAGGCATTGACGGTGTTGTGGCCCTGAATTTTAATTGGGTCACAAAGACATTTTAGGCTGCTATTATTTTACTGCCTCTTCTCATGTTATTCATTGTACAAAAATTGAAATGATGTCATTATTTACTCATCCTAATTCTATTCAAAACCTGCATGGATTCCTTACTTCGGTGTAGTAAAAAAAAAAAAAAAAATGTTTGGCGGGATATTCACACTACTCTGTTCTATAATAAAAGTGAATGAGAACAGATTCACTTCTAAAATGACAATTAAATCATAGTAAAGCACTACAAAGGTAGTCCATATGACTACATTTTTCTAAAAATGATTTACATCATACAAATCCATACGGAACTGCACCTCGTAAAATCAATGGCGTAGGTTTGGCCTCAGCTTTGGTGGGGACATCCAAACCCCTCCCCTACCCCTTTTTTTATTAGTATTTTTTTTTAATAGTATTAACATTCAGTGACTTGCTAACGTAGCATTCTATCATGATAGCGCGACTTCTATGAGTCTATCAGTGCTGTAACAACATCCTGGGTAACACATACTATCACCAATACTATTTTCCACAGTAGAATCTGCATTTGAAAGCCTGGCCAGTCACTACTAAGTACAAAAAGTGGCAAAAAACGGAATATTAAAATGTTTTACCGTGGCCTTTGTACGGTATGTAGCAGAGAGACATCCCTGGTAACTTACCGTCGGCGTCGTCGACACGCGCGCGGGCGCGCGCACACACACACACACACACACACCACCCGCTCGCTGCCAGTGCAAGCACAAAAGTAGTCCCGGCCCGCGCGTGTAGCCTGTCAGAGACACCGCCGCCAATCAAATTACGGCGTTTCTTGTACTGTCGTTGTTTTGGCCGTTGGAATCGATCCAAATAGCAGCGCAAAGATCCAAATAGCAGTTCAAAGGAGCTTGCTAAATATTGGTGGGGACAAATTTGTCATCTCAAAATATTGATTGGGACTAGTACCTAGCGTCCCCCCCTAAACCTACGCCCATGCGTAAAATAGTAATGTTTTCCTGTGAGACAGTTCATTTTATGCTTTCACTGTATGGACAAGAGCAATGCTAACCTTCTTTACAACATCTCTTTTTTGAGTTCCTTTAGGAAAAGAGTGACTTGTAGCTTGTAGGTGAGAAGGAACAGTTTTCTTATTTTGGGTGAATCATTCTTATAAATAGCTTGATGTGTTTATATGAACTGTTTGAAATCAATATCCCTGTGCAGTGTTAATGCAGACGAAGTGTATTAGGAAAGTAAGGTGAGCTATTTAATAAGTATTTCAGGGGCCCCAAATTCGTCTATGCAGCTCGGAACTGGGGCACATCAGTTCTAAATTCATCATGTATCCAGAGATATCTGGACCTTTGCACCAGTACTGCAGGCGCTCTATCCAGACCCTAAGGACCCAAATGGGGCATCCATCCTCCATCATGCCCTGCTCCTTATGTGCTACAAACCCAGCAAAAACAATACAAATCAGCACTAACTAATGTAGGCCAGCCATTTTGCATGGAGTTCCACAGGAAACTAAGAGGACTTACCTCTGTCTGTGTCATAGAGGTAGACAAACTTGTCCCACTTGTAGTGAGACAGGAGACTCAGGACGGCGCCCTTTAGAGGAGGCCGCATCTGGATGACGAACTGCACGTCTGAGTCGATGGGGTAGCTGGGAGTGACGAAGGAGGTGTGGAGAGCCCCGCAGAAGGAGGTCAGCGTGTTCATGGACTTCTTGTCGTAAAAGCCGAAGATGGCGTACACCCCTCTGGAGAACTGCGAACAAACTGGAATCAGAACAAGACAAGTTAGTTTGTTTACGACCAAGTTACAGTACAAACAACTTCATAATTCTATATCAGTCCTACAAAATGGAATCGGATGATCTTGGCATGTGAGTAATTGCAATAATAGGAAAATCTGTACAAACATGGAAATTTGTTTTGACTGCATGAATATGAGCAGAGAAATAATTGCATTATTTCCAGCAGATGAAAGTGCTGCGTTGCGTCTGACAGCGAGAACCCATCAATACACGCTTGCCCTAAACAAAACACTGTCTGATTGGCTGTTCCTTATTCTCCCAAAACACTTGAAGCAAATGAAGCATAATTATGCACATCTCTATGAACCAAGAACAATCTCATTACTGACACGGATACAAAGCGGTTTTGCGGAAAACCTCTGCTCATCTGTGTTACAATATTTAGCCAAGGGCAACAACATGGGTAGTTTTGTATGCAAGAAACAAAATTAATTTATGATCGATATACAGTATAACCTTTAAATTATATTTACAAATGTTCACTGTAACAACAGATTTAGACTTTTATAAACAAATCGTGAAATCTGTGGCTAAATGAACAATGTTATCAAGACATTTTCAAGATAGTGAAGAACCCTGGACAGGGAACCAGCATCCAAACTGGTTGACCAGCAATATTGATCTTTTCAGCATTTCTATGTTCATACTTCACTGTTGGCTGATGAAAAAAGTGGTCTCCTACAAAACACTAACATCTCTGCACAGCGTTTACTTAAACAATGGTATGATTGGTAATGTTGTAAAAGTACCTCTGAAAAGCCTATTAAAGGGGAGGTTGATTATGATTTCACTTTTCTAACTTTAGTTAGTGTGTGATGTTGCTGTTAGAGCATAAACGACATCTGCAAAGTTACAAAGCTCAAAGTTCAAAGCTAAGGGAGATATTTCCTTTTTAAGGACTACAACAAACGGCTGGTAGAGACTACACAACATTCCTCCCGGGTTAGTGACATCACCAACCCTAAAATTTACATAAACCCCACCCCCGGAACACGATTTAAAGATTATCAAGACAGAATATGCTAATCAATGACTAGAAGATAACTACACATAAATTGCATTCTACATAAATTCACCAACTAACCATTCAGAAATGTCCTGTTGTATTCTACATGTTGTCACTTCCTCTTGAGTCTCTCCATCACTGTCTGACTCCGGTTTGAACATAAAAGGCTAAAAGTTTTTGAAATTTTCAGTGCATGTTTGTGTGAGTGCAAGCTTTTGAAGCTCCGCCCTCGGTGCCGGGAGCAGCAGCTCATTTGCATTTAAAGGAACAGACACAAGATGGTGCGTTTTTGCTCGCCCTCAAATAGTGACAATTTTAACATGCTATATAAAAATATCTGTTGGGTATTTTGAGCTAAAACTTCACACACACACTCTGGGGACATCACAGACTTATTTTACATCTTGTGAAAAGGGCATTATACCACCCCTTTAAACAATTTCTAAAGATAGCAGTTAAAAGTGTTTTAAGCAATTTCAGCCATTTTGCTGACTCCCACCAGACTGAACTTCTGAATTTGACTGCTACCATTCTTTCAACCTCTCTCTAAAGCTCCGCTCTTCACAGACATGTCAGCCAACCAGAATGCGCAAAGTTATTCAAGAGTGTTTCAGAATTGCTTCTCTCTCTCTCTCTCTCTGAATTAATTTGTTAGCCATTTGAAGAGATGTGAAAAGTTCTTATATTCTCCTAACAATTTGGACGTGTGACTAAACTCTCTGAACAGCAGAGCTCTGATGTCTTGATAATGGTTGAGGGGAGTAGTGCTTGATCTCAGACAAACCCCTCACTGCTGTTCAATGGCTGTCTGACACATGCTGCACTCAAAAGCTCAAGCTCCAACCTGATTGGTCCATTAGAATCAGATGGTGTAGTTGAGGGATCAGCCATCAGGAGCTAACAGGCTCAGAAGTCAAACCGAGACCACTTATTAGTCCAGCAGGTCAATCACTTTCATATTTGCCCAAAGCCCAAACATAACATATAAACTGCCTGTCCTTGGCTTGAATAGGTTACTAAATGGACCAGATCTTATGCTGATATCAAAAGTCTAACTAGGCCAGAGTCCAAAATCCCTGTCTGGTCTATTGCTCTAGAAGATGGCATCTCAACAGCTGGACATCCATGCAGCTGCATTACTCTGGCATATATGTGTGATAACAGGCCTGCAGCGGAGTGACAATTACCCGTTGAAGGGGCTAGGTAAGTTGCGCATCTCCTCACTGGCTCTGCTGGTTTGCAGGATTTCTTTCCTTTAGTTTACTCCTAATTTGGGCCAGTTCTGACACAGCCTTTGTCCACAGGGATAGGAGCTGGCTGCTTCCCTTCCATCAGTTGTCCTGGACTTATTAGGACAGGCTTTGAACAAACTCAAACCAAATACATAAAATTTGTCAGATGCCTTTGCTTCCTCGTTTCAGGCCTGGCACATTTCTCTTCCTGAATATCTCAATCTCAGTTGGTTTTAAGACTAAGGCCGTTTTTTTTCCAAAGCACACAAGTAGTTTAATCTCTAAATCGCTTTGCCAAAAGCATCATTATCTAAGCAGTACATAAATTGTGCTACTTAATTAAATTAGCAGCATTGGACTCCACATTAAACCACATTACTTGCAATTTAATCCAGTTTCACAGTTAAACGGCGAAAAAAGACAAAATAACCAGTTGGACAATATGTATGTGGCTGACAATATGAATGCAACTGGATTAATGCAAGACAACTGTATGCTATATTCCAGAATTCATTCATGTGCTCGCTTCATGATAGGCTTGAATTTACATAATGATGATTGACAATAATTGACAATTGATTATAACTATGAATATGAGACCCTGAATGAACTTTCTGAGGTGGAAAAGACGTTTTGATGTAATGGACTTTTAATGGAGGGACATAAATCTCTCAGGTTTTATTAAAATATATCTTCATTTGACTTTTGAAGATGAACACAAGTCTTATGGGTTTGGAACGACTTAAAGGGGGGGCGAGAATTTTAATTTTCAGGTGAACTGTCCCTTTAGGATTATCCAAAGGGAAGGGTTTACAACATTTGAGTGTAAAAGAGTGTAAAACAAATACGACCTCATGTTGTGTCAATCACGTTTACACACTGTCTCCGAAACTTTCGTCCGTAATCGGATCGGGTTCGATTTTCTGCTTTTTTCGCATCCGTAGCAAGCATTTTGAAAGGTGTTTTGACAATTCAGAGCCACCCTACAGGCGAACGCCAAAATCCAGAACTGTTCAGGATCAACTGGTTCACGGAAATTGGTGTTCTTGTTTTTAATATGTGGCTCCAGTATCGCTAGCAAAGCATCAAACTGAGCCACTGACATAATACTGCTCGGGATAATCCCGCAGAGGTGGAACTCTCCGAACTCTCCACGCAATCTCAGGATTGGATGGACCCAATATTTCCTCTTTCTTTTTCTCTTTTTAAGAGGAGAGAGGACAACAAACTCATCCTCACTGCTTGAAGACTCCATTTTGTATTGTTTTGCGGATTTTTCGCAACGGATTAATTAATAAGCATCGGACTGTGCAAGGTGTCTGTGCGTGATGAATTTTTAGGATGACGAATATGAAAAAACGCATACGAAAATTTTGGACTCAGTGTTCAAGGACCTTGACAGTTGATTGATTGAGGCCCTTCTTGAACATTCTTGAACATTTTGTTTTATCAATGTGAAGTACAATGTTTATACTACTGGCCTTGCCAAATTCCTTAAAGTAATTCCATGACATTAAGACGAATCTCAGTGCTTGGAGTCACTATAAACCCTGTTTTGAAGTGCGAGCATCGCCTCATTGCTTTTCATTATGCAGAGAGTCCTGGCATGTCAAGTCACATCTTGATAACATGTTTACTCTAGTGGGCGCGGGGCAATGTTATCCACGGCTCACTCAATGGCTGAAGGATCCTTCCTCAGCCCCTCCATCTTTACCTTCTCACCCCCGAGCAACTAGCGGTCTCATTACCGGGTATTTGTCAAAACGTGCCTTCGTTCTGCTAATCAGGATGCTCTCTGCACTGCAGCAGTAACAATGCATTTCCACATGCCTGGCTGCTCCGAATGACCGTGAGGCCACTGGTGTTGAAACGATAAGAGCCATTAGAAAAGGCTCCGTCCCGACGGCTGCGTTTCGGACTGAAATAATTTAACCGCAGTGTCATGCACTTGAAGCCATCTTTCACCACCATGATTGTACATGGCCCAGAGACCTAGAACACATCGCTGCAAATGTCAGAGTCGATCATCCAGCTTTCGGTATTCACTGTCCTCTTCTGTCCTCAGTCCTCTCTCTCTCTTCTCGTTCCACCGCTTCTGCTATTCCAGCCACCCCTACAAACACCTCCCCCCAAACACAACGCTCACAGGATGATAGTCCTCTGGGGGTTTGAGCAAGTAATTGTATCTGCTCTTGTGAGGAGACATGTGAAGTCCTTCAAACTGTTTCTGAAAACAAGAATCCCAGTCCTCCTAAAGAAGCATGTAATTGTGATGTGTCTATGAAAGGCAAATACTTTCAGATTCAACATCCTCTTGCATGCACAGATATGTATTTTTGAGCCGAATTTTTCGAACTGACCACAAAACAGTAGTGCTGCCTCCTATAAGCAGAAAACAAAGTTTGCATCTCTGTTGCTCAAAATAAATAAATAAATAAATCTTAAAAAAGTGAAAAAATCATCTCTAGGATGTTTTATGCTGTAAAGCTTGTAAATAATTACAATTGATGTTCGAAATACTTCATTGTTCTATTCTGACCCCCTACAACAATACAACACTGCTTAGGGCACTCATTTGGCCAGCAGCGGCCCTGCATAAAACTAATGGCCATTTCATAATGTATCCTCTGTCCTTTGGCCATTTCAGATCTGGAGCATCAGTTAGCCTTCAGATGGCATTGTGGCTGTTTATGGGTTACAAACTGGCTCACTACAACACATGAGTAGCAATTTGCACTGCATACTGTACATAGGCAGCATTCCAGCCAAAATAAAACCCCATACTTGACTGATTTATAATGTCTACATAGGGCATGACAAACCTGAAACTCCATAGAACATAGGAACTCCTTACGGTCACTCACGCACAGGACACAAACAGTATAGTAGGGTAAGGTGGGGTAAGAAGATATTTCTTGTGTATGGAGGACCAGAACCACAAGTAATGTGGTAAGAAAGCCTCTTTGAATAATTTAATATTTTCTATGACAACTAAATTAGCAAATGTTTCTGTTTATTTCCCTTAATAACACTTTAGCTGATGTATCATCAACCTTCACGTGCTTAACTTGTACATAATAAACATAATAAAATGCAAATTTTTCTTGAGGAGGATATCTTCCCTCATTTTTTTTTTCTCACAATCTCACAATTCTAAATTTTTATCTCAGAATTACGTGATATAAAGTCGCAATTGCAGGTTATATAGTCAGAATTGCATGAAATAAAGTCGCAATTGCGTGTTAGAAATTCAGAAGTGTGAGATATAAACTCTTCTGAGGCAAAAAAAAAGTCTGTTTTTTTTCCGTAGAATTGGACTTTATATCTCACAATTCTGACTTTATATCTCGCAATTGCGGAGATAATTGTGGAAACAAGCTTCCATTGGAAACTAATGCTTACAGCTGTATGCAACAAAGTTTAACATTAGTACATATTGCACAAAAAATATATAGCAAAACAATATGTAGTTTACATTTAATTGTTTTCAACAGCCTCTGCGTCAGGAGTGTGCCTATTGAACAATGCTATGAAGGAATGCATCTCACCAAGGTTTAGAATAGAGTCATCATGTCTTGCTCCCCTGTCCAAGGGTCATGACTCACCGCACCAATACCAACCCCCCATACACACACACACACACACACACACACACACACACACACACACACACACACACACACACACACACACACACACACACACACACACACACACACACACACACACACACACACACACACAATTTACCATAACTCACCACTAGACCCTTCAACCTCACGTGACATCAGCAGTTGGTGTAGTCCATGACTAATCAGCTGGTCAATATTATGGTTATGTCTCCTGATCTTTGTGAAAAATCACATTTAAAATTTTAGAACCTAAATGCAATCATTTCAGCCTTTGTGTGTTTCAAAGAGAACACATTTTTACCTTATTCCAATTTGTGGTGAATTAATTACAAGAACTGTTTGAGATAGAAGTTGTTGGAGACCTTTACTAGGTCATTATGACAACTACGTTGCAAATTCCATAAAAAGCCATTGCATATATGAAGTATACAAAAATACAAGATTTAAGAAAGTCATTTCCACAATGGTTTCTAAACTCACACATACAAAAAAAAAAAAAAAAAAAAAAAAAATCTGTCATTTACTTCCTTCCGGGAAACACTAAAAGAGATGTTTTTAAGTATACTCACACTGTTATTTTTCATTCAATGAAAGTGAATGGTTACTTGGGGCCAAAGCATCATAAAAGTACTAAACTGCCCTTCAAAACATGACAGCTAATGCAGCTTGATGGTAACATAAATCTGAATCCAATTATTAAAGGTGAACTGCGTAATTTCACCCCAAGCTTGTGGTTAACTCAGAGGTCGAGAGGTCGACATGTCAAGCCACTCAAGCAAAACAGCAATGTTTTGAAAGAATAGATCCATAGTGCCACAGTGTCTACTCTCTTAAGTCAACCTACGAATGACTTAGTTGTCTCTGCACTTTAAACAAGGATAGAACAAAGTATTCTGACTTCCAAAGACATAACTGATATCTTTCCCTGTTAGAAATAAAACAGTCTCTACATAAAAGAACATAGAAATAATGACCACCTATTCCAGCAAATAATAATTGTGAACAAACTGTTAATTCACTTAAGCATTTTCTGCAATCCACTGTTGTCGCAGTATTTTGTTGTTCCTGCTAGAATATCCAACAAATCATCCATTCTCCACAGAGGAAATGTATTACAAGGGCAATGGTTGCAACAATCTCCTTCTACTTCTTCTCCCCCTTAGGGGTTTATGACTGGGGTTGATGCATGTACAGCTTATGATATTCTGTAATTGGATTTTCAGAAAGCTGTTGACAAAGTCTCCCACAACTGCCTAATCCCCAATCAGCAGTGCAGCACTGAGCATGTTCCTATAGCTGGGTAGAGAGCAATGGAAGCATGCAGCCCAGAGATGCCATTGTAATACGGCATGAGGGGGTGCTGTGGATTTACTGTAGCATTTGACAAAACACAGCGCATTTTACAGGGCATGCAATAAAAACAGCAAATCTCAACAAAGCACTAGGGAGAATATGCTATCATGTAACCTAACTCACATCTACTAGATAATGTATCAGGTAATGAAGCCAGTGAAAGTCCACTGACATTGAGAACCAATTACTCTTTCCCCTAGACAGATGATAATTATCAAGAAGCTATACTAAATTTACCTTACAAAACACGTTAGTAGTATCATGGTGTCAGATGGCAATATTATGGTACTGAATAATTATATTCATGTACCATGGTATTTATATGGTAATCCAAGGTACTTTAAATTGTACCAAATAATTGGTATCAGCACTGTACAGTTTCAAAACTATGCTACCATTTAGCTATGTTAGCTATGCTTAGACATGCTTAATATACTGTATGTAGCTATATACCAAACAATGTGCTAATTCACTTTAAAGAATCATAAATAGTTATAAACAGGGCTTGACATTAACATATGCTATTAACAACTGTACATGTAATATACATATTTTTCAGTTGTAGTCTTTTAAAAAGGCATCTGAAATAATGTTGTAAAAATACAGTTAAATATTGATCCTGAAATATCTGAAATGCTTCTAATACTCAATTTCTCTCAGTACTAAATTGAGTTCTTCCTTGGCGAGTATTCACGTAAACACAGTCAGTTCTGTTTTAAGTGAATGTAAACAGTTGAGAAAGAAAACGCACGTGTAACAGTATAATGGATCCGTGCGCCAGGATATTAAAGTGACAGCAGCCTAATATACCTGCCGCCAAATTATGAGATAATATTACAAATATTTTTCCCCATGGTATCAATGTCAAAATTGTGTCCAGTGAAAATACTGAGTGGCTAGTAACTTTGGAAAACCAGTAGCCACAGTGACTGGTTTGCAAAAAAAGTTAATGTCAAGCCATTTTTTAAAACTACTGTATTTAAAGGTGCATTGCGCAAGTCTCTGAGTTTTTGCAGAACTATGCCCCCTCTGGCGGCAAGCGAAACTGCAACCAGAAGTGTGCACGCTCACGGACAAAAGTTTTCTTTTTTTTATCTTACGTGGAGTTTGCGTTTGTGTTTGAAATGAACTACAAGCCGGTCTCTTAGAATCCATCTTCTACGGAGAATGGCGGCGGATACACAAACCTGCCAGACATAACCAGGTGAGCGTGCCGTGAACGCGCATGACGTCACGCCCAGTCTAAAATTCCGGCCCGAATCCCTCTTATTTATTTTACTTTACAGGATTATAGAGAAAATCTCAGTGATCAGAGAAGGGCTCATTCAGCCCATCAGGCAATTGTTTAAGCATGTATGGGTTAGAAAACGGGTATTTTTTAACATGAAAAGTTGCTTAATGCACCTTTAAAAATATATATATTTTACACCTTCAAAAAAGGTGTAAAATGCTGCATGAAAATTTACATTTTCAATAAGCAAGTGCTTCCTTACTGATCAGAAGCTGTCTGAAATCACAGAATGACGCACTCTTACATGCTTGTTTGTTGTAGGAAAAAAAGTTTTCTGTCACTTACACAAAAAGCAGAGACCTTGGACTCAGTATTTGTAGCATATCATGCTAGTCGCCCCCATAGCAGGAGCTGGAGTGGGCAGCGAGCCTCGTTGAGGAGAGAGAGCTCAGGGGAAGTCGTCAAGGAGGCCATTTGCAAATCGCCTCTTCCTCTGGGTAACTTAGCTGCAGTTTCCAAGAGAGGCCATTTTCAAAGGGGAAAGACGAGAACTGTGGGTGGTATGTGTTTCAACTGGGTTTCTTGTAAAGCAGGATGAAAAAATGGCAGCTCAGATGCACCATTCAGTCTCTCTCTTTCTGTGCTTTTCTCTTTTTCAGCCTCTCTGAATTCTTCGAGTCAGCTCACTCATATCACCCACATATCTATCCATCACGGCCTCCTCCACATCACCGATACTAACCTGCAAACCACTGACCAGCTCTTGTAATATAGCTTTCGCCAAAGAGGTGTTCTCAAATGATACATAGGAATTCATGACAAGCAATGCCTGATAAAAACTCAATCCCAGCAAGAAAGGGATTTGCATTGTTTGCTTGATTACTGGCATGAATTTAAAGCAAGTCTCCCAAGGCACTCTCTTTCAGCTCTGGCGTTACTGTCCAGAATAACTAAACAGGCCACGGGTGGGAGGGGAGAGGACTCTTTAACCTTGAAGCTATCATGTAAAGTACGCTCTATGCTCCTCTCTGCCTCGCTCTCAAGCCTACTTTCGGTCTTAAAGAGTGAAGAGTCCACTTTCCTATCTCAGTTTTCAGGAGTCCTTGCTGAGGTTGTAATGCTGAAGCAAAGAGAGTCTACTTCATTACAGACTAAGCCTCAGAATCCCTTTATTTCAGTGCTTGGCAGTATGAATATATCTCTGCATTTCTTATGCCTCGCCTGCAGGCAGCCCGCAGATGTGTCTTCTAGGAGCGGCTCAGTGATTTGAGGTAAAGTGCCCAAATACCATGAAAGAGATGGTACACACTAAAGTACTTTGCTGATGATGGGAACATATATACCTTACCCTGAGCGTTAACTAGCCCTAAATTTGAGAGACAGACTCCAGCCCTAATTCCGACCAATCAGAACCAACGAGGATGTCCTACTTGTTGAAAACCACTGCAAGCAGAAATTCACACTCTTTGGAACATTTCTCCCAGCCAATCCCCTTCGCTCTCCTCCAAATCTATCTCAGTGCTATATGGGCCATTCTACAGAATTGGTGCAAACTGCTGTCCGACAACCAAAAAACACATTTAAAAAGCATTTAAGTATTCAAATTTTAGATGTTTACTAAGATCCTTCTATTATTTATTGAATTCCACAATAATATAAAAAATGTATGCAAGCTTAATATATATAAAATCAAAATTGATTGGGTGCTTTCAATTGGGATGTAGCTGTCCCGAACCCTAACCCCTAAATTTCAATTTGTGAAAATGATATTGAAATATTTTTTTTCTTTTTTTTTCCCATTGTTTTTAAAAATATCTTTTTGATTTATTTTAAAAAGTAAAGTAAAAAAAATAAAAAATAAAAATATTGATATGCTATTTTTAAATCATCAAACTTTATGTTAAAAAATGTGTCCCGCATTTTCATGTCACTACCAAGACAATGTGTGTTTTAGTCCATTGGCTGAGACTGATTTTAAACACACCCCTACATTTTTGATCACAATGATCAGGAAATATTCCTGTGTCCCTCTCTCTCATAGCATCTCTTTCATTGTAAATGGGTACCATCATTTTGAGGGAAATGTGTTCAAAAGTCAGAAAATCTCTTTGTAACTTTAAGGGATGTCACTACCAAACACCTTTTTTCTGCAATTAAGCCAACTTTTTTGGGTGTAATTCCATAAAAGTTTGTTTTTATGTGTGTACAACTGTTCAGAACTGTGCTAGGTAACCATGTGCCAAAAGTATCTAAAATTGTCACTACCGAAACAGTCATTACCGAAACATTGTTTTGGTAGTGACAAAGGGGGAACACATAATCATTTATTTGGGGGAAATAAACAAAAATTTTGTACAGTTATGCAAATAATTAGTATCTTAGTATGTTTTAGTATGCTAGTTAAAATTCTGTAATGTGATGTGGTCGCTTCCAAAACATTGCTGTCACTACCGAAACATGGATATTTTGTCTAAAATAAAGTATATTGAATTATCAGCTAAGATGTTATTTTAGTGTTTGGTTCAATGTATATTCAAACTAATGAATCCTTAACACTTTGAAATCAGTATGATTAACTTAATGCCTTTTACAAAGAAAGATTGGGTTCAAAATACAACAAATTACATATTATTACATTGAAATATTGTAAAAATTGTAATTGTTATTGATTTACCTATGAGAACTTTTTTTAAAAATAGCAAAAAATATATTTACAAGGTAGATGTAAACAAAAATATTAATAGGTCAATATAAGCCCTCTTATTAAATTATTTATTATTGTGTTTCGGTAGTGACAAATTTGGGGAGAGGAAAAATATTCCAAAACTTTCTGAAACATACAAACATTTGTGGAAAAAGACACCTTTTTTTCAAGACGTTTCCAACTCTGACTCTGAACCAGTTCTGTAGAATGGCCCATATACAGCACTAATAGTATGTAAATTGGGAAGTCGAAATCATCGGTGGGGTGAGGATGCAGTCGGCAGAGCTCTGAATCCTCTCATCACTGACACTGGCCTTCATTAAATGCTCGCACATCCAGCAGATCCAAGAGCCTGTGATACCAGTGGGCTGCACAGGGAGGAACGAAAGACAGTAATAGAGATAGAGGAGGCGGTGTGTTCACAAGAAGCTGCAGTCCAGCGTGAACAGCATTGGAGATAAGGAAAGAAACACACAATGCCTATGAAAGGCCCAACTATTGCCAGAGGTGCCGTCGGGTTAACGCAGAGCCAAGGTCAGGGCCACAAAAAGGGAGAACACAGGTGACGGAAGCGGTGGCTACTCGAGCGCTGAGACAGCCAGAGTTTCAGAGCCGCTGACTTGAACAGAAGGGAGAGTCTGTGCTGCTTATTTTGCGCAACCAAGTTTCCAGGTCGCCCAAGCCAGCACAAAAGCACAATGACAGGCTTAGGAGCCATTGTCCCTTTTCAAATGTCTTTAAACAGTGCTTCACTTCTGACAGATCACATTTTTCCCCTTTCTTTTGCTTTTCCAAAAAGAGGACATCTGAGGCAAACGCACCATCGGGAGGTTCAAGCATGGAATCGCTCCAGATTGTCTTTTCAGTCTGCAGCTGGACGGGATTAGGGCTCATCTCTGCCTGGGGTGAACTTTCTGATCCACATGCAAGCCTAACAAGAAAACAATCCAGCTGAGGAACTTGGGGAAAAGCAGCGAGAGCCCACACAAAGGAAGAGAGAGAGAGAGAATTATAAATAGGAGCCATGTGTCAGGCCTTGCATTTGCAGATTGACTTGAGAGTGACTTAATATTTCATTGCTTGTCACACAAACAGCCACAGACACATAACGGCAAGCTGAGAAGTCTTCCAATTGAATCTACCCACAACTTTTGCTTGCTGATGCGTGAACTAGGGAGAACAACTGCTCAAATGAACCATTTCCAAAGTAACATGGAAAGAACATGGATGAGAGAGCAGAAATCATGATTGTTTAACTCACGGAATTGGTTAGGGTCAGTGCAGCACTACCACAAACTCCAACAAGCAGTAAGAAAAGGATAATGTCCAGTCAGCCAAAATAAAACTAGACAGGGTGATCTGGAAGTAGCGCCATCATGTAATCAAACATGTTCTTTGTTATATTCAGCTAGATAACTGCCTACAATAATGCAACACTGTTGTAAGCAGTATTATTCCACTCCATTTCTTCAAGTGACACAGGAATCAATAGAAATGTTATCAAAATTACAACACAGTTGGGTAGGGGGTTCTATAATTGTGAAAATGTCAATAAAGAGCTAGAATATTAAAATGCTGGATGCTATTGATGTTCTGCTTTCTTTTTCTTCCTGAAAGCAGACTTTAGCTAGCGAATCTTGATCAGTTTGACCAGTCTATATGACACCTCAGTTAAAGATCAATGTGAAACGATGATACCCCTACACTCCTCTGTCCAGCCCTACTTTGAGTCAAAGTACTGCCGGCTGCATTTAGCTGTGTTATTGTGCTTGCTGGTGCTTTAAACCATTTAAGCATTTTATGGTTTGCTGTATGTTCTGTAACTGAGAACAGAGGGGGCACTGCATCTTAAAGCAATACTTCAGAGGATCTTGGCATAAAAGGATAAACATCAACAGCTTGTTTGAATTACAATATATTTCTTTGCCCAAACCAGAGCTATTTGGCATTGACGGTGCTCCGAAGGTAAACTAAAAGCTTGGAATGATAAAATATACATTTAGGCCCGGTTTCACAGACAAGGCTTAGATTAAGCCAGGATTAGGCCTTAGTTTAACTAGGACATTTACTGTAAGCATGTCTTAGAAAAAAAAAAAAAAACATTACTGCGGTGCACATTTTACTCTAAATTGTAATGTGGACTCATGCATTTTCTGTAAAGCTGCTTTGAAACTATGTGTATTGTGAAAAGTGCTATATAAATGAATGTGAATGTGAATGTGAATTGAATTGAACTGAATTGAATATTCAAACAAAACAACCAAGACTGCAACCCAGATGCGGTCCACATCTGGTACACATGGATTCCAGGTGTGGGCCGGATCTGGGCCGACACTTGCTGTCAGGGAATGGCACCGATATATTTTAAGATATGTCAGTGCAAGTTGCTTTCAGTTAAAACAGCTCAAACCTGCATTTTAGTCTGGGACTAGCTTAAGCCTTGTCTGTGAAACCGGGGGTTATGTTCAGGGCTTGACATTAACTTTTTTGCTCACTAGCCAATATGGCTAGTGGTTTTCCAAAGTTACTAGCCACACAGCATTTTTACTAGCCACATTTTTGTTGTTGTGAAATTACCTGATAAAAGTTGACTATGGCGTGCTAAAATTTACTTGAACTAGATTTACAACCCTTTTAAATGTAAAACCACTGTACACACCCAAATCAAGACTACATAAATATATAACAATACAGGTCATTATCATTAGCTTTGATAAGGTTGTGTGTAAAGCTCCTTTTTTTAAATAAAACCATGTATTATGTATTATATGTCGCCACATTGCTCCACCGGCATACGACATAACTCCAGCAGGGCAGCTAGCTGTCTCTTCGATTCTTTGTTGTCGGTCACTACCGACAATTCTCATTAGGGCTGTCAAAATTGCTCAAAAATGACCTTCGAATATTCCCTCTAAAAAAAAAACACATAGCTTATATTCGATCTATTCGAACATCTGGTTACGCATTTTGTCAATGACGCGCATTACGTCAATAACAGGACAAATTAATACAAAGAGACATAACTACTTGTATAGGTAGTTTATTTAAGTTTAAACATCTTTGACAACGTATTACCTACACGAAAACAAGTAAATCAACAAATGGCCAAGACCGCAGACATCACTCACTCTCGCTCGCTCACTCGCAGGCACTCTTTCGCGAATAGAGCGTCTGGCGCGAGTGTAAAGACGCGTTTACGCGCGTCTGGAGGTCTTGCGGCGCGAATGAGGCGTCACGCGCTCTGTGCATAACAGTTTAAATGAACAACAACAAGCAATTTAAGGTCGCGACTCTTATATAGCAGGCTTCATTCAGTGATTGAAACAAATATTATTAACATTAATTGAAGTTTACAGTATATATAACCGACATTGAACGCTCCGAGCGAGCTGTGCTGTGGTAAACATGGAACTTTTCCTTGACATGAAACGGTAAATAATCAAACCAGTGGAAGCCTGCAGTGCATGAAACTGCTGTATCTAACCTACCTTATTCATGCAATATCTATTCAGTCAGTAGGCTACAGTAGCCTACACTTCAGTAATGTTTCTGTTTAACGTTAAATAAATTGACCCCTCAGGTAGCGCGCCCACTCGCAAAGCAGACAGCCGCGCCTCTGCTACCGCGGGCGTTTTTCCACATTCGAATATTAATTTTCACCTTCGAAATTCAGTTTTTTTTTTTTAAACTATTCGAATATATATTCGAATTTAGAATATTCGTTGACAGCCCTATGGGAGTTGTAGTGTCGTAGTGTCACACTTATTTCAGATGCCTTTTGAAAAGACTACAATTATTCAACCCGCCAAAGTGGCTAGTTGGAGTGACTGTGTTACCCGCCACGAGCAAAATCCACCCGCATTTGGCGGGTTGGCGGGTGTTAATGTCAAGCCCTGGTTATGTTCTATTTGTAGTTAGCTGGTGGAAGGCTGCCTTCTATGCATGGGTCATGAATTACCGTACATCATATTTCTGGCCTCTATATGTACGATCTTGGCAGGTGTTGCTGCAGACACAGGAAATGTGCTAATCTTGTCCATTTCAGCACATTATATCCTTGGAAAGCTAGTAGATTTATATGGTTACGCTAGACCAAATGTTCGCTTCCTCCCTAATGATGTCATCTTTCCTGCAGGGCAATGGTTTAAATGCTCTCAGTGGCCTTGGGATCGGTGGGATCAGTTCTCAGTCCGGGGATCTTCATTAATCTTGACAGGGTCTGGAGACGTATGTGTGTTCTCCACACTGAGGCTGCTGAAAGCTTGCCAAAATCATGTTCCATGATAAACTTGGGATGGGAACCATCTGAAAGCCTGTGCTAGTTCTGCACGCTCCATTCATATGAGACTTTTGTCATCTTTTGTGCCTTTTCTCTGCCTCCTCAATACATGCTCCACAAAGCCATAGCAATGAACAATAGTGGGGTCCTGGTGCACCAGAGTAGATTATAGAAAAATATGCACACAGTTAACTGATTTCCATTATTCCCAGAGAGTAGCTGAATGCCAAGGAGTGTTAAATGTAGTTGAAGACATCACTCTGACCTTCAGAAGCACAACAGAGCTGAAACACCGCTCTAACAGCTTGCTGAGAGAGAGAAAAATACAGAACAGGCCGAAAATACATCAGATAAAAATAAGAAGAATAGGACACTGTTTTGAAGTAGTCAGGTAGGGGAGAGTGGGGAATGCTTGAATGTGTCCAAACATTAAAGTTTGAAATACATAATATATCCCTGAACTGTGTAAATTAGTACAAAGAGTGCTGTTGTCCCAACCGAACAACAGCAGGATAAGTTATAACCACAAAACATTGATTTTTTTTTTATATAATTGATTTTACTTAACAATTATACGTATTACACGGCTCTGAGGAAGACTTTCATCCAGCGGGATGTTATTATACCCCAATAACAACCGGTAAAAACTGATAACGCAGGCTCATCAGGGTAACTCACAGAAGTCTGCGCTTTAAGCTTGATAGAAACAGTTTTTCTCAGTGGAAGTTTTGAGTTTGGTGAGCTAATAAAATATTAAAACTCAAATCAATATTTTGTGTACGGTTATTTAATTAAGTCATCTCTTGTTTCATGCTAATGCAGCTGCTGCTATTTTGCAATGATTGTTTGGTACACTGAAATGGATTATAAGATAACAAACTGGAAATATTTTAAAATTATTATTTATGTGGTGAAATGCTGTGTAATAAGTGATATGACTGTACCGTATCCCTTAAATGACCATCTAGTTTGAACTTGCTGCTTACTAGCAACTGCTCTCTCCATTTAAAGAGCTAATACAATATTTCAACTCAAGTCAATATTTTGTGTCTAATTATTTACTTAAGTGGCAAGTAGCCGTGTAATAAGCAGGATCACCCATCTGGCTTTATTCTGCGATAACTTCCGGCTGGATGTACATGATCCCTTACTTAATGTTGTGCCAACACCCATCACCCCATTTTAACCAACACTGTATTCAGATAGTAAACATTTAACTCAAAAGAGCAAATAAAATGTAAATTGTCATGCTGGAGTACTCAGAAATGAAAGCCAGAGGAATAAACTGCAGTTTTTAATTAACATAATAGCAAACACAAACAACACATGGAAACCAGAAAACCATGGAATAGAACTGAGTAAAACACACCAGAAGGACAAGACCTGACAAACACCACAAGGGCTTAAATACACACACACTAATAAGGGTAAAATGGAGGAATAAGGGAATCACATGGGAATAACATGACAGAAATGCACACATAAAGCAATATATGTCCAGCTCTTTACATTTAGATGAGAAGGTGTGTGGGTGGAGTACAACAGGGCTAAAGGACACCTTAAGAAAACATGCGTTTCATTACTCACTAGTCACTACACTATGTATGATTGCAGAAAAAATATATATGTTTTTGAGCAACACATTTTGTGCGAAAAGAAATCATAAAAGTGGTTGGTTTTGTTTAAAAATCATATAAATGTATGGTGTGGCGAGGATGGCCTTTTACCCCACAGACACATGGGGTAAAACCACACAGTATTGATGCAAATATTTTAGCTTAAATAATATGTTTTTAATCATGTTAAAACTTGTTCAAAACAATCACACAAGTTTATTTTAATAAATAAAATACTTCATTTTCGTTCAATAAATATACTGTCATTAAAATGTTAATTTAAAAAAAAAGTATTTTAAAAAAACAAAATTATTTTGAAAAGTAAAGATTCTGAAAGCATTGAAGGAGATCCCATAGTAACTTAATATAGATTTACAGTGGTTAGAATAAATTATATTTTATTATATGATATGATTAATTTCATAATTTTAAACATGATGGTTTCATTATAAATATGGTGATTATCTCTAAGGTGGACACCCAACTTAATATATTAAATATATTATAGTTACCAACTGAATCGAACCATGGCAACAAATGGAAAAGTCAGACGGCTACATATTCTTCCGTTATTGAAAAACTGTTGCTTTAATTACCTTGAACAAAAATAAAAAAATGAACAAGACCTTGTCTCAAAATATAGTCAATAATTTTAGCGATTCTTATTTGCTTTAGAAAACATCAAATATTAGATCAAATTAGCGCAGAATCAACTTTGATCCCGACAAGAATCAGACAAATTTCCACGGAGAGTGTGCGGCAAGTTTTTGTGCATCTAGTGATTCAGAGGAAAATAAAATTAAAAAGGCGCCTCTTACCCCGGTGCGCCTTTAGCCCTGTTGTACCCTACATATCTGCTGATTCAGATGAAACCACTTCTGTCATTTAACGTTCAGAAACATAATCAAATTTTCCTTCAAATCCGTTCCATGTTTTAAAACTGAGTCACTTGAGGAGTCACTTGAGGAGCCTTGAGCTCAAGCATGATAAAGATTTTGCCCCTGTTGCTCATTTTTAAATGGTTCAACTAATGAATAGGTTGAAGACTCCCTGGTCTCTGCTTTAGTTTACTCTCTCTCTGAACTATTCTATGAATCTTTGAAAGAACGCCGTCTCCTGTTTTTCCCATCACCGTTTGTCCTAGCCCTACCGCTGGTTTGTCACAATCACAAAGGCCATTTTTCCCTCCACAGCTGTGACGCATGAGTGATAAGCAGTCCATAATAACAAGTCATTTTCATTTGTGTGATTGTGCACACCAGGAGCGTGTCATAAGGTTCACCATAAACCATCTGCAGCTTTGTGCTGCAGATAAACGTTTTCGAAGCATAAATGAGATTTTATGAGTGTGTGGGAATATTTACTCTTATACTTATTTCCCCCTTCTGTTTACTGGTGATGTTTTATGGTCAGCTGTGCATTCTTGTCAAATCATCATGTTGATATCATCTTCAATAACAACAAGGGCAAGATCTGTTGGTTTCTGCCTCAAAGTGATTTATGGGAAAAGAACGTCTGGAAATATGGTCCCAGGAAAACAACAGGCAGATAAGAGCAGCGCTCTGTCTAATAAGAGCTCGACGCCAGACCGGCGCCATCGTTGTCAAAACGTCCCCTTGGTTTTGAAAATGGTCAAAGCGCTACTTCAGCTGGATGGATAGCATACGCAGCACCTGAAACAACTAGAGACTTGAAAGCTACAGTTTTATCAAACAACATCTGCGAGCGAGCGAGCATCAGCGATACCAGGATAAATAAGACACCGCTACTATACTCCTCAGGTTCCCTTTGATATTCCCATTAAAAATTCATTGTGTTTTATTTGCCTCCAAGTGAGCGAAGTGTTTGTTGCCCCCTGTCTTCTCCGAGCTATCTCGCACGATCTCTCCAGAGCTCGATTCTTGCCGTGTTTTGTACTGTTCTTTGAGAAATGAAGCCTTAATTAAACTGGATTTCATAACACTGGCCTGACTCCACAGGATGATGTCATTGTCCTGGTGTAACGGCGAGGCCTGTGGGATCAAGTTTATTTGGCAAGGGCAGTCGTTCAGGACCAAGGACAGCGACAACACAACACAACAGTGCTAAAACTGTTTTGTTGGAGGGATAGGGGCGGGCATGGAGTAATGCAAGCCTTGACTGCTGTGCCCTTTACTGACAAGAACCACACCATGTGACCGACCCGCTGCCTCTTTGGGACCTCAAATCTGAACCTGCCTGCAAAGCGTGGAAACGGCCTTGGAAACCCCCAACAACTTCACTGACTGACCACCAGCCCCCGATGACTGTGAACTAAGACCGTCTCTATGGGACCTTTTCAGCATAATGCTCTGCATATATCTGCATATATTTCCTGCCACATGGTGCCAGCATATTGATTCAGTTTATTTATTTATTTATTTAAATGTGCTGACTTTTCTTTATCGCATGAGGTAAATATAATGAAAAACTAGATCTTTACCTGCCCATGCACAACTTGCCACCAGTGATTTGCTAACTGAACAGTTTTTAACCGTTTTTTGTTTGGGTTTTGTAGTAGCAAATCAAAAGCCCCTCCATGAATGTGAGTCTACAGGATTTTTTTTAAAGGCTCTATCTTTTTAAGCCTAGTCACTTATAACAGGGCTATTCAGGAACTTGACATAAACATAGACTCACCAAACAATGGGTTATGTGGACAAAGCTAGACAAGATACAATGGGAACATGAGGGGTATTTATTAGGGCTGTTTTCGACTAAGGATTTTCATAGTCGAATCTGATTCGTTAGATTTTGCCGTAGTCGACTGATAGTCGAACCTTTTTTTTTTCCTTTTTTTTAGATAGCAGCTAGATTTTTTCCATTTCAAACAAAAGAGCTAAAAAACACATATATATCACACATATATCATAACATTTCATAAACATGAGGAGCAATATGAGAGAGAAATTTGGTGATGGTTGTTTAGGTACATCAAACCACGTAAAGCTTTTTCACGCCCATGAGAACCGCGTGGAGTCAGCTTTTTAACGCACATGAGAACCGTGTGGAGTCAACTCACAGCCGCTCCGCTGCCCTGCTGAAAATGTGAAGCAGAAACGCTTAATATCAGATAACGTCCATAATAATTGGACTCTGGGTTCGATTTTTTGACCATTTTCAGTGGTTATGAGGAGCAATATGAGAGGGAAATTTGGTAATCGTTGTTTAGGTACATTAAACAACGTAAAGCTTTTTAACGCACATGAGAACCGTGTGGAGTCAGCTTTTTAACGCACATGAGAACCGTGTGGAGTCAACTCACAGCCGCTCTGCAGCCCTGCTGAAAATGTGAAGCAGAAACGCTTAATATCAGTTAACGTCCATAATAATTGGACTCTGGGTTCGATTTTTTTTTACCATTTTAAGTGGTGAGGAGCAACATGAGAGGGGAATTTGGTAATCATTGTTTAGGTACATTAAACCACGTAAAGCTTTTTAACGCACATGAGAACCGTGTGGAGTCAACTCACAGCCGCTCCACAGCCCTGCTGAAAACGTGAAGCAGGTTTTTGAATATATTTTTATTTATTTACATTAGTAAGCTACAGGACATCTTTCAAAACCTGACCTGTGCGAAAGCGAAAAAATAAAATAAAAATGGTACCCAGCCCTTCTGAAAATGCGAATGCGTCTCTGTCCCCAGCACATTTCAAACCAAACTGACGCCCATGTATTCGACTATGAGGTTCATAGTCGAATCAGACCTCTCCGAATCGAATCGTCGAATCCTCGACTATTAGAAGTCAGCCCTAGTATTTATACAACCAGACTTATGACTAACAAGAAACACCTGTGAACAATAAAGATGATCAACCAATCATAACATGGCGAGGGAAGAACAAGACATGGTCACATGAGGGCAAGAATTTCTAAATAAAAGACATGAAGGATAAATGTGAACCAAAACCAAAAACCAAATGTGACAAATGGTATGATATTATTATAAATATAATAATTGTTTTATGCTGCTTTCTAGTCGAAATCATGAAATTACTTAATTAATTATTGTATTTACATTAGTGTTGGGCTCATTTGAATGTAATTTATTATTCATTACTCGTTATTCCGTTAAAAAGTAATATCATTACTTATTTCTTCCTGGCAACAGTAATTCTGTTACACTACAAGTTATATTACTTTTCCATTACACCCCACAGAAGTGGCAATTGACTTTGCATGTGCACCTCTTTGTAAATGTTAGGGTATATTTAAATTAAGTGTATGTCTTTAGACAGAATCAAAATTTATATTAATTTTCCACTGAATTATGTGATCTGGTGAACATATTAGCTTCCAGTGCTGTCTCCCTCACTGAGTCTGAAATCTAATACTTCCCTACTTATGCAGTAGGCGAACAACAGAGTGGTGTGTCTGAATACATAGTATTAGAAAAACAGTCCCCGGATGACCTACTACTTCCAGTGAGATTCTGAAGTGCGCATTCAGTGGACACTTTCCTATCCCACGAGGCCACGGGAGATAGTACCTACTCAGACATTCGCTGAAGAATGAAGGATGTTTATGCTAAGCAGGTGTAGCGATTAGCTTACTGTAAAATGCTACAAACAACATATTTCTGCTTCATCATATGACCAAAATCCACATTAGATCGCAATCGGAAGTTATAACAAAACACTTAACGTTGGTTTACAGTTCGTTTTTGAGTAAAAGCACAGTATTATTCTTTTTACAAATTTTGTAATAAATGAATCTGTATACATCAACAATGTCCCGATTCCCTGCATCTCTGTGTTAAATTACTTTTAATTTGATGTTCTTTTGTCTTGAAGTTTCTGGTTTCAGATCCTGTTTCCATCGTCGTCTTGTTTGTTTCCATGTCAACTATTAACCAAGGCTGCATCCAAATTCGCATACTTTCCTATTATATACAGTAGTAGGTGATACATAGTTTGTGACAAAAGAAGTAAAAAAGTACCCGGATGACCTCCTGCTTCCGGAGAGATTCTGAAGTGTTCATACGATGGACACTTTACTTTGCCTTCCCATGAGGCCACGGGGGAGGATTCGTGAATGACAGTGAAGCGACACAACTGATGCTGGTGGGTCACATGAAAACGCCAACATGGCGGATGTAGTACGTCCAGATTACAGTCATACTAGAACATGCTTTTTTTAGTGGTTGTGAAGTAATTACTTAAAAAAGTACCAACTCAAGAGAGTATGTGATTTGGGATGCAGCCCATCACTGTCCTTAAATTAGCCTATTGCGATCTTGTGCATTTAAAAAGCTCTCAGTTATCGTCTGTTCAGTCTCTTGTTTTGATTCATGCTGGTGTCTCTATGTTTGGTCCCTGATGTTTATTAAATGTGATTTCATTGTTCATCTGCTTCAAGAAACTGTGGAGTATCACGTAGCCAGTGCATGACAAACAAATAGATGCCTTTATAGTTTGGAGGCTGGTCCCTAACAAGGCATCCTTGACATTAAAAAAACCCTTTGAGACACCTTTCATCAGGACGGCACTTGAGGTTTCATCCATGTCTGTATTACGAATGATTCAGAAGTTCTGTGTGGAAGTATGAGGTGTCGTGATGCTTGCCCTAGAAATCATTCAATAATTAGTGGATGTAGCGCTATATTAAACGACTGATTTACTATCATTTTGTGCCTTCAGTCTTCACGTACAGCTTTTTTTTAAATGTTCTGTCTATATCCTCTTTCAAAGCACATTATTTGTACCCTTGACCGTTCTGAGTTGAAGATTTCATCCCTCTTAAAGCATACAAATGAATTGCCAATCGCCCTGGGCCCTTGATCCATCCTGTTTTCTCTCAGCTGAATATCAAATGCACTTGTCCGCATAGCCTTCTTTCAAATCTCTTCAGGCACATCCATGGAGATGAGGACAGATGAAGGTCTTTTCTATCATCTCCTGATGGCTATGATTTGATCAGCACATGTAAGATTGAATGAAGCATCAATACACAGGTAAGCAAGTGTGATGTGATTATTGTGGCCAGATAATCACACTGAATGGTACACTCGGTTTGCTTTGTTTGTGTATGAAGATCATGCTTATAATAAATTATAGCTCCATTTATACTTATTTATAAGTATATCTATTTTATAAATATATGTATAAAGACTCATTAAGACATTATAGTTACATTTATATTATTTTTATAATTACTTATAAGTCACGCATTTAGTTTTTCAATGTGCATGCTCATAATCCATTATACACTGATTTATGAGTATCAATAAGTCAGTCGTATGGTTCCATGAATGTATTTATAAAGATGCAGCCTACATTGTTATAATGTTATTATATTATGGTTACACTGACTTTTTAATATGTCAAATAAGTGAATACATTGTTATTAATAGCCTTGTTGTGTCTCTTATAAACACGTATTGTGAGTGAACGTCTCTATGCATCATTGATGGCTTTAAGTAAAGTGAAAACACAGGATGCAATTTTCTGAAAGCAAATGTTAAGAAATCATGAAAATGTGCTCATTATACAATAGGTTTTGTACGTTAACACTTTATTTGACAGTGTCCTTGTTACATATGGTACATGTACTTACCATAGTTACAGTAAATTATGCATAATTGCAACTAACCCTCAACCAAATCCTAATCCTACCATGTTGTTAATTATTATTACTCAGTCCTTAAATTTATAATTACACTGTAACAATGACACCTCAAAATAAAGTGTAACCTTTTTTACTTGAAAATGTAACTACTTAACAATAATTCCTGTAATGATGAAAAAAGATTTTTTTAAATATTACATTCTAGCAAAACACGGCATCAATATTTTTTTTAAAGTATAATTCCAAACTGCTATAACCAATACATGCATATGGCTGAAGAGATATTGATCAAAATTACCATTTATCATTTTCAAATCAATTTTGAATCAAAATGACCATTTATGACCTCTAATGCATAATTGATAACTAATTGGTACAGCAAATGTAATGACCAACACAATCTACCAAGAGCAGAACAAATTGGTTTAAGAAGTGTTTTTTTGGGGGGGCGGTAAATAATGATGCAAACATCAGTAAATTAACGAGTGCAAACCTTAGTAAATCACCTTGTGTGATTCATTTAAATTCTCTCCTCCAATAAAATTAGTGTCTGAAAGGGAAACTCCTACAAATGCATATTTGAATTTTCAACAAAAAAGAAGCAGAGGAGAAACTTTCTCCCCAGTAGATGAACAGTTTTTGTGTATATGTTTGAGAAGCATTCTCTGTAAGAGTAGCTCTTCCTTCATAATGCTGGAACAGTTGATCCATGGTGGGACAGCAACTGTCCACTTGCCCTGAAGACATCCTCCCTCTCATTTGACAGATCTCCCCCGACTCCAGCAATGCTGGACACCACCATTGTGACGGCAGACCCAGGCAGAAGTTGCTTTTTTTGGCTTTAGATTGCGAGGGGCAGAATGACCTGACAAAACGCCTCCAGTGGACCGATGCTCTGGCTAATGAGAACAGTGCTGGGCCAAGACCATACCATGGACTGTCAAGGGCATCTGTCAGAGAAAGTCATACATGACTTCACAATTTCATGTAAAAGCGAGAGACAGCTAGAGAGAAAAAGGCAGAACAAGTCGAGTCTTTCATCTTTCAACCTGTCATTACATATGCTCTTTGCAGCTGAGAGTTTGATCGTCGTACAAGCTGTGCTGTCCTGCCGACTGACAGTGAAGGAACATCTTGCCACTCATGAGAGATTAAGAGTTTGTCAAACATTCTTTAAAATCACACCTTTCACGCCACAAATAATGTGTGTTCCTGTAGCGCTACCGGCAGAGCATGGCACACACAAACACGCAAGCTAACAAAAATACTTAGCTTCATATCACTTGAAAGAAGCAACAAAGCTATACCGCACAAAGTTTAGCTCAGATTCGTCCCCGCAGGTAGAGACTGTAACTACACCATCTGGCTCCAAAAAGCAGATTTTGTCTTGTTCCAGTGTTGTCCTCGCTTGGAGTCGCTTGGAGTTATTGCAGAATGAGGAGGGAATATGGCCGTCACTCCACTAACACACTCTGTCCCGGACCGGCTTTCAGTGTGTGTTTTATGCTTTATGCTTTGGATTCTTTTGGAACTATTTTTGTTAAATAGTAGCATTCTAGTTTGATTATCTTGGTTCGACCAAAAAAGAAAATGATACGCTTCGGTAACACTTTACAATAAGGTTTTGTTAGTTAACATTAGTTAAATACATTAGTTAACATGAACTAAGAATTAAGAATAATTCTACAGCATTTATTAATCTTAGTTATTGTTAGTCTCAACATTTACTAATACATTATTCAAATCAAATCTTGTATTTGTTAACATTAGTTAATGAATTGTGAACTAACATGAACAAACAACGAACAGCTGGAGTTTTATTAACTAACATTACCAAAGAATAACAAAGTATTGCTCATTGTCAGTTCATGTTAGTTAATACATTAACTAATGCTAACGAATAAAACCTTATTGTAAAGTGTTACCCTTAGTTCTGGTTCACATACAGTAGTGTTCACACTGTCATTATCAACACCAGACCTAAAGATAAAAAAAAAAAAAAAAATGCTTATATGATGTAATTTTGCAGCAGAACTTACAGAACATCCAAATGCTGTGTGCTGGGCTAAATACGCTCGTTGTTTGCGTGTACATATGATGGTATTTTTTAGAGAACTCAAGAAAGGCTTGTAAAATGTCTACACCTTTATTGGTTCCATGAAGAACCTTTAACATCCATTGACCATTTCTATTGTACAAAGGGTTCTTTATAGTGAACATTTTTTATTAGATTATATATATATATATATAAAGAACTAATCCCTGAAAGGTTCTTTGGGGAACCAAAAGTGGTTCTTCAATGCCATCACTGTGAAAACCACCAAGTATGCTTGAGAATTCTGTCCTTTTATCCGTGGTCTGTTGCATTTATATTTCATTCAAACCAGAGTTCATTTCGAAATGGTCCACTTGTTTGATGCGCACCAATGTTGGAATGGCAGCATTTATACTTGTTCAAATGAACAAGAGCACTAACAGAGCAATCACACCAGAGTTTGTTTTAATCGAACAAAGCCAGCCAATCCTGCTGAAAACTGCTGGTAGGTACCGTACATGAGGTAAGTTCAGGTGCTGGTTGCTGGTTTTCAAGGTCCCCAGCACTGGAAGCAGGAGCGCTGGAGAGCTTTGCTTGAGAACAGCGTGACTTTGCTGGTCCACCAGCTAGACCAGCATGAACCAGCATACTGGTTTATGCTGAATTTTTCTGGAAGGAAGGGTGAACACTCCCTTAAACTTTGAGAAGCTAATGTGAATAATATAAAACCAAGCTTTGTTGTAGTTTTTTTTTTTTTTTTGAAAAGTAAAACAGCAGACTGCAAAGCGACGTGGCCAAATAACCCATCTGCTAGCAGGGTGTGTACGAAACTGGTGGGTCCCATAAAAAAGGGGCTAGGCACATGTAAAATCTTGGCAGAGGAGATGCACACCATTAGCCTAATGACAGAATGAAAGATGGGCAACTTTGTGCAGACAGAGAGACGAGATTAAAGGGCCTAGGAATGCAAATTCTTTCTTCAACAAAAATCAAGAAAAGTAAGCTCATGAAGAGAACAAAAACCTGCTTTGGTCTCACTGTTCTATCGTGCTGCGAGGAGGAAGACATACTCAGCTTTAATTCAGCTGTGGCCATCAGAAAAGAAACGCTGCACCCACGGTCTTTTCATGTTGCTTCTCTGGCTTTGAACTGCTCGTCTAAATGTACCTGCGACTTCAAGCCTTGAATGGCATAATGGGAAAACAGAAGTAATTAGGGAGCTACCACCATCCCCTCCCCTTTCACCCCAACCATACTTCAAAGTAGCACATCCGTCATAGTCCTGGACAAGAAAATGTATTGAACATTCAAAGTCCTGCCTGGAGGATTAGCATGCTCAAATATTGTTTAGCTAGTGTCACTAATTAATTTAACAGAGTGGCTTCAAAATCACTTTATTGTGCAATGTTGTAAATCACAGTAATGCAGGGAAGAAGGAATAAACTTCTAAAGACTGATGTTCTGAAATTAATTGAAGTGTGAAATGTATGTGCATCACCAAAACAGAACCGCTAAATTCATTTTCAAACCAAAATTTGTGTTTAGAACAGTCTTCCTAAACACTTCCTCATTCTGCCATTGGTCGGTCAAAAAAACTCATGTCATTGGATGCACTACAGAGTCACAGGCTGCATCCGAAATCGCATGCTTCCCTACTATACAGTAGAAGAAAAACAGCAACTTTAAGAAAAAATATTTTAGCATCAAAAACAAGAGACTCGCCGACAGCAGCGTGACACAAACAAAGCTAGACAAGGCACTAAGGAAACACGAGGGCTATCACGCCATGCCGTAGTTACCCTTATTTCGAGATGACATCATGTGATGTTCTATGATTGTGATGAGATAATTTCTATGGCAACACTATCAATGCCAATATAAATCTGCAGAGTTGAAATGGAATAATGACGTGGAGTGAATGCACCTTAAATATGAATGGTCTGAGCTGTCGACACGACAGATCTCGTCCTACGATGTGAATAGAGGCCGATCCTTGACGCACATGGCTGTTGTTGTAGATGTTGTTAAGGCATTGTGCTTTCTGCGTCTTCGTTTTTCTACTGCAGTAGTGATGCGGCTGAACTCAAAGGAGTGTATGGCAGTATGGCACTGTGCTCGCCATGATGTCCTGTCTGCAAGCATCTCTTCAAGGTCATTTGGGTCCATGTTGCATAGTTTCAAATTGGCTTTGAGGCCGTCCTTGTAGCGTTTTAGTTGCCCTTCATGAGAGCGCATGCCGCTCTGGAGCTGGCCATAAAAAACCTGCTTCGGCAGGCGTGGATCTGCCATGCGTACAACATGTCCAGACCAGTGATTCTGCGCAGCAAGCAGGAAGGCCTCAATACCTGTGATGACACAGGTCTGAAGTACAGCAGTATTTGGGTCTTTATCCTGCCGATTGACTTGTGCAATACGACGGAGACAGCGCATATGGAACTGATCAAGTTTGGTAATCTGCCGGCGATAAATGGTCCAGGACTCAGATCCATACAACAGCACTGTGAGGATGACTGCCTTAAATACTGCCACTTTTGTGTCCAGCCGAATGCCGTGCTCATCCCATTTTCTCTTGGACAGTCGACCGATGGCAAAACTTGGTTTTGCGATGCGGGCACTGATGTCGGAGTCCGCTGTCGTATCAGCTGCGAGAATGCTAGCAGAATTTGTCAACGGCCGTCAGCACTGTCTAACCTGCAGTAATTTCCGGTGGATTGGAGTTTAACTTGTTCACCGCTTGAAGCATGACTTCTGTCTTCTTTAGACTGACAGTGAGCCCAAACCTAGAAGCTGCAGTTCGAAAACAATCGAATAGTGGCTGAGCTTCGGTAAGGGTGTGCGCCATCAGTGCGCAATCATCTGCATACAGGAGGTCACGCAGAATTGCTGAATGTACGAGCCTGAAGACACAGCCATCACAGAACTGGATTGGAATGCCCATGTTGCAGTCCTTAAAAGCCACGGACAGCATCATGGAAAAAAGCACCTTAAATACACAAAGGCTGCATCCGAAAGCACATAATTGAGCTTGTTTGTTATGTGTATTGTCTTATGCAGTGACCTGTATATTGCTTGTGAGGTGACCTTGGGTGTTATGATAAGGCGCCATTAAATAAAATGCATTATTATTATTATAATTTCCTACTATATAGTAGGCGAAAAAAAGTATATCCGAATTCACGGTACTCGTAAAACAGGACCACAACACAGCAACACAACTGACGCCGGTCGGTCATGTGATAATGACAACAAGGCGGTTGTTGTACATTCAGATTACATTCATACTACACACACTCATACTATAGAACATACTCTTTTAGCACTCATGAAGTAATTACTTGTTCAAAATAAGTACCTACTCAAGAGAGAATGTGATTTCGGACGCAGTCAATAACTAATGCCGAACAAGATGATAAACCAATGACAAGACAGAACGGAGAATCACCTGACAAGACAAACCAATGAAAACATAACACATGAAACAAAGGAACCACTTGAAGGAAACAGGGAATCACATGACATGAACATTAACCAATAAACAGGAACCAAAACCCAAACAGACATGACAGAGAAATGCCACTGTTTTTTTCCTGAAAAATACCACAAGTTTAGCTAGGCTAATTGACTAAACAAAACTCAAATGGACTTTGACTCAGTCAAACGTACCGGAGGCTATTAGCTCTGTCTTATCACAAGCAGTGCCGGCCCAGACATGATAAGCAAAACATTTTTGCCAAATAGAAAATGCACATCTCATAAAATTCCAATCTCAGTGATCCTGTGCTTATTTACTCAGAGAAGAACAAGGCATAACAAGGCACAGCAATTTGAAATCAGTTTGGTTGTATTGATCCCATCACAGAATGGCAATTTTATAAGCAGTGGTAGGACAACTTGATTCATATTCCAATCAAGAGAATGGATTCCACCTCATGATTTAGCTACATGTCTAATTTCAAGCTAAAAGAGTTTTCTGAGGTAGTGCAGCTGTTAACAATGCCCCGCTACACAACGCGAAATCGAAATCTCAGTGAAATAGCATTCAGAGTTAGTTTTACATTCTCAGAGAAGTTATTTTTGGAAGGTAAAAATCTGTCTTTATCTGACATGAAAACACATTTTAAAGCGATTTCTACTAAACACATCCAGAGAAAACCACAGTTAAAACCCGAAAGTGCTGCACAAAAACTACGAGGTACAAAAGCAAAACCGTGTCCCAAACGCAAATCAGCGACTGGGAGGAAGATTCATGCGTCTTGGCAGATACATCCACCATGAGTAGCACAAAACAAAGCAAAACACTCCAAATTTTTCCATAGCTCCGCTGCAAAAACTGAGGCTTGCTTAAGACTCAAATTGGCAGCAAACAAACAAAGGATTAGATTCACCGTGGCAAAACAAACACAAACTAGTGACTGGCCAAAACACAAGATAAAATCTTCTAAGACAAAATGTAAATATTTGCAATTGCAACAGATGTGGTCTATTAAGTGCAATATGTTAAAATCTCAAATATGCTGCATTCTGCAAATATAAAGACGTTCCGCTCTCCTGGAAATAATGTATGCTGTCTGGGAAGATTCATATCTCATTACCGGGAGGAGTGACAGAATGCGGAATGTACTCGGGTACTGAATTAATGCAAACAAAACATGCTTAAATGTGCTGTTTGCTTTGCCGTCGCACTTGCCATATTGCGCATACTGTCTTCACAGTACACATCACAGCTGATTCCCTATGGCAAATATGCCTCTTATCTCGGGCTCTAGCAATCTCTGTACTTTGTTGTGCTCAACGCACTTCAGTGACTCCGTCAATAGGCGGTAGAGGTGAAATGTCATTTTGAGTCTATTTATTCTATTATTTTTGTGAGCCCTGCATTTCTGCCAGAACATTTTGCAGCGGATGGCCATTTCATTGTGCTTGTGTGGCAGACAGTTCTGACAGGGCTGTCTTTGGTGTACAAGCAGCTCTATTTGACCATTACGGTGCTGGTTCAAAAGTATATTCTTCTGTTCATGTATAATTACACTGTCACAAGGACACCTTAATATAATGTGTAAAATAAGATACAACAGAGGCCTGTACAGTCACAATGAATGCCAGTTTCTTTCCTTGTCATTCTGTTTTAGAAGTTCAGGTTTCACTACAAATAAGAAACTATATATACATTGCCCAGCCAAAATAAAATAAAAAAAAGTGTCTGTTTGGATTTAAATAGGCAAATGCTTAAGAGTCTATGACTGAGTCTGGATCATTATTGCAGTGATTATTATGTTTCTTGCATGTTATATGTTTGGCATCAGTTCTTCTAACCCTAATTGATGGAGTGTGTAGCTTTTCATTTCTTAAACAACCATGTAGGAAGACACATCATGTTCATATTCCAGGATGACAATGTCAAGATTCATCAGACTCTTGGTTGGGAGGAACATGAAGAATCATTTTCACATAGGAAGTCCTGGCTTAAATTCATTGAGAGTCTTTGGGATGTGCTGGAGGAGACTTTATAGAGCGCTGGACTCTTGCACTGACAATACAAGATCTTGACCAAAAACTGATGAACCTCTTGATGGAAATAAATGTTAATTCCATTAAAAGGTGCATCAGTTTTTGGTCAAGATCTTGTATTGACAAAGCTATACACTCCATCAATTAGGGTTAGAAGAACTGCTGCCAAACATATAACAAGCTAGAAACATAATGATCCAATCATAGACTCTAAAGCATTTGCCTATTTAAATCCAAACATACACTTTTTTGGCTGGGCAGTGTGTTTGCCACTTTCAAAGTCACTTGAATTACCTTTCTTCCCCATTCTGATGCTCAGTTTTGATCATGTCTACATGCCTAGATGCATTGAGTTGCTGCCATGTGATTGTCTGATTAGATATCTGCATTAACAAGCAGTTGAACTGGTGTACCTAATAAAGTGACCGCTTAGTCTATATGAAGACTTCAGATGCAACTTATGTTGAGTTATTTCACTTTAATGGCAATGAAAATTACCTATTAATTGTCATTAAAGTGAAATTACTGAACTTAAATATACAAGCTTGAGAAAAATGCTTATTTTAGAAGAAAATTTCAGATGGCACTTAGAGCATCTGAAGTCTTCATATATAAAGCTTTTTTAATGAGAATTTGGGGAGACATGCACTTATCTGTCATGAAAATAAAATAACAGTCATAATACCAAAATATCAAGGGTATTAAAAATGTACTTTCTATATATTACATAATCATTTTTATTATGCATAATAATTTTCTTTTGCTTTTGTGGTGAAACATGTCCTATCCCAGAATGATATTTCTTCCAAGATAAAGAAACTGGAAATCTCATCAAAACGTCCCCAGACTATATATAACTTCAACATCATTAGAAGCAAAACCAATTGTACAGCCAAAAATGTAATCTCAGAGTACAATCAACTTGAACAATTTGAGAAGCAGTCTCATTACTTTGCTCAGTCATTCATAAACATTGGTTTCCTTCATTGTCACTTTGTAAACAGCAATTACCTAAATTATTGATTGATAACCTGACAGCAAAGCAGTTGAACAACAAAATTGCTTTTCAATGCCAGTACTCATCTCAGATAGACAAAAAATAATAATTGATAAAAAACAAAAACAACAACTTGCTAAGCTCTTTGGGGCGGCATCCGATCAACCAAATAGGCAGAAAGATGCTGGTAAGGTCTTGTTTACTTGAATCCAAGCTAGTAACAAGGAAAGAACAAATGATTTTGTGTTGAAAGTTTGTTTGCGTTCCAGGCCTGCTGTGAATGTGGGCTGCTGGGCTGCTGTTCCTAATGAAGGTTTACAGGGAGAGACATGTGACGCTTCTTCAGCCTTGGAGGAACATCGTTTCCCTTAAATAGATTCACCTTAAAAGACATCTACTCCCATGTGACGAAATTAAATTAATATGCGCTGATTTTATATAGAGCAACCAGCATGAAAAGCAAGGCGCAAAATGAAATATTGAAACATGTTTCATGGAGTCTAAATTTGCTATTCGTAAAGCTTTATGTCTCACTGTGGATCTTTATTACACATATTTCCAATTCAGTATCACATTAAAGACAAGTGAACCAAGAAATTATACTAGGAACCTATTATGCATGAATCTAGGTAAGGCATTTTTTGAGAAGAATAGATGGTGAATACATTGCAAGCTTCTGCTCCTCATGTGAAGGCAAGAGCAAAAATAATTCACACTGATAATTAGTTAAAGCAAGCATTACTGCTGCTCATATAACACAAGGGTCTTCTAGCTTACCACCAAGAAACCACCCAGAACACCCTAGCAACTGCATACTAATGCATTTTTCTTTGGAAAATGTACAAATCTAGTTGCCATTGCACTAATTCAGCTGAATATGACACATTTTGGAAGCAGCATTTAAACTTTTCCCATACATAAAGGGCCATTTCTCCGTGCTTCCTCAGTGCATTTTTGATTTGCTGTTAAACAAATCTCCACAAGGGTAAAAGGAAAACACTTAGAAACGACTGTGACAACTTTAGCACATGGCGTCATCTAAACACACTCAGCGCCGCAACGATTTGAAGATTTTATTCAGCGTGCTTCAGATCTTTCATGCCGCTTTTGAAATGCAAAACGAAAAGTGTAGCTGTCACGTTTGAGGAGTAATGGAAACACTACTTCACTCTGCACAGTTTCTCAGTGGTTGTAGAAAATCATTTGGGTAGCACTTTATTTCAATGGTCCACTTTACACATTCTTCTAACTGGAAGTAATTTTGCAACTACATTTCAACTGTCATTAGGATGTTAGTCTGTCTGCTTAAAGCAGTGATCTCAAACTCAATTCCTGGAGGGCCACAGCTCTGCACAGTTTAGCTCCAACCAGCTCCAACTCACACCTGCAAGGAAGTTTCTAGTAATCCTGAAGACCTTGATTAGATGGATCAGGTGTGTTTGATTAGGGTTGGAGCAAAACTGTGCAGAGCTGTGGCCCTCCAGGAATTGAGTTTGATATCACTGGCTTAAAGGGAACCTATTATGCCCCTTTTTACAAGATGTACTGTAATATCAGTCTCAGGTGTCCCCAGAATGTGTCTGAGAAGTTTCAGGTCAAAATACCCCACAGATCATTTTTGAGTGGAAGGAAAAAACATGCTGTTTTAGTGCTTGTATCTTTAAATGCAAATGAGCTGCTGCTCCCCGCCCCCATATCCAGAAGACGGCGGAGCCTTTACAGCTCATGCCTCAGACACGCCAAGCCAAAAACGAAACATCTGTTTGGTTTTGTTTATTATCTCTATCACGGTCAGGCTCACGTGACATTGCAGTTCTTCATCATCATGAAAGTTTATTATATGTATGTGTTTTTAAGCCACATCAGTCTAAACTTCTGATATATGGACTTCTGAGCGCTGAAGCGAGTGCTTAAACTATCAATTATACTCAAGGTTATTTCAAAAACACACAAAGTTCACATAAACACAGTCGGTTATGTCTGTGAACGTAAACAGCAAGGAAAGAAATCACATGTGTATATTAGATATGTGTATTAAAGTGACCGCAGAGTAATATACAGCAGAGGTCCCCGACCCCCGGGTCTGTGGGACATTTGGTACCGGGCCGCACAGAAAGAATATATAACTTAACGTATTTTCCGGACTATAAATCGCTCCGGAGTATAAGTCGCATCAGTCAAAAAATCGTCATGAAGAAGAAAGAACATATAGCCTAAGTCGCACTGGACTATAAGTCGCATTTATTTTGAAATGTAGCCTATTTCACACAAAAAAAAATAAAAAAATAAAAAATAAATTGTATGGACGGGACAGTTCTCCGTTACGGACACTTAGCGGCACTAAAAGCCTGCTTTAAAACTTTCACAGAGACCTCAAACAGAAAGCACAAAGCCTGCCTTTAAATTTCATTTCATTTTGTATTAATTGTATCTTAATTTTAATCAATGTTTCATCAACCAATTGCCTGGATTTAATAAGTAAGAAGTAAATATAGTAGAAAATATTTAATCACGACATGGAGGAGCGGGCGCGTGAACTGGAGCTGATCTCATAAAATTAACCGAAACTCAGTGATAAGGTAGCCTACTTGCCTCACAGACCTGAGACATATATAGAAAGCTTGAAATGGCTACTTTTAAACAGAACAATTCAAAACGAAAGAAAACTGACTGTTCTCTGCTTATGTAGGCTAATTCGAATGAAATGTGCAGTTCTCTCTGGCGTGTTCACTACTGCGAAGATCGTGAGTCAGCATCGTCAACTTCATCTTTGCACAGAAAATACTTGTTTATTATTAAACAATTAAAATGTCTCCTGCTATATTTTACATATTCATAATCATTAATTTTGCCGGTTCTTTGTGACCTCTTTTAGGTGCTTTATTGGCAGCGCCACCCTTACATGTTACATGAACGCATAAGCACTGAAAACATGGAGATTTTTTTTCTTTTGGGGGGCATTTTGTTTGTGTTCAGGCTTTCTCAGTTGTCTTTAGGCGCGATGTTATGAGGACGCTGCTAATAAAGTTGCGAGTAGGCCTACACATTGGATTCACGTTTATTATTATATTTAAAAAATACCCCAGTTTTTATGCCGGTCGTATCATTTTATTTTGTTGTATTTATCCACCACACCTTAAAGGCCGGTCCGTGAAAATATTGTCTGATATTAAACCGGTCAGTGGCGCAAAAAAGGCTGGGGACCGCTGATCTACAGGACATATATGCTGTTAATATGAATTAATCAACCAAAGAAAAACAGAAAATCACTCACTCACTGCTCTGAATAACCTTAGTAGTTTAATAAGAAGACATTCTTACATGTGTGCTGCTGTTAAATGCTCTGGCGAGGAGATAAACATGGCGGACTGTGAACAGCTCACTGAGGGCGGGGTCTATGCTAATAGGGTGGAGTCTGTCAGCAGTCGTGGGCGGGGCCTGAGCAATGTGACATCACATTGAATAAAATCTGCAAACACTTATTCTGAGAGACTGCTTATGATTTATGGGGATTAAAAAAAAAAAGGAGTGGGTGGATTTTTACCATTATAGGGTGGTTGTGTACACACACTGCCAACACACATTTATGTTCAAACACCATGTAAAAGTGAATTTTGCTAACACTTACAATATCTGCTAACACCTTTATTTTGATGCTACCTAACAGATATTCTACTGACTATAAGTCACTTTGCAACTACGTCAACTCATTCTACTAACCCGAACCCTAACACAGTCTACTAATACTCTAATTTGAGTTAGTTGACATGTACTGTAGATCCAAAGTTACTTATAATTAGTAGAATGTCTAAAGGGATATATCAAAATAAGCTGTAACCATCAGTTGTTCCAACATTAAATAATAATTTGTGTTACATTTTTCCATCTAAAATGTCATCATGGATACCTCTAATTAAGAGACATTTACGAAAAACAGAACTACTAACATTTACAGTGGCTACAGGGCATGTGCTTTTGTATGAGGCTAATAATCATTAACCAAACAGTCAATGTCAATGATTATCCAATAGGTCAACTGGTCACATGAACTTTTCATGGCATATGTAAAAGTGATTTTTTTTGTGTGCAAAAAAAAAGTAAGATAATGTGCTGCATCAATTGATATTCAGTCAAACACAAAAACAATGGAAGCCTAAATCTAAATTATTTAGTTTTAAGTCATTGCTAAATCATCCAAAATACATTCATTTATAACAACACTCAAACTCATCTTTAGGCCTTTTTTTTTTTTGTAAAATCAAAATGGCAGCTAACACCATTACATGTTTGAAAATGACACTGTCATTTGCATACGACATTATAGACAGTCTTCAATCATTTTCTAGATGCTTTGTAAGGGATTCTCTTAGGACTACTGTGCCCCTCGATTTATTAGGATTGTTAAAATCCATCTTCCTTCTCCCCCAACACTATGCATCTTCAATGCAGGGACTTGTACTGTTGCTATTGTAATCTATTTTTGTAATCTATTAGAACAATGTAATCTATTATTTATTTATTCACTCATTTTCTTAACGCCTGTGCTCTTATCAGTGCAGACACCTCATTAGTACGTGATCGCCGCTAACGTAACACCGTAACACCGAGATTCGTGCCTCCTTTACCACAAACCCACCCCACCTTGACACTTGGGTTTGATTGGCTGCCTATGTGTAGATCCCAATGGCAGTCAGTGCAGTGAAGCAATATGAGGTCTGTTTGTTAATGAGACCACACTGCAGAGGTTGAGGAGAGCTTTAGAAATCCACACGGCTGCTGAGGTTACCACATCACAACAGCACTGAAGTCAACGCTTGAGTAAAGCAACTGCTGGAGTATATGTGAGTATATGTGCTCAGACAAGTACAAATGTTACATTTATACATTCACAGTATAAGGGCTTGCTGGATATCATGGTCAGTTGTCAGACGGCAGACATCTGTATTTCTTATCTACTTAGTTTGCCCAAAAATGAAAATTCTGTCATAATTTCTATATCTTACATACTTAGTTCACACAAAAATGAAAATTATGTCATAATTTACTAACCCTCAAGTTGTTCCAAACCTAAACACAAATTAAGGTATTTTGAAGAATGTCAGTAACCAAACAGTTGATGGACACATAGTATTTTTTTTTCTCCATACTATGGAAGTCAATGGGGTCCAACTGTTTGGTTTCCGACATTCTTCAAAATATCATCTTTTGTGTTCAGCAGAAGAAAGAAACTCAGACAGGTTTAAAACAACTTGAGGGGGAGTAAGTGATGACAAAATTTTCATTTTTAGGTGAACTGTTCCTTTAAAGCTCATATACTACAAAGTGTGATTTTGGTTGATCTGACATTTGTAGACCTTGCCTAAAAAAAAAAAAAAATCCTTGCAAATTGGTTGTGTATATATTGGACAACATGATAAATCTACCAATGTATAGCTATTTCTAAATGTTTTAGCCAACAGAAATGACTAGCCAATGGAAATGGTCATTTCACCAAAGGGTGGCCATTTGTCCTCCTTTTAAGATCATCACAATTTTAAACTTTATCCAATGGTATATAATTAATAAATATATTAATAAATATGTAGGCTAATATTAAGTGATGTACATTTTATACACAATACTGTCGATGCCAACTGTTTTTGCTCTAAAATTGTGAGGCTGATAGTTGCCTATCCAATCGACAGACAATTGTGTTTTGTTCCTCAATAAATCAGCCGTTTTGAACGAATCAACTGAATGAATAAATCAATAAATCAATGACTCAACAGTGGCTTGCTGCCACTTACTGGTGGTTTTAGTTTCATATTTAAAATAAATAGTTTCATATTTTCCAACAGTTCATATTTCTATATTAAATATATTTTATATTTAAAAACTTAATTGCGTATTATTCGGCTGTAATTGTTCTGTAAATGCATTCATAGTTAAACAGTCTGTGTAAACACTTCTAAATATCATCCCTTAATGGAAAAGTTCATTTGTGTCACTGCTTATGTTTTTGGGATTATTTTCAGCTTTTATCCTGGCTTCACTGACCTTTTTGGTGTTATAGAAACGCCCATCCTATTTCACAGAGTTAGTTCCAACCACTTTGCCAGAGGATAATTCTGTGCATACTATATACTGTATATATTCTTAACTAGATATCAATATTGGTCGACCACTATTTAAGCAAAAAAATTGAATAGTGAGTGTTGAAAGTCTGGTAGGAAAATATTTTGTTTCTGTCTCTCCAACAATTCCATGAAAATCTCAGGTTGTGTAATCTTGCATGCCATCTTTCTCACACCTATCTGTACTTCTACAGTGCTGGGGTTATTCAGCGTTGCCAAGGGAACTTGCTTTTGAATTCAAAGTGATTTTGACTCAGAAATACTGACAGACTGTGCCCACAAAGCACTTCTAGCACCGAATGCTCATCCTCTTATTGCAACACTTTCACTTGCAAATCAGACTGGACAAGCATGGATGCCGCAAAAGAACTGTCATAATTACAAAGCGATTCGATCACAAAAACATCAAAGCAGAAACACAAAACGACTTGTCATGTACTAAGCAAGCGTAACGGTGAAGCCATGCACGGCGACTGAAGGGAAAAGCAAGAATTTTGATAAACATCAGAAGTTTCAGTTCTGTTCCATTCCGTTGCTTATACGGACCTGGAACTACGAAATCCTCTCCCACGGTCCCTCCCTGACCTCTCCACCCTATCCCAACTCCAAAACCCGGTCAAAACACATCTCTAAGTGTCATCACACACTCTGGCTTCTGAATCTAACCCTGTCTGTTCTGTTCTTGCATTTTTGTTTTGCTCTTATATTGTCTGTCACTGTATGCCTCGCTCTTATTATGCTTTGTGCTACTGTACGTTACTATTATCATCATTAAGCTGTTCCATCAGTACCAATACATTTCATTTGAGCTCCACAGTGAGGCATGATGTTAGTAGGTTGTGCGCTAACTGGATCATTACAGTAAAGATTATGAGATAATATATGGGGTAATAGAAACTCTTCACTGCAGAACACCCTATTAGATACAGTGATGCTGCACTGAACTGAAATCTATCACAGTAGTGACTGGTTTATTACCAATGGACAAGGATGATAATTAACACAGAATTTCCACCGACGGACGATTATTCCTCCGTCTCGTTCAGTCGGTGATATGTTGCAGCGTTGAAGCAATAAAGCTCATAGTACTCACATGCATGAGTGACAGAGAAACTGTTGGATGACTCCAGGTTATCTACGTTGTAATTGAGATGGAAGGGTTTCTCAGTCGTGTTCTGGTTGGTGTTGTAGAGCTGCACAGCGAATCTGAAAGCGCTGTGTTCTTGCACGGTGGAACGCATGAAGAGTCCACCTTTATGAAGACCAAACAGCAATGAATCAAAGATGATGCACAGATTTCATGCATTCAAAGACTGTATGGATATAAAACAACTGGCTTAAATCAGCACTACAGAGTGCCAAATCCTTTTAGCCACATTCATGGACTCAGTTTGATTCGCATCCATTCGTAGGAAGGAAGGAACTTTCTCTCAAGTTTACGAAAGCTGACATGCATGCAGATTAATATAAACCTAAACATCTCGCATAAACAATCATAATCGTTGTATTAGTTATGCCTATTGTGTTTGGTATCATTTAGATTGTATTAGTGGTGCACTCAACACAGCAAGCAATACGTCTTCGTTTAGCCCATGTATGCATGCATATACGCATATTCATCGAAACCAGACATCGACACACAAATAGCGATAAAAGAAGGCAAGCATATCCGGACGGACTCACCGATGTTGATCTGATTGGGAAAGCCAGCGAGAGATGTGCCGAATAGCCATAACAAAAAAAGCAGCGCGCTTTGAGCCATTTTATCTCCTGCCTCAAAAAAAAATCAAGCCTCATAAAACGAACTGTTTGAGGAGAATCATAAACGCACAAATCCAGCCGTGAGTGAAGCGGAGCGACTCATGGAGAACAATTCTTCTGCATGTGGGGAGAGAGAGAGAGAAAGACAGACTGAGAGAAAGAGAGCGAGAGAGGGGGAGATGGAGAGAGAGAGAGAGAGAGAGAGAGAGAGAGAGAGAGAGAGAGATGGAGAGGGACTGGTGCTGAAGATGGTCGAGGCGACTGAGAGCATCATATTCAGAGTGAGCGCCAGCGGCTCCTCCAATTGGACCAGCAGGGCGATATTGATCAAACTTGAACTGACGTTGAAGAAGAAGGAGATTCGGTAACACTTTCTATGAAGCCTGTGTATAATTAGTGCATGCATTATAAAGCTTTTTAAAATGCATCATAATACGATTTTTTCACGAATGACCGTAACACATTTATAATTCGTTATAATACTTAAACATTAATAAATTAAAGAAAATGCGTTTTAAGGCGCATTATACACAATTTCAAAAACGTTGTAACCGTAAGGTTGATATGTTATTGTATACTCATCTGACGCAAACTTTTAAAGAATATGATGTATTGTGATGTAACCCATCTGGTGTTGGTCATGTGTTGCAGAATTATGCTGTACTGTTTAAAGATAAAACCATGACTAGGTAAGAAATGTAATACATTCTACGTCAGGTTATTCTCACTATTCATGAGAATATGCATCATGATCATGAAATTAGCAGAAGGAAGCGGCGGAAAACCACCAGCCTCAAGGCGACCAATGTCATGATAAATGACCTCAGCAGCTGCATGTCAAGGGTTCATGCAGTTTATTTAACACATGCAATTACCTTAATTAAAAACACAGCGTTTTGATGTATTAGGTGTGTTCATTTTCTAACGCTCAATAATGGCAGTTCTGCGCTTTCGCGAACTCAAAGTTTGTTTCACTGAACTGCAGATCAGGTGTCGCGTGGAAGGAAGACTGTATGATATTGTTTTTGGAAGGCGATGACGCGTAACATGAAGCCCCTTAAAATTAGCTCCATCGATCGCTTTGTTAGGAATAGCGTCATTGAAAGCGATTGGATGAACAACGGCGTGAGATCATATTTGATTCGCACGCGTTGTTCCGTTTAAATGAATAACACGGCGGTTTCGATGAGTGTTTTTAAAAGTTGAGCTGTGGACACGCCGTCTTAAAACGCGACACCAACGCGCAAACCACAGAGACGCAACGCAACGGCCGTTTGACGCGTGTTTGCACAGATCACTAGTTTCTTTCAACCCCAATTAAAACACGGCAGACGCGTACTGTGGAGAAACTACTAAACATAACAATCCCGAATTAAGTGAATGAACGAATGCATATGGACATATGGACATATGGAGTGAGAGAGAGACGTATATTGTTACGTTGACCCTTTTGCACTGCAGCTATTATTGAGCAGGGCTGCTGTCCGTGGTGCTGAACACATTTTACTGTCAAATGAAATCCGATTTCCTATAGATTAATGAAGTGAAACAGTTTCCCTACTTTATGTATTACTGTATTCAGTACTGTGTATTTACTTGAGTGAGTGACTGCTGTGTAAGTCTGTGTAACTGCATGCAACTTTGCCCTGTCCCAACCAATAAATAAAGAACTAAACATTGCAAAGCTATATTTACACATTCATCTATAATATAGAATTACAATATCATTTATACTCTATAAACATTATTTGAGACTTTTTAACTAAAGGCACGTATAGTCTTGCATTGCCTATCCTCCGTGTATTTTTGTCAGTCGGAAGAACAATTCAAGGATGACAGTTCCATTTATCGTGGGCTGCAAAGCTCTACTAAAATTGAGTTTTTAATTGCACTGCAGACAGACAAGGCTTTAGCTATTGACACTAAAATTGGCTTGTGCCCCCAGTGCAGCAGTGCAAAGGGAAACGTCACTGCAAGTTCCCTTCAACAGCAATTCTGCAATCAATGTGCTCACCAAAATGAGTAATAAAGAAGATGTAGTTAATTTCAAAGCAGAGAAGTTAATTCCCCAACATCTCCTTAGACCATGTACAGTTTTACAAAATGGTTCAGTAAAACTAATAAATAAAACCTACAGTATGTAGAGATTCTTTTGTCTGCGTGGAAACAAATCGGGAAGCTTCTGCTGGTTGTTTATTGAATGAGATGCATTTGACAGCTGATGTCTTGTGTGGTCATGAAGGTGAGGGTCCAGCACACACTCTTTCATACATTAATGTGTCGCGTGGAGAAGCAAATGAGACCCCTGCATTGATTTTTCTGGGACTGTCATCATTGTCATCTACTTAATGAACACTTAGGTCATTCGCCTTACCATCCTCATCATATAAAAACTGATCCCATAATCATTAAAGGTTAGAGTTTCATTGCTGCACTAAGGCAATAAAGAAAAATTGATTAGATTTGAAGATATATAAATACATGTGTTTTATGAATTATTTACAGTCTAATGAAAAGAACTGGGAATCATAAAAGAAAAGTTATGTCGACCAATGAAGAGTAATTCATCTATATAGTGGGAAATCTTATTTTATTATGCTATTTAAAGGGTCCTAATTTTGTTTTGAAGGTCTACAATAGGTTTGCATGCATTACCTCTTTTCTCACAGTGTCTGAAACGGTGCAATCAAGGATTCGGTTTCTCTTAAGCCTTCCTTTCAAAGAGCCTCTGCTGTGATTGGTCAGATGGCCCAGTCTGTTGTGACTGTGATACACAGTTACACGAACATTAAAGCAGAACTCAGCAACTCTAGTGAACTCTAGTCACTGATTTTCTCTTTTGTTGTCGCATGTTTTCCCCACGAGCTCCCCCTACAGCTGTGGGGCGTATATTTCACAACACTCACTGTCGTAATAAAACTCACTTGCGGCGGCCTCCTCCCCCTCTCTATCGCTGCTCATGTGCGTTTGTTATGATCGGAGCAAGCCAACTGTATCGTGTGGAGCTATGTCTACTGAGGTGGGTAATCTGGTAATACATCATACATGCGTGTGGTGTGTGTTTATGTCGAATTGCCGTAAAGCAATTCGTGTTTTGCGCTCGCTCTCGCTCTCGTTCTCGTTTCTCACGAGACTTCCAATTTCTATCTTGCCGGGACGGTAGTCCCTAAGTTGCATGGTTGGTTTTCCGCCTGGGAACGCTGGGGGGAGCGGGGAAAGTCACCAATATCACCAGAACAGGTTGTTTAACCATCCAAATGATTTCTAGACAGTTTTATGAAGTTAAAAAAGTTCTGCTTTAACGATGGCGTCAGTTTTACCATTTCAATTCCAGCGCAAATCCTCATCCTTTTGAAGTGCATGCAAAACTGATTTGCTTTCGCAGCGCAGAAACCAGCATCTTCTTGACATGATCAACATGAACCGAACTCTTCCAGTTTCAGCTACAACTTCAGTGTTTGAGGATCAAAGTACACATTGTTCACGGACAGCCAATGAAAACTAGGCAGCCATTATGCAAATTTGTTACAAACCTACATATGTTTGGAACAAGATGTGAGACTGGAATTCCTGACGACTCGTTTCAGGCAGTTCAGAATCAATTCTTTATGTTGGGAGACAGTAACTCCATTTATCTGTACTTTAATCTTTAAATCTTTGCAGACATTTTACCTTCGCAAACAGCTATATTACACACTGCATGAAAGTCACTAATATCTGAAAAAGCAGAACAGGGTTACTTTAAACAATTTACAATACACATTGTTTCAAAGCAGCTTCGTAAAAATAGTGAAGCAATAGTGATAAATGGACAGTGTACATTTGGAAATTATCTAAACAATCAACCAGTTGACATTTTCTAAAAGACTTTACCACTTTATGTGAGTTTATGTATGCTGGCAAAGTTGTGTAATTGCTCAAAAAAAATAATAAATAAATAAAATAAAGCAATTAGTAGAACGTGAAAACCTTATGACACTTTCCTTTCTTAAGACAGCTTTTTTTACCCTTGCACAGTATGTGTTTGATAAGATAGGGTTGGTGGTGGCGCAGTGGATAAGACACATGCCTTTGGTGTGAGAGACCCGGGTTCGAATCCACTGTGAGACACCAATGTGTCCCTGAGCAAGACACTTAACCCCTAGTTGCTCCAGAGGCGTGCGACCTCTGACATATATAGCAATTGTAAGTCGCTTTGGATAAAAGCGTCAGCTAAATGAATAAATGTAAATGTAAGATTATTGAACACAAGGTATTAAACATCATCTTTCACATTGACCAAAACAAGATGCTGAATTAACTTGTTAAATTCAGTCAGATTCAAAGATTCTGAATTTCCAAAACAAAAGTAGCCTATTTAATAATCAATTTACACACAGAGATGATGACAGCGTGTCCAGCACAAAGCTCAAACACAAATAATAACTGAATCTGAAGGCAGGGAAATGAGGAACTTACAGTACATATACACAGATAACAAACTAAAGGACTAACAGGTGTCATGATCACATCAATTACCATAGTAACTAATAATAGCGGAAACAGAGGCAACAGTAAACCAAGAGGAACTAAATGTCCATGAAAATGTAACTAAACAAACAAATAACTGAATAATCCTGAGAGAGAGAGAGAGAGAGAGAGAGAGAGAGAGAGAGAGAGAGAGAGAGAGAGAGAGAGAGAGAGAAACTCATTTGTGTGTGTGTACAAATTTAAAATGAACAGAATACATTTAATGATTAACATGTTTTTACATTTCTGGATTAAAATGAATAACATAATATAACTGTATTATAAATATTAAAATATTGTTGTCATGTGATAAGGAAACCATAAAACAGGACATTATGTCACAGAGAAGACCCCTATAGACCTACCAAATAAATAGTATATTTTGACTTTATGACATGGCAACAAAATGTCTTTTTTTTTCATCATTGTCATTAAACAAAGATTTTAAACATCAGTGTTTAAAACATAATTATGAAATGTACAAGGGAAATAATTTTATTTCCTAATGTTCATGCCACTTGGTATTTTTTGGAGTCATTTAAGGGATCTTCAATGACTCCAAACAATACCAAGTGGCATGAACATTAGGAAATACATTTCTTTTCCTTGTACATTTCTGCACCACTAGCTTCACCAAATTAAATTTTCAATTTGCTGATCTGGGGTGCGTTTCCTGAAAGCATCGTTAGCCAACTATGGTCGCAAGTTCCGTTGTTTCCCGGAACCAGCGTTCCAACGAACGTTCGCAAACAGCATCGCAAACTTGTGTGGTTGGAACGACAGCTCTCGAGCTGTGGTTAGAAGCAGAGTTTCTAGTTTACATGAGATGTAGACTGAATAAATCCTTATCTTTAGCAAAATAAGCAAGCTGACATTCAGTACAACCCGTATTATTTATTTAGAATATATACAAATGTAATTTACATCTTTTAGTTTGTCAAGAGATTTAAAGCACCGTTTTTGAAGACTGCTCATGTGCGAACGTGCTCTACTATGTAAGAACGTGCCAAATATTGAGTCTGGTAATAAAGCAACTGAGAAAAATTAGAAATGGTCTTCAGATGCCATGTCTGTAACTTATATGACAAAATCTAGCATTAATTCGATCTCAAACAGATTAATTAAAATAAGTTATTAGTCCACCACGTGCGAGACATCATAAACCAACGTGGTTGAACGATACTTTGCGACATACGGTTTCGGGAAACAGTTGTGACTAGCTAGTTGATTTCTCCAACGATGCATCGTACTATGGTAGTGAAGCAGCGAGCTATATAGTTGTACGGGAAACACGAAAGCATCGTTAGCCAACTATGGTCGCAAGTTCCGTCGTTATCAGCATAGTTCAACGAGTCAGTGTTTCCCGAAACCATCGTTGTAAAGAACATTCACGAACAGCATCGCAAAGCTGTGTAGTTGGAACGACAGCTCTCGACCTGTGGTTAGAAGCAGAGTTTCTAGTTTGCATGACATGTAGACTTAATCAATCCTTATCTTGAGCAAAATAAAATAAGCTGACATTCAGTACAATCTGTGTCTTTAATTTAGAATACATACAAATGTCATTTACATCTTTTAGTTTTTCAAGAGATTAAGGGTGCTTTCACACTTGTTTCGATTGCCTGTTCCGAACCCGAGTTCGATTGCTCCCCCCTCCCCCTGCCCCCCGATGGACTGTGTTCACATTATCTGAGCCGCGGTACGCTTGCGTCATCAAGCTGCAGCTGGCGCTTACTCGTGTTGCTTGGTAACCGCTATGAAAAGGCGTCAAAATGGATAGATTTGCTCGCTTCACATTTGTTCTTTTTTTTTTTTAACCTTTGGTTTTGTTTTCAAATAAAAGATACAGAAACACACTTGCGTCTGTCTGTCGCAAAAGTATTAAACCGTTCCAAAGACCGACCGTTCCGCCGAAGACAATTTTTGTGGAGGCAAGCAGAAATCATCTCTGCTTGTAGTGCGTCAATCCCGCTTTTCGTCAAGGTAAGTGTATAGACCCTTTTACAGTTACACGCACGCAGGCACCACATTATACGTCATCAAAAGCGGTTCACTTCCGCGGTTTGGTTCGATTGCGTATATAGCAGTAGCGAACCGTACCCGAGTTCACATGAACCGTACCCCAGACCACCTTTTTAAGCGGACTCGAGTACGGTTCGCGGGTGCGCACCCGAGTTCGGAAGACAGCGTTCACATCATCCAAATGAACCGAACTCTGACGTCATTCGACCCCGGGTGCGCACCAAAAGTGCTAGGGTGAAAGCGCCCTAAAGCACCGTTTCTGAAGAGTGCGCATGTGCGATAGTGCTCTACTATGTAAGAACGAGCCCATGATTGGATCTGGAAATAAAGCGAAATAACTGAGAAAAATGAGAAATAGTCCTCAGATGTCATGTCTGTAATTTATAGCAAAACATCTAGCGTTAATTCGATCTCAAACAGATTCATTAAAAGAAGTTATTACTCCAACACGTGCGCGACGTTATAAACCAACGTGGTTGAACGACCACTATGCGACAGTACGGTTTCGGGAAACAGCCGTGACTAGCTTGTTGATTTCTTCGACGATGCATCGTACTATGGTGGTTATGCAGCGTGTTACGTCGTTGATCGGGAAACACACCCCTGGTTGGGACATTTAAACAGTGTTTTAATTTATTTTAATTGTGCCACAGAGTCCCAGTATTTACACTCTTTAGGAAGTTAACATATAAATGGTTTGGACAGTAGTTCTGCATACTAAACCTGTGACAAGAGATAATATTGCATAATAAAAATATATTCCATAGCAATTTCCTTTCCATCTCCTTTTTTTTTTTTTTTTTTTCAATTTCCAGGTTTTGCATCTCTTTATATGCGATTAACCCATTTACAAATTAAGTACTATTCCCTAATGTATATTTATGGTAGTTTATGGACCATTGTGGTTGGGTTGGATGATAGAAAGTAACACTGATGTTTATGTTGCCAACATCCTCTGAAAAGGTGAGACTTTTTAATCTTTGCTTGTCGTGGTGATGGCCCAGATGTGTCAGGACCATTCATTCACATTACCCCACATCTTGAGTTGAAAAACATGCTCTGGAAAACTGTGGGATGTAATGACAGGGGCAAAACAGCATCATTCAAAGAGACAGTTGGCTCAAGCCCCTCTACATCAGCGGAGCCCAGTGACATTTAACAAGGGAAAGAGCCAATTACTCCTTTTTTTCCCTCTACCAGGCCGGTAAGGTTGATGTCAAGTGCTCGGCTACACACATAAGAGCAAGTTTCCTGAAGAGTTTGTTTACCCATGACATCGAAAGCCATGCAATTGCTCACCATCAACTAAATTGCAACTTCCTGAAGTGAGCACTGAACTTCCTAAATCGTGTTGTGTTATCTGCTGCATACAAAATGGCATTACTGAGAAATACTGTGAGATTATAGTTATTGAAATATGTCAGGACGCTAGAGTAGCCGTGACACACTTACAGAAATAACCGCTTGGACAGTCTTTAAACGCCACACTGAGGTCTGTCAAAACGCTCCTCATGCGATTTGGTTTCATTGCAAACGCTCTTTGCAGAAGTGTGACAGAGGCTTCTGTGTTATCAGCTGAGCAGACTGACACACTTACAGGCCCCCAGGGCCAACACAGGCTTGGTCATGTGACTGCACTCCTCAGTATGACAGCATGAATCTCCAGAACTGATTAAGGAATGGTGGGTTCACACGCATGCTTTGCGTTTCATGCTGTACGAGGGAGGGGTACAGTTTGAAGTCTATGTTAAACTGCGTTCACAACTCTATATATGTCAGAGTGAAATGGAATATTCAGCAAGGAAACTTGTAGGGCGGGACTTAATTTTATCCAATGAGAATGAATGGGATTCTAAAAACTGGGTGTTGCACACTAGAATAGAGCCACTTAAACAAGTTTTTTTGGGAGGGATTTGTGATGTGAATTATAATTATTTCTAAATACGACCAGGAATGAACATTTAGAAAGTAAATAAAGTCATTTTAATTTCCTGTTGGCATTACTTAGCTATTCGGATGGGATGTGTGGTGAAATGATGAGAACCACCATAAATGGAATTGACATAATTTCTTGCAGGTTAACATCTAAAACCTTTGTCACTTTAACATAAAAATTTAACCTTGATTCACATGATTCAGTAAAGTGATAAATGGCATATCCTTTAGAGAGTGACTTAAGAAAACAATGCCTGATATTCACCTCGCTCAACTTTACACAACTGTGCAGAAAAAGAGTTCATATAAAGGAATATTGATGCTATATTATTGTGTTGACACTATGGGAACGCCTTCAGCATGAACCGGTGTCCGGTGATATCACTCCACTCTTATTGGATTACAGATGTCAGGTGACGAAGCACATCAACAACACCATAAAAGGGCACCTACGTCACAGAATCCCCAACTTATTTGTCTTCAGAGCTTTCACAATAAGAAAGCTCCGCTCCCATCTCTCTTCTCAAGGGGTGAGAGTCAGACATCTCTGCGTCTCATGTTTCAGGTTCCACATTTGCTTAAGGCAGTGTGGCAGCTTTGATCATGGGGACTGCAGGCTGAGTTGATTAAGGCCCTGTCCCAAATGGCACCCTAAACACTCGTGGTCTTCCTACGAGTCCGCACTTTCGTGATGTAACGCTGCTTTGACTGTCAGGAAGAAGTCTGCTGTCGAGCTCGCATCAGTGCGGGCTCGGCAGAAGTGTGCATCGAGGGCGCATACCATAGGGGTTGCGCGCAGATGCTTCGCGTGTTGGTCTGTTTGGACAACATTTTGGTAATCTCAAGGGTGGGCTGTGTTTGCGCCCCCTATTCAGGTTTGCACATCAGATCCTGCTCTAGATCCAACAAGAACAGACTGCTCTTATTGGGTGCAGTCTATATTCCAGGGTGTTTTGAATATGCGGTGCAATTGAATTGGCAGAGGTACGACAGACCAGAAGTGGACCTGATCACCTCAGCAGAGTCGACCCACTATCCCCCTCTGGTTCACCCTCACACCTCCAGCTCCATTTGTGCTGGATGCCTTAGTAAAGATGTGAATCTGGTTCTTGGATTTAATGTCTCTCTTGGAAGGTTCTCCTTTTGAGAATTCAACCAGGAGGGACCCTTTGTCCCAGGCGCGGGGGCGAATCTCCACCCCTGGCTCGAGATTTGTAAGCTGTGTGTCTGACCCCTATAGGGTACCAGCTCATAGATTCCAGTTTCTCAACTAAGGTTGTTGAGACCATCCTAAATGCTAGAGCTCCCTCCACAAGGAAACTTTATGCCCTGAGGTGGCATCTCTTGACCCAGTACAATGCCCAGTTTAGTGCTGGAGTTCTTGCAGGAGCATCTTTCAGCAGGACTATCACCTACTACTCTTAATGTGTACGCGACCAGTGTTTTGACTTGTCTTATTCACGTTGATGGAGCTTCTGAGGGAAAGCGTTCTGTAGTCTTGAAAGCTTTATTAGAGGCTCCGTTTGAGCCCTTGGAGTCAGCCTCAGAGACAGTTCTGACTCTCAAGTTGGCTCTGTCACTGGCATTAACTTTGCTTTAAAGAGTAGGAGATTTGCAGGCCTGTCAGTTGTCCCATGCTTAGATTGTGCCCTTGGAATGGTCAAAATATATATTGCACCAAGCACATATAAGGCACGTTCCGAAGGTGCATTTGTCAATCGTTAATCTGGTCATTCTTCAAGCCTTCTCCCCACCACCGTTTGACTTGCCGGAGCAGGAGAGGCTTCACCTCTTATGTCCAGTCAGGGCACTAAGGATTCATGCTGACCACTCGGAAGTGTGGAGTAAATCTGATCAAATGTTCCTTTCCTTTCCATTGTATTGTTGATGCAATTTTTTTGTCTATGAGGTGCTTGGTATGCTTCGCCTCTATCAGTGTGCTGATTCTTAGGCGCTAGCTAAGGTGCACCTTTGCAAGATGTTTGTGCTGCGACAGGCTGGTCCTCTCCGCACTTTTATAATGTGAATGTGGGCTCAACCCCAGGATCTCAAGTCCTTTCGGGTTGAGTCATTTCTGCATTTACAGTTTTGCACTTTTTGTATACTTTTCACAACCTGGGGTGAAGGCATACATTCTCAGTATGGTGGCGTGGGTATTGTGTTCCCATAGCATCAACACAATAATGCAGCATCTCATTCCCATCTCAGGGAACCGGGTTACATGCGCAACCCTGAGAAGTTTCTTGTTGCATTAGGAGAGAAAGAGATGGATGTTGCCTCAAAAAGGAACATCTCAGGGTTAACCCGGTTCCCTGAAATGGGAACGAGACACTTCAAGTATGCCTGCACGGTTTCTTCAGACAATTATAATCTGAGGTTCCTATGAAGAAGGTACCCTTTAATGGTCTTGATGACGCACGATTATTTGCCACCTGTCCTCCGTCATCCAAAAGGATTGGAGTGATTTCACAGTGCTTCAGACACTGAATCACGCTGAAGGCATTCTCATAGCATCAACTTAATGACGCAGCGTCTCATTCTCATCTCAGGGAAAAGGGTTACATGTGTAAATAAATAAATGAATAAATACATACATACATAACAAAGAGAAGAAAAGACACCACATATGTAACCGGGGGGAAGAATGATCTGATATGTAAATGTGTGATCTCGTCTGAGAGGCACACATGCGTGTGCAGATGTGTGCAAGTGTACAGTATAGTTTGTTTGATTTTCATGGGTGTAAAGGCCACTACCAGGGCCGGAGTGGGGCCACTTTTCAGCCCGGGAGTTTCAGGCCCAAGACCAGCCCACTTCTTCCATGGTGGAATTCTAAATTAGCACTTTTTCTAAATTGGATAAATGAAGCAACAGTTCAGCTCTCACTATTGTGTAGTTTGTATTAATAACAAATAATGTAAAGGTTAAATAATAATTCACTTAGACTTTATAAGCAATTGCGACTTTATTTCACACAATTCGGACTTTATATTTCGCAATTCTGACTTTATAACGCGACTTTATATCACAATTCTGACTCTATATCTTGCAGTTCTGACCTTATAAGCAACTGCAACTTTATTTCACGCAGTTCTGACTTTATATCTTGCAATTCTGACTTTATAAGAAGCAATTGCGACTTTATTTCACACAATTCTGACTTTATATCTCACAATTCTGACTTCATAACACACAATTGCGACTTTATATCACACAATTCTGACTATATATCTTGCAGTTCTGACTTTATAAGCAATTGCGACTTTATTTCACGCAGTTCTGACTTTATATCTTGCAATTCTGACTTTATAAGAAGCAATTGCGACTTTATTTCACACAATTCTGAATTTATATCTCGCAATTCTGACTTTATAACACACAATTGCGACTTTATTTCACGCAATTCTGACTTTATATCTCTCATTCTGACTTTATAACACACAATTGCGACTATTTCACGCAATTATGACTTTATATCTCGCAATTCTGACTTTATAACACGCAATTGCAACTTTATATCACGCAATTCTGACTTTATATCTCGCAATTCTGACTTTATAACACGCAATTGCGACTTTATTTCACGCAATTTTGACTTTATATCTCGCAATTCTGAGAAATAAAGTCAGAATTGCGAGATGTAAACTCGCAATTGTGAGATAAAAAGTCGCAATTATCTTTTAAAATGTTTTATTCTGTGGCGGAAACAAAGCTTCTATACCTCCTGGCCTCTTCCTCCCATCCATCCTCCCTGACGCGTTACGGTAGGGCCGGCCCAGCTATCGGTAGGCGCCGGCGGTGCCGCGGTAGCCCACCTGAGAAAACATTTTGGAAAAGACGGACTATGGACCCAACCAACTCTATAGGAGGGGAGGGGAGAACTCCCTCACATGGTACAGGCCATGCAGAGGCTGCGCGCTGCGGTGTCAGAATGTGAAACGTGTGTAGCTAACTAACGTGACATTGAAATGTGAAAAAAAAAAAAAAAAAACCCTTTCCTCGACCGGCCCAAAAGTGAAGCGGCCCACCGGGAATTCTCCCGATTCTCCCGATTACCCACTCCGGGCCTGGCCACTACCATTGTCCTGTTGTGATTTTGCAATTCCAAAAATACCTCATTGATAGTTTTTTCTTGTTTGGTAGTTTTATAATTTCCCAGATTTTTTCAACAAAAAAAAAAAAAAAAAAGGAAAAAAAGCCAAAGCTATTTTTAATGCTGTGTCCCTACGATCACAGTCGGAAATAAATAAACAAATTTAAGTTTGTCCGTGTTTTGGACCTTCTTTCCTCTGACAGTAGGCTGTTAGCCCGGCAACACATATAACACAATAATATAATATAATATAATATAATATAATATAATATAATATAATATAATATAATATAATATAATATAATATAATATAAATGTAGTTGTGAGGAAGTTGATTCAGGCTAATTAAGGTACAATTATTACTATTACTAATTATTTCTTTGTTATACCAACACCCTATCATTTAAGCATTATTGTGGAGATGTAATAGGTGTGCTAAGATCAGCCCCCTTGTTTAGGGTCAAATCAAATTCTTGATATTCACCTTGATATTCAGTGCCACAACTTTACTTGACAAAATGCTCATTTTATATCTAGTCAGATGGCAAATTCTGCTAAATAGTTTGATCATTTGCTCTAATTCAGCTTTACACAGTTGGTCACGATTTGGCTGGTTAGCTTTAGCTCTTAGTCTACTGGAAGATGCTGTAACCAGGGGATGGAAATGTGGAATGTTGATGAGTTTACTAAGGTTATCTATCTCTCTCTCATTAACCATTACAGTTGAATCCGGCTATTAGTGATTCTATGCGCGAGAGACTGTGCATGAATTTTCTTGGCAATGTTTTTTTCTGGGGTTGGTTGCCAGGTCTTTTCCCAAACCTCCCCATTGCATGCTTTTGGACTCGATCCGGAAACCTTCTTGCTTTGAGGAGAGCCACCGTACCAGTGACCAGTTTATTTGGAGGGAAATGGATTTTCCCTGAATGAACATTTTCCCCTGTCTCCTGCCATTGCTGTCCTAGGCTCATTTGCTAGCCTAGAGCGAAGTGTTCTAATACAGCAGCAGTGGAGTGTTTTTGGCTGTGCTCATTATTGCAGTGCCATCAGCCAATCAGCATTGTCGGGACATAATTTCCCTACGACTTCAGAGAGATGAGTCACATGCCTCAAAAAAGTGTTGAGTGTTGATCTACTGTATGCTCCATACTTCAAGGCCTGAGTGAACCAGTCAAACAACTACTGCTGAGATGAATAGGAACGCTGACGGATAGCTTTTGTCCATGGTTTAGATTGCATTATATTTCTTTCGGTAAAAGGCAAAAGCTTGTAGCCAAACCTTTATGCTAGCTCCTTCTGATTAAATCAACATGATTCATCAGACACTTGTGATCTCCACTATTTCACCATTCAAATGGACCTGTCTGTGTAAAGCAGCAGTGCTCTGACCCTTCTCCTCTGCTCCTTGCTCTCTATTACAATCAATTATGCATCTGAGTCATCCCTTCAAAACAGATCAAGCCAGCCGCCACGATCTAAGATTAGTATTATAAGCATTACACCTCCATCTGATCACCATGGATATCACACCTACAGGCTGGCTGGTTCTGTGGGTAGAGTCGAGCGCCTGCGAGGTGACAAGCACTCGTGTGTTCTCCGTGGGCCCTCGGGTCCGTCCAGCGACGTGGGTATTGTTAGATACGGCGTGGTTAATTGAGGGGAAGAAAGAGGTTGTCATGGCTAATGAAAGAGGTGAGGTGGTATGTCATTTAGACGTCGCTTCTTTTCAATCATCACTCGTTCGCATGTGTCGTAAGGGGATGTAATCTCTCCACTACAAGTATCGCCAGGGAGTATTAAACTAAAGCACTGTATTATTACAATTTGAAATGCTTTTAATTGTTTGTAGAATAACAATGACTCTAGTGACATAGTTGTTTGCATAACCTAACTGTGTAATAATAAAGGCCTAAATATGGTCAGATATATAGCAGTTTGCGTCTTAGTGCCAATTAGAAATTGTACTGTGTGTCCCCTCAGTCTGATTGGCACACATTACTCCAAGCCTATTAGCAAATCAGCATTGAACAGACAGCTCTAAAATAGCTGCAGACATCTTGCAATGGCAGTTAATGATATTGGATTCTTACATAAATACAGCTTATGTGTGACAAGGTTTGATACAATGGCTATGTGTTGTATTTAATGACAAAGAAAAGTGGAAGAGATGGATTGTTATGCTTGGATGAACAAAAAGTGAATAGGAATAATGTGTTAAATGCTGGATATATATATGTATACTGTATATACACACACGCACACGCACACACACACACACACACACACACACACACACACACACACACACACACACACACACACACACACACACACACACACACACACACAAACACACATATATATACATAGAAGGTTTGGTTACTGCTGTCATCTTATAACTTCTCGAAAAGAAAGAGTAAACAGAGGAATGCATCTACCCAGCGCTGTTTCTCCTTTGTGATGAGGAGACCATGAGCTTGTTGTGTACCAGGGGCTGATGGGAGTCAAACAATCGCTGCTGGATCCATATGGCTTTCTGGTATATTATGTGCATTATAAAGGTACACATAATTCCTTAAAATGCATATTGCGATACACTATGTATCTTCATGAATACACAGTTGTAACAACAGCAATAATCATGGTTATACCTTTAAAGATTATGACGCATTATTGTAGGATATAGAACATGAAATGTAATGTTGTGTATAACCAATAACATGCATTATGAGATAAGATATTCATGCAGGAAACCTTCACCCACTCAATTGGAATCTGTTGTTGAGGCAGTAGGTGGTTCTTACACACATTGCAGGAAAGACAAATTTGTTGTCCTGTACATTCTGACATGATGTGATGGATTGATGTTGATGCACACAAACACTTCATTTACCTGAATCAATGTCTAGGTTTAGTCATTTCTTAACCACTTCTCCACACACAGATGTGCTCTAACGGAGGGCCCTGTCGGTGTTTCTGTAAGTGTCTTGTTGTGAGGTGCTGCATGGTGGATGAATGAATCTGGGGACCGACAGGTTTGGATCGTCTTAAGTGAGGTTGTGTTTGAGCCCCTAATTATTGCTCGAACCCCCACAATGGACAGAAGTTTGTTTGGGTGGTTAAATGCTGCACTATTTGAAATCTTTATATTGCGTAAGAAGAAATAATAAGGAATATTTCACTTTTTTTTGGTATTGTTTCAAACATGCAGCACTAAATACTGGTAAAATGTTTACAATAAATATATTTTTATTTATTTGATAAAATATTATTAAAATATCAAGCAGCAAAAACTGTTTACAACATTGATAATAATAAGAACTATTATAACTATATACTACCAATAATAACTGATAATAACTAAGCATCAAATCATCGTATTAGAATGATTTCTGAAGGATCATGTGACACTGAAGACTGGAGTAATGATGCTGAAAATCCAGCTTTGATCACAGGAATAAATTACGTTTTTAAATAGAAAACAGATATTTTGCAATTGTAATAATATTTCACATCAAATAAATGCAGCCTTGGTCAGCAGAAAAAAACAAATCTGGTACTAAACAATTAGTTAACATTATTTAATGCATTAACAAACATGAACTAACAACGAACAATATATTTTTTCCCGTATCCAGTTCCAGTTGTTCCAGTCCCGTCATCTAGTCAAAGATTACATTTCCCAGCATCCCTCCTGTTCATCCCCCGCACCTGTTTCCCATCAGAAGTCCAATCTGCATCAGGATAAAAGCACACACACCTCAGAGTTACTCTTGTTCTGGTCTTCAATGTGGTTAACACACTCCTTTCTGGAGTGTCCTACTTATCTGAGAAATCTCCTTGCGAGACTCCAGCGATCTCCAGTTTAACTCAGTCTAGAGGATCCTCACCACACTCCACTGAGAGATGTGTTCCTCTCCAGTCCTCCGATATACTCCTGCACCCTGGTAAAGAAAGAGAAGACTCAGTTATTCAGTGTTCATCTGCTCCACATCAACCTGACTTCTGCTTTGTGTTGTTCACCTACTGTATGTGTCTATAAATACCTGTTTGGGTTTAACTAACTCTCTGTCTCTGAGTCTGCTATTCCATGAGAGCTAGTTAATAAAAACACAACTGTTTCTGTTAGTGCATGTCCATCAAACAATCAAGTAAACTGCAGGTTTAATAATCTGAGCTGCAGAATACTAGAGGTGAGCTCTGGATGTTTGCACCTGTGGTCTCAGTCTACATTAATCCGGTCTCCGCATTTCCATGCGTTTCCTGACGTTTCAGTGTGGATGAGAAACTTTTGGAAAACACCTGACAGTGCTAAATTCCCCTTACTGCACATGCGTAAAACCTCACAAAAGCTCACTGAGTTGAGACAGATGGAAAAATAAATTAGAAAGTCATCGCGCAAATCTTCTGACAGGAAATTTTATTTAGCAAAATATCTCAGCATTCACTGACGCGGTCCAGGTCGCTCTCATGTTTTACCGCAGGACTAGCCTGACTACGTCAGACTTCTTACTTCCGCTCAATTTCAGTTCACTTCTGTACTCAGTCTGAGACCGCGTCATAGCTTTCCGTTTTCCTCCGGCCTGAAAACAGCCGGCCAATCAACGAACAGAGGGCGGGCTGAGAGCCGTGACGTAGACGCTGATTGTACCGTGGATGCGTAGATTTACTTCACATAATCTGCAAAAGTCGTTCACAGCCATGTTCACTCCGGTATTTCGCTCGATGGTTTTGTTTTCGCATCATACATGTGTTTACTGTGGAAGTTAGATGCGGCTGAGCATGCGCATAACACACGCCATAACCAAACGTTATGTGATTGGCTTACGGGTAACCAATGATTTTAAGCTTCAGACTAGCGCCCCCAGGCGGTAAAGAAAACGTTTTTCTATTACGGAACTCCAGACTCTCTCTACAAAGCAAAGCGAAGTAGCAGAGTCTGGTGTTACCAGGCTACCGCAGGACGGCAAATGTGAGTAAACTTTCTGTCATCTTTGCAGGACTGTGATATTGTCACAGTTGTGTTTCGTTTAGTTTGGTTTCATAGGACTTGTCTGCCTGTCATCACAAGTCATTATCAGTATCACCTGTGTTCAGTTAATCATCGTCATCTGTGTTTGCATTTAAGTTCAGACTGTTCAGTCTTTGTCCGATCTACGTTGTGTATAGCGTGTGTTGCTGCCTGTCCTTTGTATTATTACCATTAAACCTTCGTGTTGGAAATTTATCCTCACCTTCGTCTGCTTTCCTGCAACCACACGTGACAGATATGAAGAGTGTGCAAAGTAACATATTTTAGCAATGTAATGTGAAAGTGAATAGCACATAACAGGTACAATACCGGTATTGGTACAATATGCGTCACATGACTAAACGTCATCGTTTTTAATTACCTCCGGTTTCACAGTCCAGACCACAACACAAAAACAACGTTTTCAAAAAGCTTTGTTTTAACAAAAACGCCTTCTCAGTGTGGACGGAAGGCCAAAGCGGAGAGAGAAAAAGATGCGTTTTCAAACGAAAACGTATTAGTGTGGACAAGTTTGCATTTGTGGTCTCCTTTCGTACTGCTACTCTACACATTTTGACGTCCTCAAATATGTTGCAAATGTTAAAAAAAAATCAAAGCAGCGACATTAGGCAGCTTTGAGTTGTAATCCTAGTGTTCACACTATCCTAATGAAATTGCTGGTCAAAGATATCAGAGTATTTTGACACTCAGGTGCTTTCAGGGTCCATCTGGCACTGCACACAGATCTCTGCAGTCAGCAGGTTTGTTTAGAGCTTGACTTGTGCATATTCAGCAATAATGACTGTGAGCGTTTGACACAAGGATGCCTATGACGGCTGGGACGGCAGGGGACGGGATCTAGGCCATGATGTTCCTAATGTCCCCGACACTTGTAAATTCTTTACTCTCAGGTTAATGCAATGACTGGCAGAACCCGGAGAGATGTGCGGTCGCCTGCTGTTTAATAAAAGTGCGCGGAGAAGATCCTCTGCATTGGAAGTAGGACAAATGCTGTCTTAATGTGGATGTTCTGAGTTTCTGGACAGGACTGGAAATGAGGCCACCTGAATTTGGGAAAATCTAAAGTTCATGATCATTCTTGAGACACTCATAGCTCCCAAAACGGAAGGTTCCCATGCAACCAGGTTGTCTTTCATATTTTATCAAATGGAATTGTAAAATGTTTTACATTTTACTATGGTACTATTTACTGTATAATTTATGACAAAATTATGCAGATATTTATGCCATTTTTACAGAATTTGAACAGGGTTGAATAGAATTTTCTCCAAAAAACTGTATATATATATATATATATATATATATATATATATATATATATATATATATATATATATATATATATATATATATATTATAATTTAATTATGAATAATTATTAAATAAATAAATATATATATGTAAAATATAAAACAAATAAAATATGGCTGGTTACATGCATATTTTCTGACTTTTTTTTTTTTTGCATTACACTAATTGATCTAGCAACAAGATTACATTCAGTAACTTAGCCATAGTAAGTCATAGGGACACACGTAGCACACAATGCCACAATCTCACTGCCAGCTTTGCTTTCAGCGAACATTTTCATAATTACAAAATACATGGTACATTTCTAGGCAACCCTTTTCAAAGCATTATAAAACAGAATCCAATAAAAATGTATATTGTTTTGCCACTAACTGTACAAAAATTCTGCTGCTGTTGGTGCATTAAAAAAAAGAGCTGGGCTTGTATTTAGCATGTGCATATATCATCCAGTCACCTCAGTGCTCGAGTTTGTGACTAATAAAATCACAAACAAGCCTTTGGCCAAATGACAAGGTTCATTTTTCAGCTTGTGTGCTGAGTTAAGTAGCCTCTAATATGTGAGTGTATAAAGAGAGGGGAAGGGACCACTGACAAATGTCTAGCCATAACAATCATGAGAGGGAAACGGTGTCGTTTTGAGAGGTGATATCTCACTGCGATGCTGGATGAGAGGTCTTATTGACACTTGAGCAGGTGGCCTGACCCGAGTAACATTTGTAACAGAGTTGCAATATATCTCTCGGATAACGTCGATAAGTGATCCCAGCCTGTTCAGTCGTTGTCAAGCTTGGCCAATTACGTTGTGAGTGTGGTCCTGCACCTTTCATAACCCCGAGCGGTCACATACGAACAAAAGTTCAATTGTCTGGCGATCACGCACCTCACATTCCCGTGCGGTGAAGGTGCTGTGGATGAGAGCGGCTGCAAGTGTTGAAACGCCAGAAATTCACCACTAATTGTTTTGCATTCAATCAATACAATGTGCAATTTTTTTAGCATACAAGTAGAGCAGATGACTTTTTTTTTTTTAAGTTACTGTACTGTAAAATGTTACTTTACAATGGGATACACCAACTGTATCTAAGATATCTTGTTTGAATGTCATTGGTCTTCTCTTGTCACTGCTTTCCTGATATATATAAAACAAATCATAACCTTGCATTTAAACTAGTATGCAGGGCTTGACATTAACACACGCCCACCCCCCAAATCCGGGTGTATTTCAGCAGTGGCGTGTAACGCAGTCACTCCTACTAGACACTTTGGAGGGGTTGAACTTAATATATACATTTTTCAATTGTAGTCTTTTAAAAAGGCATCTGAAATAATAAACTAAGTGCAATGTAGTGTTGTCAAAAATACAGATTTTTCGATATCCGATACTAAAATGTCTGAAACGCTTCCAATACTCATTTCCCACAGAATAGATACAGGAGACCAGCGTCTCTTTTTCTCTCTCTCTCATCTCTCCGACAGCGAGTGACACACAAACCTTCCTCTCCTCCCTCACTCGTTTTCATTTGCTCCGGATGAATATTGTTGCTGTTACAGGGATTGAATTTCGGCGTGAGATTGCGCATATTGAGGATCATTTTACACATTCCTGCATATTTTGTCCTCACACCCAAAGTGCCATCTTCAGTTATTTTTCACTGTTTATTGCACTTAATCAGTCAAATACACACAAAATAATGTCAAAATGCTGGTCTTGGCGAGTATTCACATAAACACAGTCAGTTTTAAGTGAATGTAAAATGTGTAACAGTATAATGGATCCGTGCGTCAGGTCTTAAAGTGACAGCAGCCTAATATTCCTGCTGCCAAATTATGAGATAATATTAACCATTCCGGTAACACTTTATAATAACTGCAAGATATGAATCATTAGTTAAGCATTAGTAGATGGGAGTTTTCAGTGGTTCATAAGATGATTCAGAAAGTGCAAGTAATAAACTATTTAAAGGTGCATTCATACATCTTATTATTTAGACCAGGCGTTCTCAACCCTGGTCCTCGAGGGCCACTTTCCTGCAGAGTTTAGCTCCAACCTTGATCAAACTCACCTGTCTGTAGCTCTCTCGTAATCCTGAAGAGCTTAATTAGCTGGTTCAGGTGTGTTTGATTGGGGTTGGAGCTAAACTCTGCAGGAGAGTGGCCCTCGAGGACCAGGGTTGAGAACGCCTGATTTAGACATATAGTAACAGTTACTCTGTGTGTTAATAAATGCTTTATTAACATGCATTCTTACTGTAATTCATGATTTGATCAGGTAGTTCTAAAACATAGTTGTCAGTTAACTATTCGTGACTATTTATGCCTCGTAAATCTTTTACAAAGGAGATTTGAAGGCTCAGTTATCTTCTGCACTGCTGTTCTCTTATGTTTTAAAGTTGGTACCGAGGTAGTTTTGACACTTTGAAATATTCTATTATATAAAAATTGTTTTATATATATATAAAACAATTGTATTGTGGCACTCCTGTAATCCAGTTTTGGCAATGGTAAATTTTTATTCAGCAATGTTTACACTTTACAGAAATGTATTTTTATATCAGATTGCAGAGCCTTGGTTTCATATTACTGCACAGTTATGTGTTCTGGAGGACTGCAGGAATTCTTATTTTCTATGACATTGAAGAGGTTTATTTTTCATTTTATATCAAGTAACCAGTTGTACAGTTTCATTTTTTTTGCATCTTGAAATAAATATTGCTATGCTCTGTATCACTCTGTGTTGTTTGTTTCCTTTTTTCTGTTTAGAAGATAACTGAGCCTTTAAATCTCTTTTGTAAAAGTTTTACGAGGCATGAATAGCCCTCACTTTAGATGAGCTCACACAAATAGCTGACAACTACTAAATGTTTTATAACTGCCTGAATTAACCATGAATTACAGTAAGAATACATGTTAATACAGTAACTATTACTAGATGTCTAAATGATATGTATAAATGTACATTTAAATAGTTTATAAATCATTTACTTGCACTTCTAAATTATCTTATGAACAACTGAAAACTCCTACTGTAAATAACTGGTTTTTAAATAATGTAATATTTGATTAATGTTCAATTTATCATTTTTAATTTATGAAAACACAACTATTAAACACATCATGCTTATAAATAAAAAATAAAGCATTTATAGCTGTATTTATAAACTGCTCATTAATGCTTTATAAATTATGAATGAACTATTTACTAATGCTTACGTAATGATTCATAGAATGCCGTTATTATAAAGTGTTTTCAAAGCACAGTGGAAATACTGAGTGGCTAGTAACTTTGTAAAACCACTAGCCAGTAGCTTGGTGTGCAAACGAGTTAATGTCAAGTCCTGCTAGTATGTATGCATCAAGAAGGTCAAAACAACCTTGAAATCTCTCTATTCGCATTCCCGTTCGTCTCAATGACAGTTGCTCAGCTGGTGCAGGAGGTGGACAATCTCCTCGCTGCCATCTTTCACTCAGTTTCAGGTACTTTTGTTTTCAGCATTCAACTGTGATGTAAATGCCGTGCATCTAATCACTCTGGAGAAGCAGGAAAATGATGTCAGGATGATTCTGATTGGCTGATGGCACCACAAGCTAACACACTCAGTCCCAAACCTTTAAGTGTCTATAGCGCGTACGTATGTGAAATGGGATCCAACAAATGGAAACCAAACCGAATTGCAAAAATAACTCTGAAGAAGATGGGAGTGTTGCTTGCCAAACGCACCGCCGTGATGATAGGGTGTTGTGGGTGGGTGGCAAGACATTGCTTTACAGCTGCTAAGGTGTTCTGGGCATCCTGTGTGTTTAATACTTATGATTATTGTTCAAATTTCTAATCTTAAGCAAGATAAACGGTGATGAACAAACACAATGTCCAGCTACACTATAGGCACTAAATTCAATGCAGTTACCAGTGTTGTGTGTAACGCGTTACAAAGTAACGCGTTACAGTAACGTAACTACTTTTTCGGGTAAAAAGTAGTGTAACGCGTTACTACTAAAAATTTGGTAAGGAAACGTAGTTCCTTTTTCAATTCGGCGCAACGTTACTTTTCCCATGGATATATTTGACAGCGACACTGCCTCAGCTGCGCGCTTGAGAGAAGAGAACGGTTGAGATCTGAAGAGAACGATTTAGTTTCATATTTATGTTTAAATTAAATTAAATAACAATTTTGTGTGGAGACATGATTTATTAAGTTTGTTTTTGTAGAAAACCTGTATTTAAAGTGAATTTCGTTTTGTATTAATTGTATCTTATTTTTAATCAATGTTTTATCAATCAATTGCCTGAATTTAATAAGAAGTAAATTAAAGAAAACTATTTAGTTTCATATTTATGTTTAAATAAAATAAATAAATAAATAATTTAATCTATGTTGATTATATGAAAAGTGAAAAGCATGAGTAAGATCATAATTTTGTGCAATATATCGGGAGACAAATGGAGTGGGCAGACATGATTTAGACCACTTTATTAAGTTTGTTTTTGTAGAAAGACTTTCTTTAAAACGAATTTCGTTGTGTATTAATTGGATCTTAATTTTAATCAATGTTTTACCAACCAATTAATTGCCTGAATTTAATAAATAAGTAAATATGGCATGCAAAATAATCATGACGGCACCAGCGCGTGAACTGGAGCTCGTCTCCATACTGTAAATGAACCGAAACTCAGATAAGCTATACTTGTCTCAAAGACCTGAGAAATATATAGAAAGCTTGAATATGTGTACTTTTAAACAAAATATATTTTTTTCTCTCAAAATCTCTTTTTTTTTCTCCTACTCCCTTAGAGTGAGTCGTATGTCTGAAAACTAAGCTTATGTCTTCTATATCATTTTGTCCTATGCTATCAAGACGCGATTCGCACCGGTGTTAGAGAGCAGGAGCGCTTTATTGGCTGTTGCCGAAATTTAAAGTTCGGTGGATAGGGGGAGCGGAGCGGAGAGAAGTGGCACTCTACCCCATGATGCAGAGCCGGCTGAGAATAAAAGTTGCCGCACACAGCAGCGCCAATGAGAAGGACTTTTTTTCTTTCGAAATTGATACTATTTTTTATAATAAAGAGCAAAAAATAATTACCTGTTATGTCCTCCATTGTATAACTTTATGTCTACATATTTAGGAACAGATATTGGGTTCTGCCCAAAGTCAAGCAACATAAAAGTAACGTAATAGTAACGAGTAACGTAAAAAGTTACTTTCCAAATGGGGTAACTAAGTAAAGTAACGGATTACTTTTTTTAAAAGTAACGAGTAACGAGCAAACACTACTTTTTAAAAGTAACTTCCCCAACACTGGCAGTTACGCACACTGTCTAATGCTTGTCTTTAATCTGCAGGAATCTAAAGAAAAGATGGCTTAGCTAATAAACAAACTCAGGTAGCAATGAAGTCCTTTCTGTCCCAGAATACTCCTCAGTACGATCTCACAATTATCTTCACATTCGTCGCCAACAGCAACCCTGTTATCTGCACGGGTTCGGCTCTGCCATGGCTCCCAATTAAAGCAAACATAGCATTAATAATGAGCTTTTAATCAATTCCTCACCCTTCATGCTGTGAATGCCCTGACTGGCGCAATCAAGATAGAGATTGTTCCAGCTGACACGAGAGAATGTTTTCGAGAGAAGTTCTCAGAGCGCCTGTATAATGCGAGCGGGGATTTTAGCAACGCTTCACATCTGCATCTTACAGGAGTTAAAAGCACCTGGGGAAGTGGTGCGGAGGTCCACGCTGATGTTCTCGGCGAGATGTGTGGGAGGAGGTGCCGCGTTTATTTGTGTTTTCTGAGGTACAGCGTTCGGGATGGAGTAGCCTGGATATTCAGCATGAGCGCTGGCCTTGAGGTGCAGGAGTGTATTGTAAATAAAAGAGCCCTTGTGTAGCTTGCAGACAGAAAGTGTGCACTCGCTGGAGAAGAGATGTTCTGAATAACCTTTTGATGCTGTCAAAAGAGAGGCAGGAGAGAGCTGTGTGCTCCAAGGCATGAGTGGGTGTTTCGATGAGGCAGTCGGAATACATTTCTGTCCTTTTTCTCTCATTTTAAGCTGCACATATACCATTTGCAGATTTAGTTCAGTGTTTACTTACCCAGGCACTAATAGCTGAATGCTAATGAGAATCTTACTTAAGGGAGTGCTTACTTGATAGCAATAAGAAGCATGCATTAAATATAAGAAGTAGGGATGCTAAGGATTAATCTGTGATTGAGTAATCGTCAATAATAATTGAATCAATAAAACTTTGGTCGAATACGCAAGGTGATCATTAGAGTGTGTAGTTTTGAGGTGCGTGCGGCTCATGCGCAAAACATGCAGCAGACACGCAAGGAAAAATGAACTAGATCCAAATGAATTAGCAAATTCGTCACGAACTGCTTTGAGACAAGAAGGTTGAGGATCCAAACGCAGTGTTTATTGAACGGGGTAATCCAAAGACGTAATCCAAATCCAGGCAAGGGTCATACACAAACAAGCAATCCAAACAATAACAGATCAGGGCTGAGGCAAGGAGAGAAATCCGAGGGAACAGGCAGAGAATCAAGGTAACCAGGACACGAGAGAAACAGGACACAAACACACTCAGGATTGCTTTACAAACGCTAAACAAGACTTTGCAGGGAATGTGTGTAAAAACCAGGCTTATATGGGGTGAGCTAAACAAGGTAATGACATAGAGTGAATGGGATCATGCCGATTAGTCTGGGCAAAGGATTATGGGAAATGTAGTCTGTGGATGTGTGGTGATTGTCCGGGTTGGAGTGCCCTCTGATGGTAACACTCTCACTGGTGATCGTTACAAAATTACAGACCAATTTCAAATCTTCCATTTATGTTTAAAATACTATAAAATGTTGTGTCCGCTCAATTGTGCTCCTTACTGCAAGACAATGATATCTATGAAAATGTTCAGTCTGGATTCAGGCCCCATCATAGCACAGAAACTGCACTCGCTAAAATTACAAATGACTTATATTTTCAATACTAGTTTTACTTGATCTTAGTGCTGCGTTCGACACCATAGATCAGAGGTCGGCAATAGGCGATATTTTCTGGCCCGCCGGATTATTTTGGAAGTCCGTTTTTTTTTTTTTTTTTTATCAGCCTATTTTTATTTTACAATAACGGTTTGCAAATAGGCCCCGTGTATCATTCGTACTTATTATTTTTTTCGGGTATAACACACTGATAAATAATATGTATTACCTGATAAAAAATATTTGCACTAAATGCTGCACAAAACTCTTCCACTACTTAAGAAAAGCCGTAGCCGTGCGGCGATTTCACCGCCGCATACTGTGTGAAACGCCCATAAGGAATCATGCGGCGCGGGATTACATTTTAAAGTATAAAGACGGTAGCGGTCGGAACTCTGGTGTACCTTGGCATCTATGGTCAGGTGAAAAAATTAAGATGGGGAGAGGGGGGCCATCTTACCCCATGTTACCCTATGTATTTGTGTAATTTACTGTGAATTTACAAAACCTGGAAATCCAGACCAAAATCTAAAAGATTAATGGTCTGGCGTTGACTAATGAAAATCGGCCAGCTCGAGGGGTGGCACCAAGCATGCATTTGAAAATCTCACTGCACGCAAATGGATAACACTACGACCATTCACAACAATAAACCCCATACGCTTAGCTACCAGCAGAGCTAACTGGTAGATTAGACTCTTGCCGTATCCGGTCCTTTTTGCAAAGGAAGGATTCGAGCGGCGTCTTCTGTTCCTCTCTTAGATAAAAAGCCAAGTCGAACTCGTTCATTGTAGCGGCCAAAGCCGTTTCAAACAACTGGTGTTCATCCATAGCCATCTTGCAATGTTTACTAATGACTTCGACGTCACAGCGCTGTCGTCATCTTTAGCTCGCCTCTGGGCCGCCTATATCAGATAACCCGATGTGATTGGTGCAGCTCGGATACAAGGGCATAGTTAATGAGCGTCATTACTCGACGCCAGAGTAACTCGCTGAGCAAATTCAATTTATGCTCTCGCGAGAATTTCCAGGGTACAAAACTGTATTATATTTGTGGGAAGCTTTGATGCTTTTAACAATAAAAGCAAAATATAACTGAATCAGAAGCCGTTTCTGTGTTGTCGGTCTCCCGTTTCCCCCATCCACTCCACAGCTCGCCACGCCCACATTTGTAGCATTTTTTAAAACCGTGGTGAGAGAACTGGAGCTGAACGGGGGTTTCATGACCCTTTAAAGCAAGATAGATTCTGAAAGGCAGTCCATGTTTTTATCATTCATCAGCTGGTTAAAAATTAGTTCTGAAAATGATTCCAACGATATTGTTTCTGTTCAATCCAGCCACAACTATGACAAGCGACGTGCAACAGGATGTATTGCAACAGTGCAACAGGGAACGTGTTTTACAGATTATCATGACAGAATATGCTAATCAATGACTAGAAGATAGTTAACTCCACATCAGCTACATAAATCCATCATCTAACCATTCAGAAACATCCTGTTGCATTCTACAGTCTCTCCATCTTTGTCCGACTCCAGTTTGAACATAAAAGGGTAAACGTTTTTGAAATTCTCAGTGTGTCTGCATGAGTTAATCTGAGCTTCTACCACACACACACACACACACACACACACACACACACACACACACACACACACACACACACACACACACACACACACACACACACACACACACACACACACACACACACAAGCTCTTGAAGCTCCGCCCTCTGAGCAGAAGCTTATTTGCATTTAAAGGGACACACTCAAAAACTGCACGTTTTTGCTCACTCTCAAAAAGTGACCATTTTAACATGCTATAAAAAATGTAGGTATTTTGAGCTAAAACTTTTTTTATTTTACATCTTGTGAAAAGGGCATTATAGGACATTCTGCAGCGTTGCGCTTAGACATGTTCTGGGTGTTTTTTTAAGTATACTATAATGGAAACACCCTGTGACTGCTGCACTTTCAGTTCTAATAGTACGAGTTCCTTTAACCGACTGTCACTTCAAATATGAACTGAGTTGTGCCTGCTTTTCATTTTCTCTCTGTCTTTTTTACCTTCAGACAACGCTCACCCAAACCACAGAGCACCTATTGTTTTGTGTGCTGTAATGAGCTCTTTTTGCTCAGTGGACTGTGTGAATATGCAGTTTTATATTTAGCAGCACACCCCCACCACAGCACTTTTCAAAGATGCATGTGGCTAACCCTGAATCCCCTATCGAGCCTTAAAGAAACATAAAGAGGCAAGATACAAAGGCCTCGGCGCTGGAGAATGAATTTTCATTCGCATGCAGCTGGAGAAAGTCACAAAATGTTGACTGGCCTTACAAAAACAGGAGGAATCATCACAAAATCACGTCAGAGAGTAGGATATGCTCCATTACCCAGCTGAGTACAGAGAAGAAGAGTAATGTTTGTTTGGTTCTGACCAATATATTCTGGAAAGTGTATGCGTGAGTCAATTTTCATGATGCAATTTTTTTCTTCTTCTTCGAGTTGGACTGTAATTCTGTCATTTCAATGTTAGCCTGCAGCTTATACATTTCACTCTGTTTCATTCTGTTTTATCTTGCATTAAAGATCCAAATCAATATGATGCTAATTTCAACAACATATTATATAACAAACCTGAATGAAACATGTTCATTAACATTGACACTGCAATAATTAGTTGTGTTAAATTACACAATTATACGTTATGTATTTAATCTCACTTTATTAACCAATGTATTTGCTGCTGACCTTCGATGATCAGATTCAACCTTTAGTTTTCATTGCTAAAGTGTTGGACTGTATTTTCCTGTGTCATAATCTTCTGCAATCCAGAACAGCAGCACCGCTGAAAGGTTTGTTTGAGATGCACTACTGTGCAGATGTGAATTTGCATTTCCTTTTGCACTTTTGGTGTGGAAGGGCCTTTACATTTGCCAAAAAATATAACTTTTTTTTTTTTTTTTTAAGAAACAAGCAAGCCCAGCCCAGGTGAGAAAAAGTAACAGAAAAGTAACGTAACATTAATTTCCATACAAAGTAACTAATGCAATTAGAAAGTAACAAAATATTGTAATGCAGTACCTTTAAAAGTAACTTTCCCCAACACTGAACCCTATGCGGGGACAAATGCCCCCACAAAGATGGCAATATCCGAAATTCTTCTCCTTGTGCGGGACATATGCTACAAAAAAATCGGTCTGTGTGATGAATTTACCACATTAGCACACGTGCGACACAGTGCCATTTTTGTGTGTCGTCAGAGTTTGTTGTATCCTTGTTTGTGTGTGAGAGTAATCTAAGGCTGCACGTTAACCAAAATGATGATTAATCGCGAAGTTTTCATTAAATGAATACATGCGCTGCGTGTATCATAATGAAGCGCAGCACTGTGATCAGAGCGGATCCATCGGTTCACAGTAAATGCTGCTCCATCTCTGCAAGCGCTGTGAGTTTGACTCACTTATAATGTTCATTTGAAAAAGCAATACGCATCAAAAATCTTTCCAAACATGTAATGATGACAAGTGTTTGCAAACATGTTGTCCAACAAAAGAGAACACTCCACTTTTTACTCCAAACTCATAACATCAGTTTAGTATCTGAAATAACTTTAACCTTTTATGATCTGACATGGCTTCATATCATAGAATGAGGCAGAAACTATAAAATTTTATAGTTTTCTATACAGTGATAAAGATGATTAGCATTGCATTATAAATATACTTTATTCCTGAGAGAGGAACACACATAAACCATTTATTGTCACAATTGCATTTAATTGGTTCAGGAGTTTTTTTGTATTTACTAGTTATGGGAACAGACACAGTCTCTATATGATTATGTCTTTGTGAAAGAGTCTCTCTGTGTTGGGATTTATCTGACTTCTGTGACTGTGACCCGGTTGCCCTTCTGCGGAGGCTCTGAAACTGGAACTATAAGGGGTTCGCTAAGATGACTTCCTAAATGACAACGTCTATTAAACCTTTAACAAAGGTTTCACACAACGAACATTTGCATCTGCGTTGGTGATGCCAGTAGCCACGTTTACACACATGGAAACTTTTTGTTGATTCCGAACATAGTGTTTTCATGAATACTAAATAAATAGATCGCATTGATGTGTGCGATTATGTCGCAAGCTTCTAATCGGATTTAATATTTTGACATGCGTACACTGCATGAATATACAGAGTCTCCCGCTGTTGTCGCATACTAACCAGCCTCCTTGTCTTTGTTTTAAAAAGCAAATTTAATATCTATCTTTTTCGAGACGATAAGCACACAAAGCTTTGTGTTGTGCTGCTTATATTAAGCAGTAGAAACACCCCTTCCCGAGCTTAAAACATTGTGTCTGCAGACAGGATGGGACTGATGGGACAACGTTGGCCTGCAACACTTCACAGACGATGAGTGGAAAGAGAATTTTAGATTTATTATATTATTTATATAATATTACAACAACATCAGCTTGTTCCATGCGTCATGTGTCGTAAAGCCATTTCTACATTATGCGCAAAACATTTCTAGTTTCGGTTTTCAATCGGATCAAGTTTTTACATGTCCTATATAAAGGATTAGAAAATGTTTATCCCACCTCTCAAACCGATTGGAATTTTAACCTATTGAGCATTTTTATTTCAATTATTTTCAGAATACAATGCTCCATGTAAACACATCTACTGATCCAGAGAGAGCAGTTGTCATGTGTGGGTCAAACCGCGTCACAAAGTTTTCAACCACTGTGTTTTTTTTTTGTTTTTTTTTCTGTGTTAGAATAATTCAAATTATCACAGAAGAACTGAGATAAGTCTTTTGAAACAAACTTGACACTTCAAATAAAGATTGCCTCACTAATATTGTTACACCTGTAGGTGGCGACAAGTGACTGTTAAACAACTGGATTTGTCACTGAGTCATTGAATCATTCATTCAAGAGATTCTATCAAAAACGCTGATTCATCAAGTAATGAAACAAGTATTTATGAATGAGTCATTTAAACATTCGTTCAAATCATTTTCTTAAATTCATTCAAGATTATACATTTTATATAGACTGCAGCAATTAACATTTTGTCAAAACCTCTAGTAAATTATATTTTATTTTGTTCAGTTGTTCAGAATCGTGATGTCTGTTTGAAACTACAAAATCAGGAATCTCAATTAATCCAGAATCATGCATTAACTTAAACTGTTAAAACTCTGACTCTTAAAGGGATAGTTCACAAAAACAAAAATTTAAATTCTGTCATAATTTGCTCACCCTCAAGTTGTTCCAAAACTGTATAAATGTCTTTGTTCTGCTGAACACAAAGGACGATATTTTAAAGAATGTTTGTATGCAAACAGTTGTGAGGCACCATTGACTTACATATTACTTTTTTTCATACTATGGAATGGTGCCCCACAATTTAAAAAGCAATAAAAAAATAAAAAAATACTTAATTACACATTATTTTGTCAGTCCATTCCATCCATGTCAGATAATATGAACATGAGAAATTACCTAATAGTAAAATTATAAAAATGTCTTGAGACAAAATGATTAGAATTATCATTCTTTTTATTCATATCTCATATAAATTGATTAATTGATGCTTTAAAACACATTGCATATGCAAACACTATAAACTGATTTTATCATTACAAATGGAATCAGAATTTTAGATTAAATAAATGGTAATTCTCTATTAATTTCCCTAATGCCCTTCCAGTGACATTCCAATATCTTGACCATTCCAATGGATTTTTTTGTTTGTTTGTTTGTTTGTTTGTTTGTTATTCTGAGTAAAAGTTGTTTAAAAAGTCCTATTTTTTAAAATATTTTTTTAGTATCACCCTGATTTAACCAAGCACAAAAGTGCTATTTGTAGTCAGGCTATTAGTTTCTCATGTTCAGATTCTCCGACATGGATGGAATGGACTCAAAACCTGTTAACTTCAATAATTAAATTAATTTGAACAATTAGGTATATCATTTTGAAGAGATATTTTTAATCTGACATTAATCTGCTTCTTTAAATATTTTCTCTGGAAATGTCAGAATATAGCATACAATTATGGGTAGTTTCAATAAAACGATTGAAAAGATTTCAGTCTCACTGTGTGCTGTATTGCTTTAAAAAGCAATGTTGCTACTCGATTGGAACGGAAACCTGCAGTTGGACTGGACCCCTGAAATTTAAACAATATATATATATATATATATATATATATATATATATATATATATATATATATATATATATATATATATATATATTAATTGGTTTGGGAGTTTTTTTGTATTTCCTAATTTGGGGAACAGACACAGTTTTTATATGATGATATCTAGGTGAAAGAGTCTCTATGTGATGTGAGACAGCTAGCAGACGGTCAGTTTACCCAGTCTGTCTGCCTTCCAGTTTGTCCCATTTGAGCTCTGAGACTATGTGCCATTTTACTAGAGAGAAGAGCAGCACCATCCCTGGAGGGATCTCTTTTCAACAGGTCAGGTCTTCCCCAAAAACTTGTCCAATTGTCTGTGAACCCTATATTATTATGCGGACACCACTTAGACAGCCAGCCATTGAGTGAGGACAGTCTATTAAGTATCTCATCACTCCTGCGAACAGGAAGGGGTCCAGAGCATATTACACACATCACATCATATTTGTGAGTTCAAACACCTCTTTAATGCTATTTTCAGTGATCTCCGACTTGCAAAGTCGAACATCAATAGTGACAACTTGAATAATAATCTTCGAATATTTACATTTATCATTAGCCAGCAATTATCAATTTGCTTTGATCTCAACCACTCTGTTTCCCTGCAAACATTTGACTATGATGTTTATATTTTCACATTCAGTACTATAGAAGCGCCAATAGGGTACATTTGTCCCGTGACTATGCCGTCTCACAGTCACCCAGCTGCCCTGTTGCGGCGGCTCTGCAACCGTAACTGTACGGGGTTCGCTAAGCTAGTAGCATCCAAAGCTGTATCTAAAGATTTCCAGACAAAAATTACCATCACAGATTTTGATCATACACTCTAAAAATGTTGGGTTGTTTCAATCCATGGTTGGGTTAAATATGGACAAACCCAATCGTTGATTAAAATTTTTGTTATTTGGGTTTGAGTTGGGTTCGTCCATATTTGACCCAAACATGGGTTGAAACATACCTGCATTTTTTTTTTTTTTTTTTTTTGAGTGTAATAATTTAACATTTTATAATAAAACTTTAGAAATGAAGTGCTCAACCAAACCAGATGGATGTTGTTTTGATGGTGATTAGTGATATTGGGCTATATAAACAAAATTGATTAATGTTAAGCAAGAGGTGTTCTGTTCCTGCAGTCTGCCATAAAGAAAATGTTTGTCTGAAAACGTTTATTTTTAAGGTTTGTATTTTGTGTGCCCTGTATGGAACATTGGTGTCTTTTGTCAGTCACATGTCTGTTTAAATAATAAACTGCAATACTTGTGGTTGTTTTCAGAGATAGTAACAGACGTTTTATACTTATGATACAAAATAAAGCTGAATCAATTAGTAAACTATAAATTAAAATGTGCAAATATTTCTGTGGGTTAAATTATAAATTAACATTAGGCAGAATGTTGAACAGTCAGTATTATTTAAGACATTAAAAGACGATCTTCTAAGGTTTAGTGGCAGTCTGATTAGCCATGCTTTGTTTTACACATCAGTGAGAAATATTGTTTCATCAGTAAGGGTAATTTGCTGCATACCTTGATAAGTACGTGCTGAAGAAAAGACTAAAAAAAGACTCAGCTTTATTATCGTGCACAATGTGTATCTCACACTCACTTTCAAAACAAAAGCAAAACAGTTCTGACTTCAGTCCTAATGTAATTAGTGTGGTTAATATCTGTCCCTCTCTGAAGTCCATGGAGAGAAAACACTGTATTTCCCATGAGTGCTTGCACTGAAGTACTGTGGCTCAACCTGTGCTGTGTTCTCTGGGGAACGTGTCTATTAACGATACATCCTTATCTTTAATCAACACAGCACCGGCACTGAACATCAACACTAGCAGAATGCACACAAATACATTAAACAATACATTTGTTAAACATTTACTGATAGATCACCCAAAAATAAAAAGTCTGTAATCATTTACTCACCATCAAATCCGTATTACTTCCGTGGAAAAAAAACAAAAGGAAGGGTTTAGCAGAAAGTCGAAGTTGCTCTTTACAATTCAACGAAGGCATACAGTCACCAGATACGTCAAGGTCATAACAGGGCAAAGAAATCCAGAAAAATAGATCTTTGACTTATTTGTCATTATTCATCCACCATAGCTCTCGAATCTCATTCACACTTGTTCACATTTAGACAAAGCGCCTCAAAACGCTCAATTCATGTCAGTATAGATAGTAGCAGATATGCATCTTTTCACAGCGATAGTAATGGGTTAAATAGACGGCATGTCTAATTCGTGACCCTTTTAAAATCAGTCAGTTATGCACCGCTGTAACAGCCATCCCACTATTGTTTAATTTAATGATTGTACAGTTCTATTCAAACCGTAATCCCAGAGTGCACATAGAAAGCAGTGAGGCACAAGATGAATTTGAGCATTGTGTATCACTAGAGCCCATTTAGGCCTACACATTTCTGGAAAAGACAAGAATTAAAGGATTGCTGTTCTCAGTACAGGCTAATGACTGGATTGGACAGCTATAAATATTATATGAGCGATTATTTGGGAAGAAGAGCGCTGACAGTTATTGTGACAAAGCTTTACTGTAAATTTATATTTACATGACAAGCAGTGCAGGATTTGAATATTTAGGCTCAAAATCCCTCAATTTGCAGCCCGTCATTTTGTTATCCTGTCCCACTGCTTTCAAATAATTTACAGGACTTTGAGTGGCTACACAAAGACGTCTTCCAGATTTAAACCTCTAACACGCCATTTGAAATTCAAAAGAGAAGGAATGAATTAGGCCTTTCCTCCCATTTCTGGCTAGGACAACAGCTGCTGTAGTCGTAGCGCTGATTGAAGATGAGGATGCGGGATCCTCCAGGGCACGGGACATCCATGTCTCAAGTATGTTCAGGATGGAGACAGCGGTTTATGATACATCTCTCATCTGACTGCATTCAGTGGTGCCATGAAGCTGCCTGATAGCGGCACTAAAATTCCTGTCTTTGCAAATGAGATTTTAATCTGTGTTTCCCCAGGGATGTGCTGAAGTACTTCCGCTCATGCTGTGGCTCCCAGCAGTACTCTTGTCTGCCACAGACAGATTGCACTGCTTGAAACAATCTTACACCTAAGAAACACAGGGGTTGTACGCCTGCTTCAGCAATAAGGTCTGCAACGCAAAGGGTGCTTAAGAAACCAACTGAATTTCTAATACACGAATACTGAACCTTATGGAGGTACACACACACATCGTTTTATGTTACTTACACTGGGCAGCAACTGTGAAATACACCAGCAGGATTGTGCTCACATTATAAATTGGCTGTTTGCAAGAGTAGAAAATTATACACTTTAGGCTCTATTGGTCTCCAACCCTGTTCCTGGAGAGCTACCATCCTGCAGAGTTCAGCTACCCTGATCAAACACACCTTAACCAGCTAAACAAGGTCTTCAGGGTTACTTGAATATAACAGGCAGGTTTGTTGGAGCAGGTTGGAACTGAAGTCTGCAGGAAAATAGATCTCAAGGAACTCATGTACAGTCTACAGAATCTAGAACAGGGCTGGGCAACTCTGGCCCTTGAGATCTACTTTCCTGCAGAGTTTAGCTCCAAACCTGATCAAACTTACCAGCCTGTGACTTTCTAGTAAACCTGAAGATAGGGATGCACCGATACCAGTATCGGTATTGGGCCCAATGCTGTGCTCGTGTACTCATACTCATACTCATTAAAATGCTCAGATACCAACAACTGATACCACACAGCGTGTAAAATACAGTGCTTGGGACAAAGAAACAGTCAACAGAGGATATGAGAAGCAAATATATCAGAGAAGAATGTCTATAAAGTAGCCTAAATGTATCAAATTAATAGAATGTTAAACAAATAAATATTTACGTCTACTTTGCTGCTGTGCGCAGGAGTAGATTGAGCAAGCGAGCTTGTCGAGCGCACATCCCTTTTTCAAAGACATCCCTGGAAAGTTCGTAGCTCGGTCACATATGGCAAGAGCAAAGAATGTAAAATGAGGTGCATATTACTCACGTTAACTGACGGTAAAGAGAGAGAGAAAGAGTACCTCTGTTGCATGTTCTTGATTGAGGATCGTTCACTCAGTACACATGCGTAAGTTAAATTAAAACAAAATCCTATTTGCAAGTAAAAACATGAACTATTACATGATTTATGTATAACGAGTGGTTCCCTACATTATTACAGCAAGGCGGTACAGAGTAATCATCTGACGTTTTCAAGAAGTTTCCTGTGCGCAAACATCCGAAGCGCGCACCCAGAAAGTTGCCTCTCAGACAACGCGCAATAAGCCTATTCAGTAGCGGTTTTTCGCACAGGGGATCAGGGGAAATCTGTTGATTGTCGATGTCGAGTGCCAAATAAGAGATGGACAAGAAAGGTCAAAGCCATCAGGTGCCCAATTTAGAAACGAGCGAAAGATAAAGGTATGCAACTATGTTTTCTCTGTATGATTACGGTATCCATGTCATGAATGAAGGGGCAATATTAATTGGTAGGTATAACTCTTATTTGTTAGCCTTTTTGCTATGATTCTTGCTATGCTTAACAATAATTCGGTTTTAACTCAAACACGAGATCTAATTTCAGCATAATATTGTGCTTTGCAACAAAACTTTTACAAGTTCAGTTATTACACTGCAAAAAATGCTTTTCTTACTTAGTATTTTTTTCTTGTTTCCAGTCCAAATATCAAGCATTTCTTAAAAAAAGATGCATAACGTTATTTTACTAAAGTAGTAAAATTACATAAGATATTAAGTCTTGTTTTCTGGGGAAATAAATAAAAATTGAGTTTTTGCTTAAAACAAGCAAAACATGATCTGCCAATGGGGTAAGAAAAATTATATGGTGGGGTGGTGGGGTGGTGAGCACTCGAAGGGGGCCTCGCCCAGGGTGTAATTCAATGTAGAACCGCCACTGAGCCTATTAAATCATGTTCTCTTTCATGTCTTCTTGCGCTTTCACAGACAAATGCATACAAAATTATGTAAAGCGCTGGATTAGCTCTAAATATTCTCTGCGCTATGAAATTAAAAATCAAATAATATGAACAGTGAAAGTAAAAGTAGCTCCTACAAGACATTTAAACAGTCATAATTAGCCATGAAAATAACTGAAGGAAATATCTATTTGCTAAGCCAGCTAATTTGATTAATATTCTTTTGGTTTCTCTGCCCAATATTTTAAATAATTTAAAAAAGCAATGAAAATACAGGTATCGGTACTCTGTATCGGCAAGTACTAAAAATAAAAGTATTGGTATCGGACTCGTTCTGGAAAATGTGGTATCAGTGCTTCCCTACCTGAAGACCTTGATTATAGCTTGTTCAGGTGTGTTTTATTAGGTTCAGAGCTAAACTCAGCAGGAAAGTGGATATTGAGGTCCAAGACCAGCCCTGATTTAAAATTGTCATTTTCTGCACTTATTTAGGAGGAGAATCTGTATTGACATTTACAGCACAGGTGACTGGCTCAAATATGTCTGGGCCATAGGTTCTCAACCCTGCTCCTGAAGTTTAGTGGACATCTAACCAGAAGTCTTCACAGCACCATCTGTCCTCCTGCTGTCAGTGGACAAATGTGAGAAGTTGCACTGTGGCATAAGCAGCATAATCAGCAGGAGACCTTCTCCTTGACATAAACTGATTACCGTTTCCCCATTCCAATAGCTACGGGACAATCAAACACCTCTTTGAACTTATCATCAAATGACTTGTAAGCATGTGTTCCTTTGAACCGCAAGAGGGAAATGTTCATTCCCGCCGTGATGTCTGCTCTAGAACGGTATGTTTTCTGTGCTCAAGTGTAGGACAAAATGATTCTTCATGCAGGGTTCACTCAATTTAATACGTTCCCAGTTGGAAAGAAAGTAAATGGCATAAGCATAAAAAAACAGAAGGTTTCAGTGCAAAATGAATTGGAAAAATATTTTACCTGGTTAAGGTAAGCTTTGTGCATCTTATAGTAGGTAGAATGAGGGCTGTATATTGTTTTATCATTACAACCAAACTAATTGGTGTTTTATGTATCTGGATATCATTTCTTCAGTTGATTGATCATGTATGGTGATGACCATACCAAAAATTATATGTAGCTACAGTATCATGGATAAGAGACTTGCTAATCTAAATTCAGTGCAGTTAGTCAAATTGGTTTGCAAATGAAGAAAAACTAGGAATAGGAATTGTGTGCAGAATTTATGAAAACCCAATAATCAATAATAATAAACTAGCCCAATTTAGACAAACAGAGCAGAGATGTGTTTTACAATTTGAATTTAATGCCAAAAAAAAGCAAAGATTAACTAGACAAAGAGCCTTAAAGAACAGGTTAATTTGTCATTGTTGTATGGAAACACATGATCAGTATATTGTGACAGAAGCACGTGGTCAACCAGCGCAGTTTAAGACCGAAACACTCTGCCCTTTCTAAACCCTTTCACCTTTGTGATTTCAGAAACTACAGTTTCTGGAATAATAAATCTATATTATTTTCCAGGAAAATATTAAAGGGTGGCTTACTCTAAAGACCTCAGAAAGAACATAGAGGAAGGAGCTAGATGTCAGCAGTGCAAAGGAGATTAGATCAGTCTACTATATCATTGTCAGACCTTGTGACAATAACTGCACATAAGTATGACACAGTTCTCCGAAATGTCCAATAAGCAACTTCTAATTATTGTACAAAACATTTAGCTTCTTTGTTGAATGTTACCGAAACAGTCTAAAATAGAATTTATCTGTTCCTTGCTAAAAGACTCCTTGCTCCATGCAAACAACCCCTTCAGGTCAGTGCACTTAAAAGTCAACCCCCTGGGTACGACTGGATTTTAGAATTGGTAGTTCAAAAAAAATTAAAGGTTGGACTTTGGAAATCTCCCATGAACCTCATTTCTCTATGTTTTGGGTTTCCCTTGGCTATTCTACTCTAATCCCACAATCTCCTGAGGAGCTGGAGAATTAGTCCTGAAAATCCTTTTGATGTGTAGTCAAACAAATATTCCTACTGGGTATAGTGATCTATCTACAGCATGCAGTAAAGTTAAAGCCCCCTGTGTGCCTCCACATAGACCCTGGGACTGTGTAATCGATTATCTCCATGCTGTGACTTCCCCAGATAATCGATCCAGCCACTGTCTATCCCTGAGTCACTGACTGTGAAGGATTACATAAAGAAGACATTAGAATAAGGTCTGCATTTTATTGATCACCAAAGTTTTTAAAAAGCAGCTGTAAACACTGCTAGTTTCTTCTATTACCTCCTGTTTCCTTGGAGTAAAAATAAATAAATAAAAAATAGAGGAAACAATATTCACTGATCTGGTTATTTCAAACAATGGCCTTTATGAATACTTGGTGATGCTGAATGGACTGATGAATGTTCCTGGTTCTGAATAATGATTTATCCTTAACTAATTATCTTTGCAATGCAATACTTAATTTACTAATATAATAAATAATTCATAAAAAAAGGATTAGTATTACAATTTCTCAATCGCTTTGGCCAATTTTTCGAAACAGTCTTAACATTCACTAAACTGTTAGCTCAATTGTCACAACTGTTTGCTTGAACATCAGAACTCTATTGCATGTCTGCAAAACGTAGTAACTCACTCAAAACATTTATTTCAATCTTCAAAAGTTATTGTGTCACTAAATTGGCCAATGCCACCAAAATAAAAGGTGTTTTTGTCATCGTGTGAGCCACACTGGTCAAAATGTTTTTTCACCATGGGAATATTTGTTTTATATACTGTAAATTAATTTTTTTTTATTTTTTTATTTTTCAGTTTTCATGTAACAAAAGTAATTTAAGTAATTAAAAGTAATTAAAAGTAAAGATATACACAGACATACACACGTCCAAACTTGATTGGTTGATTGATAAGATCGCGATTCCTATTTCATTATAACGACAGGCCATTTGCCAATTTACATTACAAGATTACAAACATAACAATTATTCCATGTCATAAATATGTATGAAATATATCATGTCTGACAGATTTTGATCACTGAATGGATTTTGTGAAGAGTTGACAGTTTCACTGAGAATCAACTAATCAGTTTTGATCAACAAGCCATGTGCATACGTCATTGTGCAAATTGTAGACAATTGTACTTATTCTTTTGCACACATGTGCCAAAACTAATGCCATTTGCTTAAATCCAAAGTTCAAATCTGATATGAACAAGAAACTGTATTGATCCGATAGTTGTATGTCACGGACTTCCGAAGTTTTGTTTGGTCACATGCTTTTTCTGCTCTGCAGTGATTTGTTAGATATGGTGGAGAAAACAAGTCTGACCTCCAGATGTCACTAATGCACATTGTGTTAAAAGCTTCAAGTAACGAACCTTTTTTCAGCACAATATGACGAAATGCTTCAGAAAGCCTCACTTTCCCATCACTATTTACAATCTTCACATGATACTTTAAAAGAACACAATAAAACCAGGAAAACTCAGGCTGTTAAAAGCATAGATTCCATTTACTAAAAGAGTCCATAAGAATCCCAATCCAAATGAGGTGTTAATGAAAAAGACTTTGGGCTTTTGTGACTGGAAGGGAAAGTCCACAAGATAGAAACTCCTCAATACAGTTTTGGTGATCCCCGATGCAGTGGATGCATGTTGTGACTATGGGTGCTTCTCAATTCTTATTTGTGCATCCTTGTTTCCTTTCCTCGCGTCTCAGCTCCACCCCCTGTAGGAAGCGAGGGAAGGCTGCAAGGAAAGAAAATGAGGACGGAGGGATTGAATGAAACCTTTTTTATACATTGGAATATTTGATCACTCGAGCGTCACTTCACAGCATCATCATCAGCGCTCAAAGGATCTGCCCTTATGTTGTTGAAGTTTGGTTATTTAAGAAATTCATAATAAATAATAATAAAGCAAGATACCCTGTTGAAATACGTGGGATGTGTGGTTTATATAAACTGCAAAGGTAAAGTATAAATTTAAATTATTGTGACCGATGTGAAGGGGGAGGATAATTTATACGTGCGTCACGTTTAGTCAATAAAGCTCTTTTCCACAAAGGATACACCTGTGTATCTTCGCTCATAACTCCTCAGGAAGCCTCCTCACTCCTCGACTCCTCGCGGTGCAATTAGAGAATTGAGATGTCCTTCAAGATGGCTGAGATCGATTGGTTTCCAGGTCATAGGATGAAGGACGGAGGAGAGAGGAGACGAGGAGGGATATTGAGAAGCACCCTGTTCCTTTATTTGCCATGCTGCTCTCTTTATACAGGTGTATTTCCTGCTTCCTGTCATGTGATCGCTCACATGACAGGCCAACCACACATTTCTTAAAGACACAAAAATTTAAAATGTTAATAGGAATAAGAAAATATGAAGACTTCAGATGCAAAAGCCTCTAAGTCCGTCTAAAGTTTTTGTTTAATATTAACATTTTTATCAGGGCTCTTATGTATAGGTTTCTACCCAAGTACTGACATTTCTGAATGGGCCGAGGCTGGGATTTAGTGAGTTTGAAGTGAAAGTATTTGATGAACGTATACTATGTGCAGAGAGCATTCACTCAATATTATTATCTAATTTTTGACAGAGGTGGCTTTTAGAGGCTTTTGCATTGGAGGTCTTCATATGTAAACCAATTCAAACCCTATTATACATAAAATCATTGTAATTAAAGCGGTAAAACATGTCTCTAATGTGAAAGTGTCACAGTTGTGCTTGATCACGGTTGGAGCTGAACTTTGCAGAAAAGTGGGGGTAATAATTATTTAATCCCCTGCTGATTTTGTAAGTTCGCCCACTTACAAAGAAATGAAGGGTCTATAATTTTTATGTTAGGTTTATTTTAACGGATAGAGACAGATAATTAACCAAAAAATCCAGAACCCCCCCCCCCCCACCACCACATTATATAAAGGTTATAAACTGATTTGCTTTTCAGTAAGTGTTACAACCCCTTGGCTCAAGGAGCAGCAACATGAATGGGGAGGCCAAACACATAATCAAGTTTGTACAAATAAGTAGTTTAATTAGAAAGAACAGACATAACTACATTTAAAGTAAAAGACAAAAATCTACAAACACAAAAACAACCACATCAAGCCTTGGACTGGAGAGTGTGAGAAAGTCAGCATGTCCACCAAACAGCGAGACCAAGCCCCAATCTTTTTCCTCCCCGAGGGTGAGAAAGCCAGCATCTTATAAGCAGCATGGTTAATCAACCAATTCTCCACACCTGCGACACAGCAATTAACCTAAAGACACAAAAGTGTTACCCAGAGACACCTACTGGACAAAACAAAGCACCACAGACCTTTGGATCGTCACACCTCCCTCCCAAAGACAGAGGCCCTTATAAAAAGGTACTCTGTAAACATAATACATGAAACAACATACAAAACATAATCTAATTCACAAGATGAGATTTAATCAAGTTTAAAAAAATCAAACAAAATTATTGCTTCCACTCACCATCTCTCCTTCACCACCTACCCCTTTAATACTCCACCTCTCAATGCTCTCAGGCGCCTTGAGAACACAACTGAGGTAAAATAAATAAAGACAAGAACCAACAAAATTGTAATAGGTTACTCGTTCAATGGAGCTCGTGACAAGGTATCCGCCATAATATTATCTACCCCTTTTATATGACGAATATCGAGGCTATAAGACTGCAAGAATAAAGCCCAACGAATAAGTCGTTGATTTGGACTATTCAAGGACTGTAAGAAGGTAAGAGGGTTGTGGTCTGTAAATACTACCAGAGATACAGAACCTCCCCCCACATACACGTCGAAATGCTGTAAAGCCCAAATTAATGCCAACAACTCTTTTTCAATAGTTGAATAATTTCTCTGGCACAAATTAAACTTCTTAGAAAAGAAGCTAATTGGCCGATCAATGCCGTTGTCATCTTTCTGCAATAATGCAGCTCCAGCACCCAGCCCACTCGCGTCTACCTTTAAATAGAAAGGACGGTCCCAAAAAGGTGCTGTTAATACGGGAGCAGAACTCAGCAACAGTTTGGCATTATCAAAAGCATGTTGACAAATTGAGGACCATTCATATTTCCATTTACCTTTTAACAAATCTGTTAAAGGAGCAACCACTGTTGAGAAATTTTCACAGAATTTCAGATAGTACCCAATCATTCCTAAACTCTCATCAACTCTTTCTTCGTAGAAGGAACTGGGAACTTATCAATGGCATGGACTTTTGCCCGGACAGGACAGACTTTACCTTGTCCTACCACATTTCCCAAATAGACCACAGTGGCACGTGCAAATTCACATTTCGCTAAATTTACAGTCAACTTTGCGATCTCAAGACGAGTAAATAAAGTGCACAATTTACAAAGATGTTCCTCCTCCTGAGCTAATTTCACCTCTTCCATTTTTTGGTTACATTCTACAAGTTTCAAATTTGCGTTCTTGTTCTCGCTCTTGGCTTTTCAATTTCTGTAACTCAAGCTCTGTCCAATTCACGGTCTTTATTTTGTATCTTAAGGATTTCTAACTGTTGCTCATAGGTTAACCTTTTAGGATCTAACAACGCATGAGTTGTCGAAGTACCTTCAGGTATCACCTCCTCATCAGACTGTGACTCTGAAGTCAAAACCAACATCTCTCTTAATTTCTCCTCTACAGCCCCTCGCAGAGGTTTTACCTTAGTACTTTTTGTTAAAGCCAATTCAAACTCGAAATGTTCAGCTACTTTAAATAGTTGCTCTTTTGAAAGACGCTCTAATTTACCCATCGTAGGAGCAACAATAAAATCCTGTAACAAATCCATTTCAATTTTACTTTGTTAAAAAGAATGTTTGAACAATAAAGTACGTAATACTCACCAAAGCCAACAGGTCACACTTCAACTGCCAGAAAAATTTGTTAAAGCCACCCCGTATCTAAATAATATACACACAACTAATTATACTCAACCCTGGTCTTCGGCACGCCCACATGCAGCTCAACTGCTAACCAGTCTACCCGCGTCCGACGCACCAAAAACAACAAACTAAAATAACAAACTAAAATAACACAAAGCATTAAGCGCTCTTCAGCCTAACACGGGGTTATTTTTGGCTTATGCAGTCTAAACCGCAACATCTGAGCAATTTAGTGTAACTATTGGACAATTCTAACTCTCTCTCTCCAGTCCAAAAACCACTAATCAAAACAAAAATACTTTCGTATGGCACTCCCCAAAACTTATTTTACCCAACCAATAATTTTACCTAAAGGATAAACCAAACTGTAATTCTAAAGAATTACCCAAATCACAATTCTAATTAAAGAATTGTCCAAATTCTAATTCTAATTAAAGAATTATCCAAATTATAATTCTAATTAAAGAATCATCCAAATCACAACTCTAATTAAAGAATTGTCCAAATCATAATTCTAATTAAAGAATTATCCAAACCCTAAGCCAATTTCATTAATCCCGGACGAGCCCCCATATGTTACAACCCCTTGGCTCAAGGAGCAGCAACATGAATGGGGAGGCCAGACACATAATCAAATTCGTACAAATAAGTAGTTTAATTAGAAAGAACAGACATAACTACATTTAAAGTAAAAGACAAAAATCTACAAACACAAAAACAACCACATCAAGCCTTGGACTGGAGAGTGTGAGAAAGTCAGCATGTCCACCAAACAGCGAGACCAAGCCCCAATCTTTTTCCTCCCCGAGGGTGAGAAAGCCAGCATCTTATAAGCAGCATGGTTAATCAACCAATTCTCCACACCTGCGACACAGCAATTAACCTAAAGACACAAAAGTGTTACCCAGAGACACCTACTGGACAAAACAAAGCACCACAGACCCTTGGATCGTCACAGGAAGTGAAATAAGTATTTGATTCCAAAGCAAAACATGCCTTAGTACTTGGTGGAGAAACCTTTGTTGGCAAGCACAGAGGTGAGACGTTTCTAGTTGGTCACCAGGTTTGCACACATCTCAGGAGGGATTTTGGTTCATTCCTCTTAACAGATCCTCTCTAAATCCTTAAGGTTTCTTGGCTGTTGCTTTGCATCTCGAAGTTTCAGCTCCCTCAACAAATGTTCTATAGGATTAAGGTCTGGAGACTGGCTAGGCCACTCCAAGACCTTAAAGTGCTTCTTCTTGAGCCACTCCTTTGTTGCCTTGGCGGTATGTTTTGGGTCATTGTCATGCTGGAAGACCCATCCACGATCCATCTTCAGCGTTCTGGCTGAGGGAGGATTTTACGGTACATGGCCCCATCCATTGGCCCCTCAATACGGTGAACTCGTCCTGTACCCTTAGCAGAGAAACAGCCCCTGAGTATAATATTTCCACCTTGATGTGCTTGACTGTAGGGATGGTGTTCTTGGGGTCATAGTCAGCATTTCTCTTCCTCCAAACACGGCGAGTTGAGTTGATGCCAAAGAGCTAGATTTTGGTCTCATCTGACCACAGCACTTTCTCCCAAGCCTTCTCTTAATCATTAGATGTTCATTGGCAAACTTCAGACGGGCCTGTACATGTGCCTTCTTGAGCAGGGGGACCTTGCGGGCACTGCAGGATTTCAATCCATTGCGGTGTAGTGTGTTACCAAAGGTTTGCTTGGTAACTGCCTTGAGATCATTGACAAGCTCCTCCTGTAGTTCTGGGCTGATCCCTCACCTTTCTCATGATCATCCTTACCCCATGAGGCCAGATCTTGCATGGAGCTCCAGACCGAGGTCGATTGATTTTTCATTTGGTATTTCTTCCATTTTCGAATAATCACACCACCAAAAGTCTCCTTCTAACCAAGCTTTTTGCTGATGGTCCTGTAGCCCATTCCAGCCTTGTGCAGGTCTACAGTCTTGACCCTGATCTCATTTGACAGCTCTTTGGTCTTGCCCATGGTGGTGGAGAAGTTGAAATGGAAGATACAGATTCTGTGGACAGGTTTCTTTTATACACATTACTAGCTGACATTAGGTGTACTTTCTTAAAGTGACAGGACTATTCTGTGTTCGACATGGGCAAATAACCAATCTGTGGGAGGCAGAATTCTTGCTGGTTGGTAGGGGATCAAATACTTATTTATCTTGATCAAATGCTAATCAATTTACAACCTTTATATAATGTATTTTTCTAGATTTGTTGGTTGATATTCTGTCTCTGTTCATTAAAATAAACCTACCATAAAAACTATAGATCCTTCATTTCTTTGTAAGTGGGCGAAATTACAAAATCAGCAGGGGATCAAATAATTATTTCCCCCACTGTAGATATAGTGATATGGGATATTTTATTATTTTATTTCAAGTTGTCTCTCCAGAAAAATGATGATTCCACTCCAGAGTCTTGCTGCTCTCAATGTTTTTCTCCCTCATCTGTCTACACAGGGATTCCCCCATTAACTTTCAATAGTCACCTTTGGCTTTCTCAGTGAGGGAATTCGTATTGCAGTATTTTCTCTAAAACTGTTTTGAAACAATGAATTGTAGAAAGCGCCATACAAATAATACATTTGACTACATGTGCATGGCATTTGGGTATATTACGCCTCTCTGAAAAAAATACTAAATGACAGAACCGTGAATGGAATTGCTGAAGAAGTTTTTATTAATGCAGTCCCTTTTCCTAGCTCAAGGTCGTTATACAACAAAAGTCATTTGAGTCATTATATAATTTTGATTCATTACATAATTAAAAAATAAAAGAACAAGAGCTCTTAGTGGTGATTGATAAACAAAACAAAATAATGGAGGACAAACTTTCTGTATAATTCATTTTGTCTCAAAATTCTTGTTTTAAAATACGTAGCTCTACACATTTTTAATCGAAAGTGTAATGAAACAGACACCTGGTGGGAATCATATTTTTTTTAAATGTTGAAATACTTTAAAAAGGTTAACATGACATTTTTATTCAATGGCTTCGCCATTCCTGTCTTTTCTGAATTAGTCTCACTGCAACTCACACTGAAGCCGCTACCTGAACTTTCACTGATTTTCCACAACACTTTTCCACCATAGTTGATGCAAGATTCACCTTGCATTTCAATGCTAGAGTAATCACACCAGACTCCTTAGATTTCTCAAATGAAACTAATCCATCAGATTTTAGAATTATGAGGCAATATGCATCACACAGTCTCTGAACAGTTCATTTTGTCTAAAGCTGAGACTAATGCCACATTAGGATCGAGGACAGGCTGATCGTGACTTGCATGAAGGTGACCATGTTAACCACAAGGCATCAAGATTGCATTAGAAATAAATTAGAATAAGGCTTGCATTTCATTAGTCGCTTTAAAATACTGTCAAATTCTATTAGATCCTACTGCATTAGAATGGGTAAAATCTACACTGAACCTGTCCTTCATAGTGCCTACAACCTGTTTCAGTTTTTTTTTTTTACTTTAGAGTTGATGGAATCCATCATCCATGTCTTGTACAGATTGGCACAGACACAGAAACCTAGAGTACATCCACTCACCCAGAGGCTGAACACATGGCAGGTCTGTTGGATTTTTTTTTCTTCTCTATGTTTTGGTTCACTCTAAGATTCAGACCAGGTTCTGAGAATACCAAAAGTTGGTTCTTTATTTCAAGCAAAACAGTATAGATCACATCCAACAGTGTCAGCGTTCTATGTTTTAGGCTGTTTTCAGGCTCATCTGGAGCATTTGTTTTGGAACCGGGCAAGTTTTCTCCCTTAGTTTGGCTTGTTTAGGCATATATGAACATGCTGATCGTGCTCGGATCTACACCAAAAAAATTGGTCCGAGATTGCCTGAACGAGGGAACTGATCAATTGCCAACATTTTTTTAAATTAGTTCTCTCCACTTTTTCCCCCTTCTTAAACACATTCTTAGTACAATGGTAATATCTTGCATTTTCACAATAATTTGGCAGTAGGTTTATAACAATAATTTTCATTTTTGTTAACATTGATATAATTTATTTAAAAATGATACTTGTCAACAAGTGTTTATATCTGTTCACTGGTATCACACCTGGTTCAGGCAATATCACACCTACACCGGCTCTACCTCTCCACTGTGTACAGTGGATTCAGTATCTATTTAAATTTGGTCCCAGTTCAAGGTAAGTATCTGTACTCCAGCTTATGCACTGCACTGACCCTCTCACATAGTCATACATTTTTTAACACACCTGGAACCGTCTTTGGAATATCACCATTCTGGCATTCATAGGGATCAGTTCCTACCATGGATGGAGGATCAGTAGAATCAGCTTCCTCGTCAGCTTTTCCATCATTGTGACAACCATCCTAGGCGATTAACACATGGTCAGAAGAATATTCTGATGTTCCAGCTGTTGAGGATGTGTCATAGCAAAGCGCTCTGGCAAGATGCCCTTATCAGACGTGCCATCTGCCACCAAAAGACTCATGCAGGCGTTCAATGTCATCCAGTGCACCAATTTGGACCATATAGGAGATCATAGACAACTAGAGCCAGCAGGCAGTATACTATTCTGACCAGTACAGCCATAATGATCTTCCTCACCTGCAATTTAGCCAAACCTATGGCATTTACTTATAAAGCTAATATTTGTAACTGACTTGTATCTTCATTTTTCTAGTGTGAGCTATTTTTGATTACTTATTGTTAGTGCACTTGTCTACTATATTCATTCGGTTTCAGAAACTCATAAAGTATTCTTGTTCCATCTTTTGCTGTCAAACCGCTGAAGATGTTCTACTGTATGTTAAAAAACACAATGCTATCAGGCAATCAGCAGGATAGGACAGCAAACAAACAGGCACAAGCATGTCCAATGTATCTGGTTTATAGACAATTTGAAATAGACTATTCACTAGAGTGGATTGTCAGATAGATAACTAGCTCATGAACATGACCATCTCTTTAAAAGAATATAAAAAGGATATATATATATATATATATATATATATATGAATATATATGAATATTATTATTATTATTATTAAAGTCTGTTAGAATCATTCAATAAATATTCATAAAGTAACACTGCAAGAAAATTGTAAAAATACATTTGGGGAAATTCCTTGAAAATATCACTTGTCTGCAGTGACATTTTATATGCAAACTTGAATCACTGCAAATCTATAATCGGCTGCCCATCAGTTTTACCAAAACTATTTTCTCAAAAGGCGAAGCACTGCTACTTGGGCGGAGTGATTAGCGCAGCACCCGAGAAGCGCCGTTCCGTCAACAAAACCAACGTGACTAACTAGCTAGTAGCGAACGTGATTCTGATCATGGCTGACTTTGAGGAAATGTCAGAGGATTTTTATTTGGTATCAAACCAAGATCCAGAACCATATCGTTTTAAGCCAGAATACACAGACGAGGAGTTACAAACTTTGGAAGCTGATAGACAAGATGCCGAACAGACTGAGGTCGAGGGGAGAATCAGAACGGGAGTAGCCTACTATTTCACAAACAAGGTCACTGTTTCTCAAAAATTAAAACTGCCCATCCCCCCCTCCAATTCATTAGCAAGTTGAAGGCTACAGTCCTGAAAGTTACCTTTAGCCCCGCTTATTTGTTACTGGGGCGATAGAGCGCGTTTGTGACGACACAATACTAACATTACAGGGCATACATGGAGCCCGGGAACAACTGTAATGGAGGATAATAATTCCCCGTACTTTTTGACAAGCGTCCTTGACAGGGCGGCCAGAGCTTCTTTGCAGCTCAAGTCGGCGGCGATGTGAACGTACAGTAATAGTAGTGAGCACCCTATTCATGTAATACTAAGGTGTCACTAAGGTTACATTACATCTAGCTAATGGCACTGTAACAGTAGGCTAGTCATCTAAAAACATAACGGAACACTTACTGCAGCCGCAGGTGATCCACTTTGTCCTGTCTTTACTATCGATGGGATGGCCATATCCTTCAGCACACGTTTCATGGCAAATTCCATTTTTTCTAAATAGTCGTCTTCAGTGAAATGTTCTGAGCAAACGCGATAGTCCTTCCTTGATGATGTCTACAGGTGTGTTTGGATCTATATCCAGAGCCATTGATTCATCAGGTCAGCGTTTTTGGTTGGAATTCTTTGAAACATCATGGTATTACCTGGTCTCCCCTGTTTATTGTCGCAGCTCTTTACAATACAGCGAATACTCATGATTGTAAACTTTGCATTTACTATCTAGTAATTGCTGACTCTATTACTCCAACTCTGAGCGAACTCTCTGCTCCTCCCCACGGCGCTTCTCGGGTGCTGCACTAATCACTCCGCCCAAGTAGCAGTGCTTCACCTTCTGAGAAAATAGTTCCCAGTATTTAAACGTTTAAAAAATGGCTGTGTCTCATATGACCTTGTTATGTGTACACACTGTGACAATACAAATAGCAACATGTAAATATGAAAATGTTGGCGTTATTTTGTCACTTATTGGGATTAGTATGCTAGCTGTAGCCATTTACATCCAGTCTTTGTGCTAAGCTAGGCTAGCGGTGGGTGCGTCAATCAGACTTACAGCACGCACCGAGATGAAAAAATGGTATGTATGGACTTATCTAACTCTGGGAGATACGGTGAATAAGCTAAAGTCCCAAAAAGTCGAAGTGTTCCTTTAAAACAAGGTTATTTTTGTGTTTCATTAATTTATACATGACATTTGATTTGTATCACATTTGGTAAATAGTCCACAGAAAATCTATGGTAAATAGTCGCCACAAACGTAATCCTATGAAAATTTATTTCCAGAGAGAGGAATGTATTTTGTGAAAGCCAGTGCCATTTGGACAGATGGGTTTCATTTCACGGTTCACACTCTCAATGTGATTAAAAAGTTAAATGCTGTTGAGAAAAGAGAAAAAAGGCATCACACACACACACATTCTGCCAATAAAGTATGTAAGGACATGGCTGCTCATAGCACATGTGGCAGCTGCCAATCCAATTGACACAATGGTCTCTCTCTCTCTCTCTCTCTCTCTCTCTCTCTCTCTCTCTCTCTCTCTCTCTCTCTCTCTCTCTCTCTCGCGCCGGACAAAATCTGGACTAAGTCGCATTTTTAAATAAGCCACACAGTTTACATACACACAGTTTATTTTAAGAATAGTAGTGAAAGAAGATTTAATTATGATAAAAAAAGATTATACATATTGAATGATGATTGAAGAATGTTTTGTTATATATAATATTATATATATAATATATAGTAAAATACAAGTATATGACACAGAGTTGGCATACTGCCTTGACTTCAAAAAAATCATCTTTCAATTAAAGTTTCAAGGACAATCAGAATGCCTTATGGTTCATATTTTTATGCAAAACCATGTCGTAACAAGCAATGAAAACCTGGCCTGCTGTCCTTTATCACCTCTTATTGCAAGGCATTTGTTTGTCAGAGTTTGTCTCCTGAGTGCACATCCCCATATTATCAATGGAAACTGGCAAACTCTCTTTATTTCCCAGCCCTCATCGCTGCCTGTTAAATACTATATGTCTGCTGATACCTGGAGGAGTCAGTGTTGCGGTATGGAGACCATTATTCACTCTTGTATGTAGTTTTGTGTGTTGATTCTGTGAATCGTACAATTTTCTCCAGGCATCACAGAATGTTTGTCAGTGAAAAATGCCTTCACTGCATTGAACGAGGCCACTTTCCCAGAGAAAATAAATGCTCACCATATAGCATGTATCCAAAGAGCCAATAGATCTGATGAAATATAGCTGGAAGAATTATATCCGTCTTGTTTCACGAGGTGGCCTCCATCACTCCATATTGTTATTCCTGGCTGAGGAGGATGTCCTGTCATTTTCCTGTCACCTTTAAAGTCGGGATAGAAGTGCTACAAGATTTATGAAATTAAATTACAATTTTAACTCTGGCACAGTTGAGGGCTGTGCAAACGGGCCCTCCCAAAGACCTTCACCCTGTCAATAACAAGTCCCATAATCACTTATCTGTGAGGGACGCCTGTTGCTAGTGCTCTTAAGCTAATGCAAATGGTTAATTGATATATATATATATAGTGTGTAAGTGTTGCCACACTGATATCTATAATATCAGACATGACTGCATTGGGCCAATAAAGCATATCACTTGCAATGAAAATGTGAAGTGTATAGGATTCAATTGTGATATATTCTCCATCTTTAATAAACTGATGTGACTGTGGTCATGTGTTCTACAATCCTGCATCACAGGGAACAGTGCCTTCTGAATATGGTTGCCATTGAAATGTTGACTGTTATTCTTCAAGTTGGCACATCCAGAACCACAAAACAGTCTCTGTTCCTTTTTTTTCCTTTTTCTTTTTTTTAAGTCTGAGTGTTGCCCTGCATCCCAATGTCAATCCTATTTATCCTAAATAGTATGTGAGTGTCACGTCTCATTTTGGTTCTGTTTTATGTCAGTCATGTTTCATGTCTTTTTCATGTGATTCCCTGTTAGTCATGTGATCCTGCCATGTGTTCCCTTGTCTTATGTGTCATGTTGTCATTGGTTGATTGTCTTGATTATGTTCACAGGTGTCCCTTGTCTAGTCATTAGTCTTCTGTGTATTTAAGCCCTTATGTTTGCCATGTATCTTTGTCAAGTATTGTTTCCTGTAACCACTGTTTGTCCATGTCCATGTCCATGTCCATGGTTCTCAACAAGCTTGCCTTCAGTGGACTACTTTACAGAATACTTGACCCATCATAAACCCAGCAGTTTGTCTGCTGCTCCTCTGTCATGGTATCACTGTCAGGCCATTGAAAATCCTGTTGAGGACTTTTGTAAACTTTGTTATATGGTGGACTTTAATGATGTGGCTTTAATTGGAACTGCACCGGAGTAATTGCACCGGTTCGATTTAAGCTACCTGGGGGAAAAATTCATTGGTCTTTAGCCCAATACATCGACCATGCCCTTCTGCTTAGTGGTTCAAGTTTCACGGTGGGGGAGACAGAGGACTATGATTTGAGTCTCTTTACGTCATGCCTGCCAAGTCTGAGCCTCTTTACGTCAGTCCTGCCAAGCCTGAGCTTCTTCACGTCAGTCCTGCTGAACCTGAGCTTCTTCACGTCAGTCCTGCTGAACCTGAGCTTCTTCACGTCAGTCCTGCCGAGCCTGAGCTTCTTCACGTCAGTCCTGCCGAGCCTGAGCTTCTTCACGTCAGTCCTGCCGAGCCTGAGCTTCTTCACGTCAGTCCTGCTGAACCTGAGCTTCTTCACGTCAGTCCTGCCGAGCCTGAGCTTCTTCACGTCAGTCCTGCCGAGCCTGAGCTTCTTCACGTCAGTCCTGCTGAGCCTGAGCTTCTTCACGTCAGTCCTGCCGAGCCTGAGCTTCTTCACGTCAGTCCTGCCGAGCCTGAGCTTCTTCACGTCAGTCCTGCCGAGCCTGAGCTTCTTCACGTCAGTCCTGCTGAACCTGAGCTTCTTCACGTCAGTGTCACAGTGTCTGGTTTATGTTCCTTGGGTCACCACTAGATGTCCTCCTTCCTCACGGTGTCATCCACATATTGAACTACATTCCCCACAATCCTTGTCTGTACCAATCACTGTTAATTACACTCAGCTCTCCGTCATCATTGTTTCAGCTGTTCCCTGTTTCATTGTTAGTTCCCTGTGTATAAAATCCTGTCTGTTTTTGTATGTGTTACGGAGTCCTTGTATTTATCACGCCACTTCTGTGTTCTGTTTCCTGCCTGTTCTTGCTTGTATCTTGTTTTGGACTGCTTATTTGGATTTTGACCCCTGCCTGGACTGGTTTATGATTACGGATTTTCCTTATTAAAACTTACTGCTATTGGATCTTCTCCCTGTTTCTTGTGTGGATCGTGACAGAAGGACTCCGTCACATCTAGATCCAGCAGTATGTTTACCAGTGCCTCTTTCCCAGCCACCGAGCGGGAGAGGGGGCAAGGTTTTGAGGGGACCCGATTGGTCATTTTTCGAGGGACCCGTGGAGGCCGCAGTAGAGGAGGTGGACGTGAGAGAGACCAACACCACTCTACACTCTGGCCCCTCTTTGACCCTGGGTTGGTGGTTTCCAGCCCAGTTCCGGTGGTCCCAGTTCCGGTGGTCCCGAAACGGAGGAGGAGAAGAGGGACTCCCTCCGTGACTGTTCCGGTGGATCCTGTTCCGGTGGATCCTGTTCCGGTGGTCCCAGTTCCAGAGGTCCCAAGTCCGGTGGTCCCAGTGCCGGTGGTCCCAGTGCCGGTGGTCCCAGTGCCGGTGGTCCCAGTGCCGGTGGTCCCAGTTCCGGTGGTCCCCGAACAGCCCGCTGTCGTCCCGGAGGCCGTGCCCAAACAGCCCGCTGTCATCCAGGAGGCCGTGCCCGAGCAGCCCGCTGTTGCCATAGCGGCTGAAAAGCTCTTGGATTATTTTTCGACGCTATTCGAGATCCTAGAGTTTCCCAGGAGTATTCACGTCCCGTCTGCCCAGCCAGAGACTATTCACATCACATCTGCCGAGCCTGTGTCTTCGGACAAGATGGCCGCCGCTGAGCCTGTTCACGTCACGCCTGCCGAGCCTGTGTCTTCGGACAAGATGGCCGCCGCTGAGCCTGTTCACGTCACGCCTGCCGAGCCTGTGTCTTCGGACAAGATGGCCGCCGCTGAGCCTGTTCACTTCACGCCTGCCGAGCCTGTGTCTTCGGACAAGATGGCCGCCGCCGAGGCTGTTCACGTCACGACTGCCGAGCCTGTGTCCCCTGACAAGATGGTCGCAGTCGAGCCTGTGTCTGTTCCTGAGCCGGAGCCGGTGGTGTCTGTTCCTGAGCCGGAAGTGTCTGTTCCTGAGCCGGAGCCGGTAGTGTCTGTTCCTGAGCCGGAGCCAGTGTCTGTTCCTGAGCCGGAGCCAGTGTCTGTTCCTGAGCCGGAGCCAGTGTCTGTTCCTGAGCCGGAGCCAGTGTCTGTTCCTGAGCCGGAGCCAGTGTCTGTGTCTGTTCCTGAGCCGGAGCCGGTAGTGTCTGTTCCTGAGCCGGAGCCGGTAGTGTCTGTTCCTGAGCCGGAGCCAGAGTCTGTTCCTGAGCCGGAGCCAGTGTCTGTTCCTGAGCCGGAGCCAGTGTCTGTTCCTGAGCCGGAGCCAGTGTCTGTTCCTGAGCCGGAGCCAGTGTCTGTTCCTGAGCCGGAGCCAGTGTCTGTTCCTGAGCCGGAGCCAGTGTCTGTTCCTGAGCCGGAGCCAGTGTCTGTTCCTGAGCCGGAGCCAGTGTCTGTTCCTGAGCCGGAGCCAGTGTCTGTTCCTGAGCCGGAGCCAGTGTCTGTTCCTGAGCCGGAGCCAGTGTCTGTTCCTGAGCCGGAGCCAGTGTCTGTTCCTGAGCCGGAGCCAGTGTCTGTTCCTGAGCCGGAGCCAGTGTCTGTTCCTGAGCCGGAGCCGGTAGTGTCTGTTCCTGAGCCGGAGCCGGTAGTGTCTGTTCCTGAGCCGGAGCCGGTAGTGTCTGTTCCTGAGCCGGAGCCGGTAGTGTCTGTTCCTGAGCCGGAGCCGGTAGTGTCTGTTCCTGAGCCGGAGCCGGTAGTGTCTGTTCCTGAGCCGGAGCCGGTAGTGTCTGTTCCTGAGCCGGAGCCAGTGTCTGTTCCTGAGCCGGAGCCAGTGTCTGTTCCTGAGCCGGAGCCAGTGTCTGTTCCTGAGCCGGAGCCAGTGTCTGTTCCTGAGCCGGAGCCAGTGTCTGTGTCTGTTCCTGAGCCGGAGCCAGTGTCTGTGTCTGTTCCTGAGCCGGAGCCAGTGTCTGTGTCTGTTCCTGAGCCGGAGCCGGTAGTGTCTGTTCCTGAGCCGGAGCCGGTAGTGTCTGTTCCTGAGCCGGAGCCGGTAGTGTCTGTTCCTGAGCCGGAGCCAGTGTCTGTTCCTGAGCCGGAGCCAGTGTCTGTTCCTGAGCCGGAGCCAGTGTCTGTTCCTGAGCCGGAGCCAGTGTCTGTGTCTGTTCCAGTTCCTGTGTCTGTGTCTGTTCCTGAACCGGTGGTGTCTGTGTCTGTTCCTGAACCGGTGGTGTCTGTGTCTGTTCCTGAACCTGAGTCGGTGGTGCCAGTTCCAGTGCCAGTTCTGGTGGTACCAGTTCCAGTGCCAGTTCCGGTGGTCCCAGTTCCAGTGCCTGAGCCGTTGGTGTCTGTTCCAGTTCCTGCGCCGTGGCCGCCCGAGGGGTCTTCACCGCCGTTGCCGCCCGAGGGGTCTTCACCGCCGTGGCCGCCCGAGGGGTCTTCACCGCCCTTGCCGCCCGAGAGACAGTCACCGCCCTGGCCGCCCGAGGGACAGTCTCCGCCCTGGCCGCCCGAGGGACAGTCTCCGCCCTGGCCGCCCGAGGGACAGTCTCCGCCCTGGCCGGCCGAGGGAGAGTCTCCGCCCTGGCCGCCCGAGGGAAAGTCTCCGCCCTGGCCGCCCGAAGGATCGTCTTCGCCATGGCCGCCCGATGGGCCGTCTGGGCGTCTGCTTTGCCCTGGCTACCGGCTAAGTCATCACCCCCTGTTTCTGTTCCCCTCCATGGTCCTGGCCCTCCATCCCTCCCCCTGATCCTCCACCGTTTCACCTTCCTCCTGGACTTTTGTTGGGTTTTGTTTTTTGTTATGTCTTGGAGCGTCTGGTAGCCGCTCCGTAGAGGGGGGGTTATGTCACAGTGTCTGGTTTATGTTCCTTGGGTCACCACTAGATGTCCTCCTTCCTCACGGTGTCATCCACATATTGAACTACATTCCCCACAATCCTTGTCTGTACCAATCACTGTTAATTACACTCAGCTCTCCGTCATCATTGTTTCAGCTGTTCCCTGTTTCATTGTTAGTTCCCTGTGTATAAAATCCTGTCTGTTTTTGTATGTGTTACGGAGTCCTTGTATTTATCACGCCACTTCTGTGTTCTGTTTCCTGCCTGTTCTTGCTTGTATCTTGTTTTGGACTGCTTATTTGGATTTTGACCCCTGCCTGGACTGGTTTATGATTACGGATTTTCCTTATTAAAACTTACTGCTATTGGATCTTCTCCCTGTTTCTTGTGTGGATCGTGACAGTCAGTCCTGCCGAGCCTGAGCTTCTTCACGTCAGTCCTGCCGAGCCTGAGCTTCTTCACGTCAGTCCTGCTGAACCTGAGCTTCTTCACGTCAGTCCTGCCGAGCCTGAGCTTCTTCACGTCAGTCCTGCTGAGCCTGAGCTTCTTCACGTCAGTCCTGCTGAGCCTGAGCTTCTTCACGTCAGTCCTGCCGAGCCTGAGCTTCTTCACGTCAGTCCTGCTGAGCCTGAGCTTCTTCACGTCAGTCCTGCTGAGCCTGAGCTTCTTCACGTCAGTCCTGCCGAGCCTGAGCTTCTTCACGTCAGTCCTGCTGAGCCTGAGCTTCTTCACGTCAGTCCTGTTGAGCCTGAGTTTCTTCACGTCAGTCCTGCCAAGCCTGACCTTCTTCACGTCAGTCCTGTTGAGCCGGAGCTTCTTCACGTCAGTCATGCCGAGCCTGAGCTTCTTCACGTCAGTCATGCCAAGCCTGAGCTTCTTCACGTCAGACCTGCTGAACCTGAACTTCTTCACATCAGTCCTGCCGAGCCTGAGCTTCTTCACATCAGTCCTGCCGAGCCTGAGCTTCTTCACATCAGTCCTGCCGAGCCTGAGCTTCTTCACATCAGTCCTGCCGAGCCTGAGCTTCTTCACATCAGTCCTGCTGAACCTGAACTTCTTCACATCAGTCCTGCCGAGGCGGAGCTTCTTCACGTCAGTCCTGCCGAGCCGGAGCTTCTTCATGCCAAGCCTGCTGAGCCTGATCAGTCCTGCCGAGCCTGAGCTTCTTCACGTCAGTCCTGCCGAGCCTGAGCTCCTTCACATCAGTCCTGCCGAGCCTGAGCTTCTTCACGTCAGTCCTGCCGAGCCTGAGCTTCTTCACGCCAGTCCTGCCGAGCCGGAGCTTCTTCACGTCAGTCCTGCCAAGCCGAAGCTTCTTCACGTCAGTCATGCCGAGCCTGAGCTTCTTCACGTCAGTCCTGCCAAGCCTGAGCTCCTTCATGTCAGTCCTGCTGAGTCTGAGCTTCTTCACGTTATGCCTGCCAAGCCTGGGGGGGCAGTAGGTACCTGATTAAGGCCATGCCTCAATAGCCCTCTGAACTGTCGGATCCGTGTTGATGAACAAATGCTTGAAGCTAGATGAAACAGTTTTTTTTGTTTGAAAGCAGAAAGTCTGTTTTTTTTTTCTTTTGCTATAACATTGCATGTTCAGATATTCATACAACAAAATATTCTGGGGCCCATGACACTTTTGTAAAAAATATTAAAAATGCTGGTGCTGGCTGGCAACTTAAAAAAAAAAAAAAACGCTGGTAGGGAAAGAGTTAACGCCGAACCTAAAGATACAAAACAAACAAAACAAAAAACGGCTTAGGGTTTAGAGTTTAGTTACCCTTTAACGTGTAGTGTTATTAAAGTTATAAATCTTTGCCTGTAACCTGTCTCTGTCCCTTTAAGATGGTACCAAAAGAAATGTGGATGGATGGATGGATGGATGGATATGGATGGATAGATTACTGTTAATTAATGGAGATTAAAATAAATGGAAATTAAAGATGAGTAATACATCACTTTCTCTCCTTTTGGTAGAGTAATTTATTCAAAATTTCAAAATCATATCATCATACTGATGCACAACACAAAGAACTGTATAATGGGGTGTCTCTCACTGGTGAGCGGGGAGATAGAAATGAAAAACCTGGAGTGGAGTTCGGAGTGATTACAGGATGTTTTTATCGGGAAGGGAAACGGTCCACACACATAGTCTCTCAAAGATATGAGTGAAAGAGAGGCTTTGCGGTTTATACATGTTGACATCTCCACTGCCTCCATTGCTGTTTTCATCTGTCCCAATTGTGCACATTGCCACAGGCTTCCGAAAAAAAGCTGTATTTCCTTTGGGAGACGGAGACTGGACAGGTCCAACTTAGGCCACCATTAAATTTATACCACAAAACGTGCCACAGTCTCTCAATATGATAGCAGGAAGTAAATGTTATGGGTTAGAGCACCACAAGGTATGAGCCATGAGCTGTTATCACTGTGGCCTTGAGCGAGGCACTTAACCCCAGGTTGCTCAAGGGTGATCGTCCCTGTAAATGTACTATAAGTCACTTTGAGTGAAGCTTCTGCTAAATGGCTTCAACCAACAATTGGCTAAATACGTGCAAAATGTAAGAAACTCTCCATACGTTCAGGCTTTTTGACCAAAATAAATAAATAAATAAAAATTAAAAGAAATTTCCCTTGTAGCAACCTGAAATTAAGTAGCTTACCCAAGAGAGGTATGATAGGTTGCACAATAACTTATTTAGTTTCTGACTTACAATGACCAACATTGAGCCTTTTCAGTTCAGAGGTACTACTGGACCACCAACCCTTTATTAAAATAAGTTGCTTCAATGTGGTAAAAAAAAAACCTTAAAAAGTCTTAAATTAGAAACCATTTTAAGAGAGAAAAAAATGAGTCGTCATAATAATAAGGTAGCTCTGGGATGCCGTTTAGATACTTTTTGAAAAGGGTAAAAAAAAAAAAAACTGGATATATCTGGATATATAAAATGTTTAGTCAACACATATTGTACCAACAAACAGAGACTTAAAATTTTATATTTTAAGCATAGTTTCTGAAAGTCAAGTGCTATATAGTGGATCAGTAATTAAATAACTGATCCAAATTACTAATGATGATATTTACTAGTTTTCAAAATATTGTAGCAAAAATATTGTAGAGTTTTGCAAAATTGGAGGTAATGGCATGTTTTTCCAATGAGCCTATTGCTTGATCTTCAGTCAGCATTGTTAGCACTTACAATGTGATCTCACAAGAAAACAAAGCTATTTTATGAGGAGTCGATCATTTTGTGTGAATTCGTATGATGCGAAATGTATGGTTTTTAGATAAAGAGTTGACATGAATGTCCACCCCTAAAAGAAAATGAGTTTGTATGAATTCATATGAATTAGCAACCAATTCCCCAAAACATAAAATAGTTATGAATTTCCATAATATTGTGTTGGAACTGAGTGTATCAAACTATGTTTCATAAGGGTCCCTTGACTGTTGTTTAATTTGAGTTTTTTAATTGGAAAAACTCACAGAAGTGAAAAATTACTGCTCATTACTGCTTTTTGTGTTTCAGTATCTTTCAGCATTTTAGATAATTCCCCTTGAAATTCCATCAAAAGTGAGATATTTAAGAAAAAGAATTTTAAGATTAAAAGATATTGGATGTAATGGCCTCATAATGGCCTGTATACATAATTATCGTGTTTTCAGTTATCAAAGTATAATTTAAAGCATTTGACGTTTTACAGCGAGGCAGACATTGAGTGCTTAATGAAACAGTGTCAGGCCAAGGCCAGACCAGAGATCTTAGTGTAAATGTCAGCATGCCTTCGAGCACCTCCCAAGGAGACTAACTGGAAATGGCGTTTAGATGCTGTTGACCATATGGCTTGTGTAATTAATGGCAGAGATTATATTTTGGCTTGCAACCAAAGTTGTTCCAGTCACTTATGTAATGACCCAATCCAGAGCAAACAAGAATTGCCTCCAGCATTCCAGCAGTTGATATTTCTCTCTTAACTCAATTGACTCTAAATGTTCAGTCTTTTCCTCATGTAACTACATCCAAAAACGGTTACTTGCTGTATACTGGCTATGCATCTTCTGAACATGACATTACAGTGAATAGATTGATTCTTTTACTTCCAGGATTACAGAACGATCCCTGATGTATTATGAGCAAAATGTGGTGGAAAATGTTACTTAATATTATTTTAGAAAAAAAAGAGTATCTCAAGGCTACTAATGTAGTACAACTTATTGGCTTCAGTACTGTTAACGTTCTAGTGTTTTTTGTTGTTTTTTTGAGTGAGCTAGTGAGTGAAATATAAATCTGTTTAAATGGCTGAAAGGTTAGGCTAACCTTTATTTACTGTAAGCAAATGAGCGATTTGAATGAAATGAGCATGATATCTGATTAGTTACCTGTAATTGACTCGTTACTCTGAGAAGAACTATTAGCATGTAAAGTGATTGCTTTACACCCAATATCACATTTTACACAATTCCTTAATCTTCAGGGTAAAGTTGAGACACAGCAATCCACAGTTATATGAAGTTATTAAATGTAAATTCGGGAGGAGTACACCCATCTAATCTTATTACCAGGATATAAAAGCAACTTCTTTCCGGCATCAAATTGGCATCATGTCTGACTTTCAGGAAATTGAGCTATGAACTCTCCAATCTTCCAGAAACACCAACTCCCTCTTCCTCAAGCAGGTTGGATTCCTTCCCCCACTGATCCACCGAAGCGAACCGTAACACACAGACTAGGCGGTCCGCCTCTATCCCCCTACAACCGCTCATCCCAGAGAGCAGTCTATTGCGATCGCAGGCAACAGGCAAACTTTTTCATGTCCAGATGCCACGCAGGCCTCCTTTTCGAATGCAGTGTGAGCTTTGCATTATATACAGTGAGCTCTGCTGTTCAGATCCTAGTGTGGGTCCTCTCTTTCGATTGCAGTGAGAAACTACCATCGGATACAGTAGGGTCTCTTCCATTTGAAATCGCAAACCCTTTCGTCCGAGTGCCAGAATCTCCCCACCTGGAACGGACGGTCTGCGCATTCTCTCATAGTTCAGGCCCTCATTTTAGGAGGGAATGGCAATGCCCTGTGAGTTATTTTATGGTTTCCTTTTCCGCCAACTGTGGGGGCAAATTCTGAGGGTCGTCGGGCCTGTTCTCCCAGGGTGAGGAGCTTCTGCCCCTTCTGCAACATGTGTGAGCCTCATGTTCTATAATTCCAAGGCTCCATGTCATGGATGCAATGAGGGGAAACTCTCCAACCTCAGCGGCAAACCAGTCCAAATACAGCTCCGGCAGGAGCTCGATAATGCCACTGCAGTGCCCCGCCATGCATCCCGCAGGAGCCATTCTAACATTATTCCTTTCAATTCAACAATTTAAGTGTTTTGGGTGGGACTTCTGGACCTCTGATTCTAATTACACATGCCAATTTTACTTAAATAGAGCATTTTGATCTGGTTTATCCTGCTTGCTGTCCAAATTTTTATTTTGCAATTGTAGCAGTACTGTCTACCTCTGACGTAATCCCTTAATAAGATGTTTTAATAAAGTGTTTTAAATTGCGCTCATTGGGTGATATATAAAAGTGGCCGTAGTGACGCTGTGTGTGTGCGTCTTCGCTTTGTCAGAGAGCGAGTCAGTGTACTTCCGGCAGCGCGTGTGAAAGTCCGTGAGGTGGACTGAGGAGCTTTGGAGAATTATATCCGTTCCCATGGATATGCGTTTACTACGCAACAGTTTCGGTGCCATGTGAGTCGTGTTACAGGTGTGGGCCAACAGTGGGCTTTGGGTCGCCTCTTTTGGCCTTTGGTTTTGTTGTCTGCTTTATTTTATTTTCGTCATATGTCATCGGACCGTGTTACTGTGACTGATCCTGTCCCCGCAAGAGTTGCGGGAGACTGGATTATACGATTCGCTGCTGGATTGGACCGACAGGCAAGCGCTATTAACTCGTTTGTTTCCTCTCGTGTGTAGGCGCACGGTGTCTGTTCACTTCCTAACTGTTTGTGTCCGCAGTGTTTAATACGCAGGCATGATTTGGGGCATGTGGCGTGGTGCCTTCACCATCGAGTATAAATGTGTCGTGAGTAACAAACTTGAATTAAGCCTTAAGCAGTGTGCAACAGAAGATCAGCCACTTCGCTGTCACCAGGTTCTGCAGGCTTAGTTTTTTGTATTTTGTTTTTAGGTGAATTGATTTTGTCTGTTTCATTTATATTTCGTCTTTGATTTGAGTTTGTGTATTCTATTTTTGTGTATGGTCATTTCTTTTATTTATTGGTGATTTTCACTCAAGTCGTTTGCTTTATATATATTTTTTTGCTTATTGTGATTTATAGCGATTTATATTCTTTTAGGTGTTTCTTTTTTTTGTAAACTTGTTGATTGATTTTTGACCTGTTCCACTCAGTAAATAAATTTGTCATCACCTGACGTGGAACCTCGATCAGATAAACCGAACTGATGTGGTGTACGCTTTTAATACTGTGTTGTAAGACGTATGATTAATAAAACGTCTTGATTAATGTGTTTTCTTTATATAATTGGTTTAGCGTGTGTTTTGTCATTCTGTATCTTCCTTCAGAATCGGGGCGGCCAGCCGCAGAGGATAAGCGTCTCCCTGTGTTGTGGTGGTGGGTTTTTCGCTTGAATGCTGTGCTCACAGTGAGGTGTGGCGTGCCGTGGTGTGAGTTTGCACGTATGATTGCTGTCCTATCTAGGAGTGCCAGTACCCAATTCTGAAGTGGTAACGTCCGTGTATCATTTGTGTGAATGTGATTTGAGTTCTTTGATTGGTTGGTGTTCTGTGTGTTAAATAAAATTCAATATTCTTATTGACTGAGGATAAAAGTTTTCTATGTTTTTTTTGTACTCGACCCATGTCTGATACCTGACTCAGCCGCAACGAACCTGTGAGCCTTGTTTCTACCCGGAAATAGGCTCCGGGGTGGCGTAGTCGGTAAACATTCCTCTATCCATTTGGAAATGCCACACAATGTTGGGTGGCAAATCGGATCTCGAGTAAAAAACCCTCAAGAGCCCCTCCATAGCGGACAGCAAAATTAGTCATTTATGCTAAGATTACATGGGCACACAAACGTGTGAATTGAAGTTCGGGAGAAGTACACCCATCTGATCATCTAATTATTACCAGGATATAAAAGCAGCCTCTTAATTTTTCAAGGCATCAGTTCTTTTTGCATCACTCCTCCTAGCCTTCTTCTCCTTTAGGTATTTCGCCTATGTAATCATCAGTAGTAGTCTGGGTAATATCCTCCTGAGCATTTGTGTGTATATATATATATATATAATATCAAACATTTACATTAAAGATCAATGACTGCATAATGTATGGGCCGTTAATAATGCATAAAAAAAGAGGAAAGAATAATAAACAGAACAATTCCAAGAGGGCACCATCTAGGCTAAAATAAAGCATTGCAAGATTTTAAAGTTCAGTGATTTAGATTTTCAATCTTTAGTTGAACCAAAATCCATGAGGGTGTTTCCAAGGCAAGGACGTTTTCTTGGAATATCATGAGATGGGATTAGTGGTGCTCTATTGTGTCTTAAGACTCCTTCCTCCTATTTCTTGGGGATGAGAGAAACCTGTGGTTGCCAGGCTCTCAAGGGACCTCAGATGTGTCAGATGGCTGGACAGATTGATATCAGATGGCAGCCCAGAGAAAAACAAGATTCGCCTTTGAAAGCCCTCCTGTGCACTTCGCTCAATGACAGTCATTTGCCTGAGACGTCCTTAGACATCAGAGGGAAACAACATAAGAGCGCATAAGGAACTCTGAGGCTCATTCAAAGACCTTCAGCAACCTACAAGACTAGACAGTCTAAATTTATTTTAAGTAGACTATACTGTGTAAATATTAAATAAACGAACAACAGGAATAATATTCACTGCTGTACCACTATCAATGTTTCTACCCGAAAATGATATTATTTTTCAATTTTCTAACCTATGACTTTTGAATTTTCTAATAGTGCACAGAGAATGATCAGATGTGACAGATCATATCTTATTGATGGCTTGAACAACCTAGACACAAGAGATACTGTTTATAACAGAATAATACAAATGAAATGGCTTTTGATGCACAATCAATTTGTATAATACTTGGGCAGAGCTTTCTGTTGGCATGTATATTCACCTTAATGGCAGCTGTATATGAAATTGTTGCACAACTATTTTTACAAACATATTATTATACGAGTTGTGAAGGAAGAAAACCACACCAACAGTTGATGGTTTTAGCCCTGTCCTTCTCTGATTAAAAGTTAGTCCAACTGTACTGAATTTCCACTCGCTCGCTTTAGTAACAAACCTGAACCAAACCTGAAGCTATTCATGAATAATTAACTCAAACCTGACCTAAAACCTGTGAACCTTTTGGGACCCTTCAGGCTTTGACCCTTTGTTTACAATTTACCAGTAGTGACTAAACCAGCGTTTCCTCACCCTGTTACTGGACCAACATTACACATTTTGAAAACAAATTCAGTACAATTTACCTTGATCTTCAAATTCAAAATAGTTTTCACCCCCCAGCTCTTAATGCATCGTGTTTCCTTCTGGAGCATCAGAGAATGTTTGAACCCTTTTAATATTTGTGTTTGAGCCCCTCAATTGTCCTCAGTGTGAAAAGATGGATCTCAAAATCATACAATCACTGCTGGAAAGGGTTTAAATATGCAAAAGATGCTGGAAAACTGAAGCATTTGCAGGACCTGAAGGATTTTTTCTGAAGAACAGTGCTCAGTTTAACTGATCAGGTAAAACAAGGGACTAAAGAACAACCATCACAAAACAAAACAAAAAACATTTGTGGATCATCCAGGTACCAGTATAAAGAATCAAGGATCTGTAAACTTTTGAACGGGGCATTTTTATAAATTCAGTAAATAAAAAATAACATGCATTTTGCATGATCCCTCTTTTTTTATTATTCACATTTTGCAGATTCTGCAAGGTGGATGTAAACTTTTGAGCACGACTGTACATTAAATAAATTAATATATTGCTTGTTCATAATATATTAATAACATATATTAAGCAACTATATTGTCACATGTTTTTCAATATAAGAAAAGCAGCAATTCCTTATGTATTATTAAATATATTGCAATATATTAACACAATATATTATTGTGTATATTTTCCATATGTGTTGAATAATTTAATATAATGATTGATTCATATAAGGAAATATATGTTCTTTGAGTAAGTAAAAAAAAAGGGAAAGGGATAGATGTGCCACACAGAATTCACAGAACCCTCTTCAAGCAAATAATGGGTGATATCACACACCAGTTGTTTGGAAAGCCATACTAAGCCCAGAGTTGTCTCAAGAGATTAATGGTCGTTTCTGGATTAGTTGGCTGAGTGGGAAACATTTTCACCTCTTTGACTGCAAATGAACAAACAAAAGGAAGTGCTATTTGTCTGTATCAGAGTCATCATAAACGCATTTCTGTCAGAACCACTATCGTCAAATACGATTGACAATAAGCATACACTTTGGATTGGCGGTATGGTTCTGTTCTGGGCGAGAACTCGCTGCGCATCCATGCAGTCTAGCATGGATAAGAGCAGCAATAACCCCACTTGGGGTAAACAGAACAGAACCAACATGAAAGTTTGCAAATATAATTCAAGATTTTAAAGTACAACATAATTCAAGAATTTAATCCGATTCAAGGGGAATCAGAATGCCAAATCCTGACTGGGCGAGAAGAGGAGCTGGGGATGGAGGAGGGTAATGAGCTCCTGAGAAACACGATAGCTGCTGATAATACTGAAGGAGCTTAGATATGTATACGGTGATAGGCGTCGTATTCCTATAGGTAGACGTGGATCAGCTGAGAGTCAGCTGATACGAGCTTAACTAACGTGACCTGCCAGAACTAATGCTACGCTTGATTTCCAGCCTCCCATTTGGTCCAGGACTAAAGAGGTGCACCAGCAGACTTGTTGAGTTAATTCACATGGGTTGCAGTTATTTTAAGTGTAGATGAATATCATAGTCAAGCCCAGTCTACCAAACTAATTTGGTGACCTTATAGGCTGAACCTTCTACAGCCGTGATAACACTCTGCATCCTAACATAGGTGGCACTATAACTCTAAAACGCTGCCCTGTCAGTTGAGCGTTGGTCTTTCAGAAAGATTTCTTTGGCACAAGCCCTTACACGACCTAAGCTTAGGTGTTCTCTCTCATTATCAAAAGCTAAAAAAATGTTTGCGAATTAACTGTATAACCAACACTATTTATGGTTTCTTTGGATCATCAAGTATTGGCAAACCACTTGCTTGGCTTTGTTTCCATGGTTTGAATGCTTTATTGTAGTGTCTAGAAAAGTATGCACCCCTATGGGACTCACAGTGGATTAAATTTGGCCTTTTGATTTTATTTACCGTGGATAATGTTTAATGTCAAAGAGAAAACAAATCTCTACAAAGTACTTCCAAATATTATTTTGAAAAATTATTTAAGTAACTAAATGCATCACTGGTGCATGAACCCTTTAACGGTTATTCAGTTCAAAATGCAGCAGCTTGGCTTTTATCTGGGATGAGATAAAACGGACCATATTACTCCCATTTAAGCATTTTTACACTGGCTTCCTGTGAAATTTAGAATTTATTTCAAAGTTCTCATTTATGTTTATAAGGCACTAGCAGGCCATGCGCCCCAGTATATAAGTGATCTCCTTCACTCTCCTTCTAGAGCACTTACTGTAGGTCTTCTGATAAACTGCTTTAAAAGGTTCCTTGTTATAATTATGTCAAGATGTGACCGTGCTTTTTCTGAAATACGTCCTAAACTTTGGAATGGGGTGTTTGAAAGGTTAGCTCCATCAATTGCCACTTTAAAATAATACTTTGAAAACACATTTTTATTCTCTAGCTTTTGAATAGTCTTTCTTATATGCTGAGATGGTGTATACTTTTTTGTTCTTTTTTTATACACTCACCGAAAGGATTATTAGGAACACCATACTAATACTGTGTTTGACCCCCTTTCGCCTTCAGAACTGCCTTAATTCTACGTGGCATTGATTCAACAAGCTGCTGAAAGCATTCTTTAGAAATATTGGCCCATATTGATAGGATAGCATCTTGCCGTTGATGGAGATTTGTGGGATGCACATCCAGGGCACGAAGCTCCCGTTCCACCACATCCCAAAGATGCTCTATTGGGTTGAGATCTGGTGACTGTGGGGGCCATTTTAGCACAGTGAACTCATTGTCATGTTCAAGAAACCAATTTGAAATGATTCGAGCTTTGTGACATGGTGCATTATCCTGCTGGAAGTAGCCATCAGAGGATGGGTACATGGTGGTCATAAAGGGATGGACATGGTCAGAAACAATGCTCAGGTAGGCCGTGGCATTTAAACGATGCCCAATTGCCCCTAAGGGGCTTAAAGTGTGCCAAAAAAAACATCCCCCACACCATTACCCCACCACCACCAGCCTGCACAGTGGTAACAAGGCATGATGGATCCATGTTCTCATTCTGTTTACACCAAATTCTGACTCTACCATCTGAATTTCTCAACAGAAATCGAGACTCATCAGACCAGGCAACATTTTTCCAGTCTTCAACTGTCCAATTTTGGTGAGCTCGTGCAAATTGTAGCCTCTTTTTCCTATTTGTAGTGGAGATGAGTGGTACCCGGTGGGGTCTTCTGCTGTTGTAGCCCATCTGCCTCAAGGTTGTGCGTGTTGTGGCTTCACAAATGCTTTGCTGCACACCTCGGTTGTAACGAGTGGTTATTTCAGTCAAAGTTGCTCTTCTATCAGCTTGAATCAGTCGGCCCATTCTCCTCTGACCTCTAGCATCAACAAGGCATTTTCGCCCACAGGACTGCCGCATACTGGATGTTTTTCCCTTTTCACACCATTCTTTGTAAACCCGAGAAATGGTTGTGAGTGAAAATCCCAGTAACTGAGCAGATTGTGAAATACTCAGACCTTTCTTTCCCATTCTGACATTCAGTTTGGAGTTCAGGAGATTGTCTTGACCAGGACCACACCCCTAAATGCATTGAAGCTACTGCCATGTGATTGATTGGTTGATTAGATAATTGCATTAATGAGAAATTGAACAGGTGTTCCTAATAATCCTTTAGGTGAATGTATGCTGTGATTGATTTTTACATTTTTTTGTCTCTCTTGTAAAGCACTTTGGGCCAAAGCTTGTTGTTTTTAAATGCGCTATATAAATAAAATGTATTGATTGATTGATTGATTGATTGATTGATTTAATTCAATTTGATTGAAATTTGAAAGCTAAAGCCAGTTGAAAGAAGGAAGGTTGTGAGCTTGTCTGACAAACACATCATCAGAAACAAGTTGTTGAGATGTTTCCCTGCAGCAGACCCTGGAAGACTTATGTGGGTAGAAGGAACAAAAAAGGCAGCAAGGGAAATCCTGGAGAAAAGTCAGTAAGACACTGTAACGACACTGACAGTCTATCCGGCCAGATGCTCTGAATTAGCGAATCCTGATTGTTTCTCTCATGCTAAAACACCTATGAGCATATACCCAGAAAGGCCTAGTTGACTAGCTTTCTGACACAAGTGTCTACAAGCAGGCCCTGGTTAATGTTTTACACGACTTAATGAAATAAACGAACAGGCCCCTGTTTGTTTCTCATACTATCACGTGCTGCGACCACAATTCCCTTACTGTGTCTAACGTTTGTCCTTTGTGTACTGAAGGCAAAATTACAAGACTTACCCCATTCAGTTGTTTTGGACAACTAGGACTATCTTGCTTCTCTCAGCAAAATTATATGACGCCTCAGGCTGTCAAGTTAGTCTGCCCACAGAACTACCTTTGTTTTTGCCGAGTAACACATTTTCAAATAGCCCCAACCCCTCACGTGGTATGCACCACGAGATGCAACCGATGCTGACCTCACAGATACACGCAGACACGCACACTACCATATATGGACTTCCACTAGTAAAATCTCATTTTACCAACTATTACAACTGTGTAAAGAGTGTTCTGGGTGATTTGCATGTTCCCCAGAATGATATTAGAGTAGTTGTGTTTTTGAATTACCGTAATGTAATCTTAAACTGCCTTTGTGTCCACAAATAATGTATCTCTATGTTGCTATCCTTGTCAATAGTCGTTCTTAGTGTTATTTTGATCCCCTGGGCATGAAGAAGAAGATTTTTGATAAGAGACTGTGATAAACGTTATGGTTCCATGCGTTTTAATTCCCCGAGCATAATATCACATTTTGCCCCTCGTGATTCCACACGAGGGTCGGGCGGCATTAACACACCAGGACAATCTTCCTGCTCTAAACTGATTCGTCATCCAGAGAAAGGGGACGGTACACGGGACACTGATAAAAGCCAAAACCTTCAGTTTCTTTATCTCTCTTCTCCCTCCTCCAAAACTCTGGAAACCCAAGTCCGGACCGGCTTCGGCCTGCTTCTCTTTTCTTTTCTTTTGTTTCTTTTATGTTTTTCTATAGTCTAGTTTCGTTTTCCTATTCGCCTCGGTTCATTCACGAGCTGAATGAATTTAGCCTGAATCATTCCCGGCAACTGCACCTTAAAGAAAGAGACTATTTGAACCTCCCGCGCTCGCGCTCGCATGGAAGACACAGCACGCGCACGCCTCCCCTCACACGACTCACGCTGCTCTTAAAGACACGCAGGACCCTGCCTTCCTTCCTCATACAAACAGAACCATATGCAAGTATCGATTATTGAATTGAACTTTTAATGTGATTTCTTTGTTGTGTCTTAAGGGTTACTGTCTGTGTTTTTGCCATAGCCAACTGCGATCTCTGATCGCAGAGATTTTTGCTTTCACTTCCGATCTCATCTCCCATCCTTCTCTCTCTCTCATCCACTCTCTCTTAATCCTTGTCTGGCATTCTATCTTTTTCTAACTCTGATCATTTTATTCTCTCTCACTGTTATTCGTTATCTTGTATTGTTTAACTGTATTTTATGTATATAATAATCGTGTGTATTGTGTAGTTTGATATATTCCTTAGTTCGATGTATTATTAAATTCCATATGCCCTTGACTGACTCTGATTTAAATGCCCATATTACTTAGTCCCTGAAATGTTCGATCTTAGCTATATGCTTTCTCTTGGTACGATTTAAGTAACCTAATTTTACAAACACAGAAAGGTGTCTTTTCAAGGCCTGGAAAAGATACTCTTTCTCGTGGTTGTAAGGATAATTTTCCTTGAGAGTTAAGTTAATCTTACGTTCAATGTTTGCTGGACAAACAGATTGTTTGATAACTAAATTAATTCCATTAAAGTTATCCCATAACTTCGAGCTGAAATAAGAACAATTGATGTATTAATGCCGAACTATAACCCATTATGGTAATCGTTCATATATCAATCTAGTTCAGCTGCGATAAATTAATGTAACTGTATATGCAAAATATTAATCATATTCATGATTAATTATTAAAATTCCCTATAAATCATTTGAGCTAATATTAATATTAATGTACAACCCATTGTTCTTACAGTTTTGGTGGAGAACGCGACGCATTTCAAACTTTGTTTATGGGCAATATTCAGTTTCAGTCTGTTTATATGGTTATTAATAATTTTTGCGCATTATGAAATTATGAATTTGAGAGTTAAGTCGCTAACGCGAACTCACTCCTAACTGTCCAAAGCAAAAAGCCGAAGTCAGTAGGCCTAACGTACATTTTAACAAGTTGCTAAAATATGCCTAGACGATTTTAGCACTGTTAAATGCTACGTACACTGCAGTATTTAATATTACAAATGTCCTGTTAAAAGATGAAGAAATATCTCTGCAGTTGATACATTTCTAATATTTGTTTTAAATCGCTGTGAACGAAGAATTCTCACGTGCGTATTACCGGTATTAATAAATATGTTTTGAAGCGAGCTTCCTTCTAAACATACCTTGCATGCAAATGTCGTTATTGAATTTGTGGTGAACCACAGTGATATTCAAAAATTAACGATAAAACTCCTGGTCGAAAAAAATGGATTAGCTACCCAATTTTTAAACCAACACACTTAAATCATAAAGTGCTATTTTGATTAAGTGCGTATGGGAGTGCAACAGACGTAGCCTACAATTCCTGTTGTCCACATTTGAGTATTTGCGGCGAAGAAACCCCGCCATACTCTCTTGTGCAGTATTAATAGCACCAAAAGGTCCGCCGAGACCTCTGTCTAATTTGTGATTGTTGCAGAAAATCAGCGCGTTACGCGATCTGAAAGCTCTATTAGCTTTGAATCACATGGAAATTGGGTGTAATTCCATTAACTAAACGCCAGAGGGCGTTCGTTAAGTGTTTAGAAGTTTCAAATTACGCGCCCCCACCGACGTCACCCTGCGTGAGCGCCGCCTCCCACTGACGTCAGCCTGCATGAGCGCAATTACGCCACCTTGTGGCCAGTTATCAAATAACGCTCTCTTTACTGCTGAAGTTTTTTTTTTTCCTGTGAATTAATGTCTAAACTATAAATAACTATTCGAATTTACAGCTTTGCTCGTGCGAATATTATTTTGTGTTAGACCATTTTCCTGCTTTTAACTGATACATTTACTATGAGTTTGGTTCAAACAAGATTTGAATTAAAACTTAGATTAAATCTCAGCCATTCCCTTAGAGGAAACAACGGCACCTAGTGGCCGCCACCCGCGAGGTCGGTCCACTCAGCTCTCTTTTCTCTCTCTTCAAGTTTACTTCCACTTGTCTCTTTTAACTATCTTAATAATTATTGATGAGACTTCACTGTTATCACTAATTATCATGGGATATTATTCTGAGTTTTCCTTTTACATGTTCTTTACATGCTCATTCAAATTTGATTCAAACTAGTTTGAATTTTAAATTTAAATTGAGTTGTCTATTCACCCACTGGTATCCACTTGGAGGAAACAGCACCATCGTGTGGCCTTGTGGATACTAAGTCGGCATCACTATTTTCCTCATTTCACTCTTTTATATCGTCTTTCTCTCCTGATTATTTTTATAAATAGGACTGGTACTTTAGTGTATCTGGATTATTATAAGATATCATTCTGATCTTTACATTTCCTTACATGCTTATTTTAAATTTTAATTTAAACAAGTTTGTAATTTTTAATTTGAATTAAGTTTTCGGTTTGCCAGGTTAAGCAGAGAGGGAGCACGCCCCCTTGTGGTGAAAACACACTACTGCGGCCTGCCTCTTCTCCTGGGTTCATCCTGCCATTTCATTTTGATTTTTATTTTCAATTCTTATTTTTTTTTTTAATTCTATTATTTTATTTCTACTTTTTCCTATCTCTCTTTTGGGTTAGGTTATTTTGATAATTACCATCATTATCATAATTTCCTTTTCATTTTATTATTATTTAGTAAAACCTTTGACTCCTATTGCCACATAAATAATCCATTTGGTTTAAACAAACTAGCCTTAATTCACTTTAAGTTTCACTTGTTTATCCTTTGTGTATTTATAGGTGGCATTCACTTGAGCACTGTGGGGAGTTGCAGTCATCTCGGGTTGGTTTCCGCGAGCGAGGTTGCCCAACTGGCGTTACTGACACTTGCCGTTACGTGAGTTTCAGACACTTCCAAATCCCGTACCATCGTTGCGGCACGCAACTGCGACATTAGCAATTTGCCACTCCAAAGGTCAACCGCGCCAGCCGACACACACAAAGCAATTTTGGGACAATAAACCCGAACTGGGGCCTAAAAGTGGGCCACTCCTCAGGAGAGTTCCGGGCGAAAACCCACTTTTGCTGTGTTGTCTGGCCGGGGACACCTTGGTGTTGCCAGGTTGTGTTTTAAAGTCACAAGTTGTCTGAGAGGGCGCAGCGAGGTACAGGGAGAAAACGAAGCTGCCTGAGGACACTGCGGTCAGGTGTTAGGAACCGTCGAAGGGGTTGACTGAGCCACGGGTCCCACCAGAGCGGCTTCAATTCACCACAGGTAAACTAAATTTAGTAAAACCCCTTTCCTGTCTAAGCCACAAAAGATTAGATATTCCCTTGGGTACATTCTAGATGTTTGGCCCATCTCTTCTCTAAGCCATACCATCTTCCTAGGTTTCCTACCCCGATAGCCCCACTCACCTGTTGGCCTATCTCAAACCCTAGCAGTGGTAATAGCTTAGGTCTCTTTATCCTCTTGAACACGTACTGTGTTACTATTCTGTTTATTTAATTTCAGACCTAGTCATCACTAGTGTTTTGTTTTACCTCAGTCTTTTCTATCCTTTGTTCTGTTGTGATTTGGTTCTTTCATTTCACCTAGAGACAGTAACCTGTGAGAGCCACCAAGGAAGCTAAATAGTAGAGTGATAACCAGCAGCCAGTGTCACCACGTGACCCGCTAGGCTACTGCCTGTCAAATTTCCATTGCAGGTCCTTTGTCGACCCAAGTTAATTGGAACTGTCTAACTGTGCATCAGTTAGCCCCAAAATTCTCATAAACGGCATAGCCCGTATGAGTATAGCTCGTTAACCTTAGAACGAACTTGCATTGGTCTCTTTGTGTGTGTGTGCTGTGCTTCTCTCACCTACAGTGAGCCAGGATGTCCCGTTCATCCAGTCCAGCAGTCCACGGGGGCAGCCTCTCGACATGGTTGAAAGCAATGACTACCCCCTTCCTGCCAAAGGACGCCAGTGACCTGCAGCATCTGAGCCAAACGCAACTGGACACCGAGCTAGACGAGCTGATAACACACGATCCTACCCAAAGCTACAACTACAAAGACTGGGCCAGGATCTTCAGCAGCGTCACCCACAACGTCGTCGCCCAGGCGAGGCTCAGTGAACGGCGCAACATCGACCTGGAGCAGCAAGCAGCAGCGCTACAGCTTCAAGTGGAGGAGGCCCGGAAAGACCAGGCCCGAACCCAGAGTCGTCTAGATCAGCTCCTCCTCGAGACCCAGAACCAGCGTGAGAAAGAGGACGCCACAGATCCAGAGCTACAGAACGAAGTAGAAAGACTTCGAAATTCCCTGCAAGATCTGCGCCTCGACACAGACCAAAGAGAACAGTTGGAGAGAGAATCCAGAAAAGAACTCGACGAAAAACTCCAACAAAGTGACGCTCTCCTAGAGAGAGTCGAGACTGAACTAAAAGAAACAAACGCTAAAGCCAGGGCCTGCGAAAAACACTTGCAAGCGGCCCGAGCGAAAATCGGCGAGCTTACTCTGCAGAGAGACGAGCTCCAAGATGAACTTGACACTGTTCATGCAGAACTGAGACATTCTTACAGACTACAGAGTGACTGGAACAGAGAAACACACATCACAGAGTTTCTCCCGGCCAGCCACCCCAACCCTTTCAGCCAAGAACCCAGAGCTGAAAAGGGAGATGTAAGCCCACGGCTCAAGACATCACCAGCCAGCTTTCAAGAACACCTGTCAGCAGCAAAAGGGGGAGGACCCTTTCAGACAACCCATGCCACTAACCACGGCACGACCCCCAGAGAACTTGACAAGCTAGCCCGAAACATTCCTATGTTCGATCCAGATTCTGCAGAAGGTTGTGACATTCATGCTTATTTAAAAGATATTGACTTTCACTTGCAAACTGTCGCCAATTTGACAGCTTGGGACAATTTGTATCTGTTAAGAATAACGGCTAGCAGTGATGTTCGTAGCTTCCTAGACCGTCAAACTGAGGCTGTCAAAACGGACATCCAACAATTACGGCAAGCTTTGATCCGCGAATTCTCTGATCCAGACTCCGATCAAGGTTTCATCGTTGCTGTAGACCTCAAGCAAGGTCGGCGTGAACACCCCCAGATCTACTACAACCGACTCCGACAAGCCTTCTTTGGAGCACGGAATGAGCCCGGGATGGAACAGGATGTTACCTTTAAAACTCTTTTCCTGCGGAATCTCCATCCAACCTTATCCCATCATATTGGGGTTCTGGCCGATGCACGGACCATGTCTACCCAACAGCTGCGTGACTTAGCCCATAAAGCTTACACCAAGCAAAAGACTATTTCTGAAAAGACTGTGAAAAACCCCACAATCTATTCTGTTTCTGAGCACTGTTCAGAACTGACTTTAGAGGGTGCCCCACAACACCACAGTCACAGACATTTTTACAGAGAGTCACGACCGTTCCAAACCAGCAGAGGGCAACACAATCGCGGTGGTGCTCGTCCAAAGCACCAGAGCGAGCGCTCTGAAAGATTCCGGGAAGCCGGCCGGCGACCCAAGAAGAGCCGACCTCCACCGTCCAGGACAACAAGCCCCGACAGAGAGTGGAACCACTCTCGACACGACACTGGTAAGCTCAAGCCTGAGCTCACATCACATAACCACAGTGCAGCCACGTCTGAAACAGCAGAGATCCTAAGGGTGCTGAAAGAGCTTCTTCACCAGAAACGTTGCAAGAAAGACAAGAAGGACGAGCCAGACATCTTATGCCTAAGCATAAGAACTGAAACCAAACCATCTGACCGCCAGCTGACTGAGCCAAGCACCCCGAACACTGCTCGTCATCCAAAGATCACAGAGCTAACTGTCACATCACAAGGTGACAGCATCACCAAAGCTCCACAGCTGACAGCGGCACACCCTGAACGAGATGGCACACTTCCTCACACCAGGTACCAAAATACCAAGGTACCAGGAAACGCTGTTCTGTCTAACTGTCTCCGCAGCAAGCTACACGGGACCGGTCCTAACCACCCGATGACCGTTACACCTGTCCCGATGCCAATGTTCCTGGGCAACCTCATTGAAAAGGGCACAGGCCGAAAACTCTACCTGAACATCACGTTGGAAAAAGAAGTGAGCATGGAAGCCTTGATCGACACAGGATCAGACATTACGATAATTTCAGTTCAACTGTTCCAAAGACTCCAATTTGAAGCTAAGAGACAAGACCGAACTCTTACACCTCAAACTTGTGAACTGAACGTACAGTCATACAGTCAACATGACATCCGGCTCGAACAGGTAGCTCACATTCACCTGACAATTGGTCCTTTGAGTCTACTCCATCCAGTGTTCATCTCAAAAATGGACACCTTTCCATTCCTCATCGGCAGAGACCTTCTAGATCGTTTTGAACCGTTACTGGACTTGAAACAGCTCAAGATCTGGGCTCAAGTACGAGAACTTTGCCCCCTCCAGTCACAGCCAGACGGTCAGGTCACAAAGGTCACGGGAACTTCCGCAGAGCCCGACTTTCAGGTCACAGAGTTCATGGGAACTCCCACAGCCAGCCAGGAAGACACAGACTCAGCACCAACTGAAGGTTTGAATCCGCTACCCTGCACCTTACAGCCCACCAAAGACTTTGACACTTGCTGCCTCAATGTCATGACTGACCTGCAGCGACATGACCTCACTCAAGCCATTGCCAAGCCTGGTGCATTAAACAACAAGCTGTGGTCACTTTCAACCCACCCACCCACCCTAGAGGTTGAAGGGCTTACACACAGCATAAAAACTTTACAAGCTCAACTGCCTACCTCAGAGCCGCTTACGCTGGCTCCGCTAGTGGAAAAGACAACCATAATGGACATGCGGACTTCTGTCACCTACATACAGACTCTCCTTATCCACCCTCACACGCCGTCTGACCCCACTGACAACCAGTGCCTCAGACCACTGCATAACACAACACACATGCTGCGCGTACAGAACAACATTATGAGTTGTGCACCGATTGACATCACAATGCCAAGGCTTATAATGCCACGGCGCACAAAGGGGGATAAACTGCTAATGTTCGTCTCTAACGCATCATGTGCTGCACACCGCGGCACCAGAGACACTGATGAGACACTGAAGCAAGCGACATGCCAGCAGCAAGATGTGGCAAAACATGGGCCAAGGCAAGCTAAACCCAGTCGCCGCCCACGAAGTAAAAAGACTGCCCTGTCCAATCAAAGACAACCCTTGCTGGCTTCTTCCTCCCCTTTTTCTCTCTCTCTCCCTGTTGTCTGTACCAGGTTGCTGCCGTGGTTCGCCATGCTGTACTGTCAGCCAACCAGAGGACAGCTGCCACTGAGAGAACAACTGAGACTCCAGATCACCGACGACAGGACCTACCCCCAGCAAGTGCATGTTCGACTCATCCAGCCCCGCCCGGTCTACAGAGCACACTACCCCAGCTCCGTAGCCCAATACATCTGGACAAGTGTCCGACGGACAGAGGACTCCCTCTCTCACGCCGAGGCCAAGGTCGAACACATGTTCAACCAACTTGAGAAAGTGACTGTTGCACAATCGGGACTCCTAAGCACCAACCACCACTCCAGCCGGTTTCTGGGAGCGTTGCTTGAAGCCGTAGCTGCTTCCAGAACTCTGTTTAACATTGGTATGTCCAGTGTAAATGCAGCGAACCAGACCGCAAACTCCATGAAGCCGCGGTTTACTGTCTTACAGAGTGACTTTGTCCAGACTCAGCTGGTTACAGCGCCAACGACAGACATGCTGTGGGAGGTTAGCTCCTCCAATGACAGCATAGCCACAGGTGTAATCCCACCGTACCTGATACTAAGCCTGATGCTAACTGTGCTGGCTTCCGCCATCAACACGCCAGCTGACCTTCTACAAAAACACCTGGCCTACTCTCTGGGTAGCGCCATCTCACTCTGCGTCGATCCCGAGCAGAGAGAAGTGTGCTTTCTCCTAAATCTGCCTATCATCGAGTCAAGCCAAGTCTACAGACTTACAGACATTTGCAAGGTCAGGTTTTGGCAACGCAACACCCACATCAAGATACGCACTCCAGACGTGGTGGCCTACCACGACAGCGACACACAACGGTACCCAGCTCCAAACCTGCACCTGTGTACTATGACCAAAGACATTCATTATCTCTGCCCTGCCGAAGCTAAGCCTCACACACAAGTGACAGAGACGCAAGCAGAGATTGTAGGTGAAAGTTGGCTTGCTAACACACCTGTGCACACAGCCACTGTCACGCACGACCAGCATGACACAAACAGCCGTGTCAACATGCTCAACCAGAATACGGGACTTCAAGTATCGAAAGGTGTCACCCTACACCTTGATGGCTTGGCATGGTACCATCTTCCGAGCGAAGAGTACCAGACAGCATTGGAACTCCCATCCTCCAAGAACTACAACCTCACCTTAGATCCAGAACTAGAACCCCGTAGTGAGAAAAGGGGGTCCCAACTCAATGACATTGCTCCTGCCAACAAAGCCCTCCGAGCACCGGCTCGACGGCCCGTTCTGAACACTTCATCTGCGGTTCGAGGCTGGAACGCTGCCGACATTGTGCAGTGCACCTCTGCAGGTAATCAGCCACACCCTAACACTAGGTTGGCCTCTATCCTGTACAGAAGACTCAACGAGATGCGATACTGCCAAGCTCATGAAAGCTGTGCACCTCTGCAGGTCTCAGGGGTGTCAAGTCAGAGACCACGCCAAACCTCATCGAGATGAAGCCTCAGCTCCAAGAACCACCTGCCTTCCCCCATCATGATCCACCTGCTACACAACCATCATGATCCACCTGCTAAACAACCATCAGGATTCACCTGTCATCAGCCCATCGTGATGATTGTCGTCCGATGATGTCCACACAGGGACTTCATCCGACGAAAAGGGGGAGATGTAACGACACTGACAGTCTATCCGGCCAGATGCTCTGAATTAGCGAATCCTGATTGTTTCTCTCATGCTAAAACACCTATGAGCATATACCCAGAAAGGCCTAGTTGACTAGCTTTCTGACACAAGTGTCTACAAGCAGGCCCTGGTTAATGTTTTACACGACTTAATGAAATAAACGAACAGGCCCCTGTTTGTTTCTCATACTATCACGTGCTGCGACCACAATTCCCTTACTGTGTCTAACGTTTGTCCTTTGTGTACTGAAGGCAAAATTACAAGACTTACCCCATTCAGTTGTTTTGGACAACTAGGACTATCTTGCTTCTCTCAGCAAAATTATATGACGCCTCAGGCTGTCAAGTTAGTCTGCCCACAGAACTACCTTTGTTTTTGCCGAGTAACACATTTTCAAATAGCCCCAACCCCTCACGTGGTATGCACCACGAGATGCAACCGATGCTGACCTCACAGATACACGCAGACACGCACACTACCATATATGGACTTCCACTAGTAAAATCTCATTTTACCAACTATTACAACTGTGTAAAGAGTGTTCTGGGTGATTTGCATGTTCCCCAGAATGATATTAGAGTAGTTGTGTTTTTGAATTACCGTAATGTAATCTTAAACTGCCTTTGTGTCCACAAATAATGTATCTCTATGTTGCTATCCTTGTCAATAGTCGTTCTTAGTGTTATTTTGATCCCCTGGGCATGAAGAAGAAGATTTTTGATAAGAGACTGTGATAAACGTTATGGTTCCATGCGTTTTAATTCCCCGAGCATAATATCACATTTTGCCCCTCGTGATTCCACACGAGGGTCGGGCGGCATTAACACACCAGGACAATCTTCCTGCTCTAAACTGATTCGTCATCCAGAGAAAGGGGACGGTACACGGGACACTGATAAAAGCCAAAACCTTCAGTTTCTTTATCTCTCTTCTCCCTCCTCCAAAACTCTGGAAACCCAAGTCCGGACCGGCTTCGGCCTGCTTCTCTTTTCTTTTCTTTTGTTTCTTTTATGTTTTTCTATAGTCTAGTTTCGTTTTCCTATTCGCCTCGGTTCATTCACGAGCTGAATGAATTTAGCCTGAATCATTCCCGGCAACTGCACCTTAAAGAAAGAGACTATTTGAACCTCCCGCGCTCGCGCTCGCATGGAAGACACAGCACGCGCACGCCTCCCCTCACACGACTCACGCTGCTCTTAAAGACACGCAGGACCCTGCCTTCCTTCCTCATACAAACAGAACCATATGCAAGTATCGATTATTGAATTGAACTTTTAATGTGATTTCTTTGTTGTGTCTTAAGGGTTACTGTCTGTGTTTTTGCCATAGCCAACTGCGATCTCTGATCGCAGAGATTTTTGCTTTCACTTCCGATCTCATCTCCCATCCTTCTCTCTCTCTCATCCACTCTCTCTTAATCCTTGTCTGGCATTCTATCTTTTTCTAACTCTGATCATTTTATTCTCTCTCACTGTTATTCGTTATCTTGTATTGTTTAACTGTATTTTATGTATATAATAATCGTGTGTATTGTGTAGTTTGATATATTCCTTAGTTCGATGTATTATTAAATTCCATATGCCCTTGACTGACTCTGATTTAAATGCCCATATTACTTAGTCCCTGAAATGTTCGATCTTAGCTATATGCTTTCTCTTGGTACGATTTAAGTAACCTAATTTTACAAACACAGAAAGGTGTCTTTTCAAGGCCTGGAAAAGATACTCTTTCTCGTGGTTGTAAGGATAATTTTCCTTGAGAGTTAAGTTAATCTTACGTTCAATGTTTGCTGGACAAACAGATTGTTTGATAACTAAATTAATTCCATTAAAGTTATCCCATAACTTCGAGCTGAAATAAGAACAATTGATGTATTAATGCCGAACTATAACCCATTATGGTAATCGTTCATATATCAATCTAGTTCAGCTGCGATAAATTAATGTAACTGTATATGCAAAATATTAATCATATTCATGATTAATTATTAAAATTCCCTATAAATCATTTGAGCTAATATTAATATTAATGTACAACCCATTGTTCTTACAACACCATAGTTGTAGTAATAGTTGAACAGAGAAAGACATTTCAGTGTAAATACTGACTTGAAGGAGGTGAATCCTGTTCAAAAGATTATTGTGCACTGACAGTAATACAGTAATAAATGTACAAATTTGTAGAAATTTGTTTTTCATTCTGAATTGAGATATTATTTTGTTCAACATTTCTGAAATATTTTTTTGATTAGTGTCAGACAAAACAAATAAAATCCTCTGTAGTTCTATGTTATAGCTAAATTGTAGAGACCAAACCCATTTGGCATCAGCTTGCGTTTAAGATGATGGAGGGGATGCAACAGACCTGTGAGATTGGCAACAAACGTTCCATGGCAATTTATTTGACCTGGGAATGATCTTAGCTCTTAAATCCTATCAACTGCCTCTCCAATCCCGCTCTCCGAGGACATTTCTCTCAACCTGAGAAATACCTCTGTTCTCAACCAGATGAGCCACCTCCTCTGTGTCAAGCATTTGGGACTTTGGAGCCACAGATCCTTTTATATCCATCTCTAAACAGTTTTTTCTGTTTGTCTATTATTTCAGAGAGGGATGAATTTTCCCACTGACTTCTTTTTCAGGCTACCGATTCCCACCACAGCCCTAGCTGAGCAGGTCAATCAATAGAAGTGTCCACTGTCCTTTGTACTTCACCGGGACCTGGAGTTCACCCAATACTGGGATTTAGTTCCCAGCATATGATGTGGGGGGGGGGGGGCAACTCCAGTGTCTAGCCATATAGTAACATCCTTTCCATTCATCTGTAGATCAATGCAGATAGAATGAGCCTTATCTGGGGCTGAATATAGAGTAAATAGCTCAGTTCATTGTCCCCTGTGCATTTTCCCTCACATACACAATCTGTCGCATACTGAGCCTGCTTGTGCACCGTATAACTCCTACATACTCCTACAAGCAAATGTCTTGTTTAACCACAAATACAGCATGTCTCATTGCTGTATTAACTGGTGGTTACCTCCACCATTCTGGTAGCAGTTGGGTGTTTGAGGTACCAGTGTGGAAACTTCCACATCCTAATACAGTTACAGTTTTCCTTTATTCAACACTTTATGTATTCCAGTTTTATGTGTAGTTCCCCTAGCTGCAAGTTGCATATAGTGTGCTAATTCAAATGAAAGGGCAGCGTCGCAGGCTTTCTATAAGTCATATCTTTGTCTGATAGGGCCGTCTGTGATAAGCTCCCACTGCAAGTGTGTCATCTAAAAATGTCCTAAACCCACATGAATCTGTGAGCAGTAAAAAAAAAAAAAAAAAAAAAAAAAAATCTCTGAATTAATGTAACAATAAGAAGAGATGTGTATCTTGTATTTTAATGTGTTTAAAAACTGCAAGTGAATAAGGCTAGGATTCCACTGTGGACAGAAATGAGATTTAGTCAATAAGTGAACTTGTTCCCATTGAGTATTGAAGAAAATTGAATCCAGTCTTTCTTTCTTCCTTACAAAATATTGTGAAACACAAACTGTTTGTAAATATTTGAGAATTATATGGATTTCTGCATGAATGGCCCATATAATAGGCTAAATCTGGCAGATATAATACAAAAGGATAAATAAATATAGATTTTTGGACAGTATTGTGGGTGGTAACTTAGGGCCTTGCTTTATGGCTGGCATTGTAACCCCATTACCACATGGTTGCTAGTGTAGCACCAATCGGGTTTCTAACCGCCGTTTCCGACATGTGAGCCTGCCATGCTAACAAGGCCCTCAACCTCTAAAGACCATCCTCTAGCGTTAGTTGCTAGTGCGCCTCTTAAAGGAATAGTTCACTAAAAATGAATATCTGCTGGTACAGATTCCCCTTAAATTAGAATAAATTCTCGAATTATGTTGTACTTTAAAATCTTGAATTAATGATATCTGCAACACATTCATGTTGGTTCTGTTCTGTTTACCCTAAGGGGGGTTATTGCTGCTCTTATCCATGCTAGACTGCATGGACGCTCAGGGAGTTCTCGCGCAGAACAGAACCATACCGCCAATCCTAACTGAATGCTAATTGTCAATCGTATTTGACGATAGTGGTACTGTCAAAATTTAAAGTGCAATCCTATATTCATCTGTATTATCTGATTGAAACTGCTTAGGCAGTATATAAAATGCTGACTATTCAAAGTACATGTTAGTTTAGTATCTATTGATTTACCAGAAGTACAAATAGATACAGCCATAAGAAGGGGGAATAGGATCATGGCATGTCACAGGTCAGACTTGAAACTATTTTACCTTATGAGTGTCAAGGCTCAAGACGTCCTGCCACAGCTACAACAACATTTTATAGTTTCACATTTCCATATTTTTACTGATTGGACAGGAGGAGCTGGGGATGGATGAGGGTAATTAGCTCCTGATAAACGCGATAGCTGCTGATAATACTGAAGGAGCTTATATATGAATACAATGATAGGCGTCATATTCCTATAGGTAGACGTGGATCAGCTGAGAGTCACTGACTTGAGCGAGCTTGACTAATGTGACCTGCCAGAACTGACGCGACGCTTGATTTATATTATCAGAAAGACATGCAGATCATTTCAAAGGGGGATTTTTGGCCCCTCAATACATTGCTTATTCAAAGACTTCACCTTATAGAATGCCAAGTCTGGCTTTGTTTTATTTATTTTAGACACTGCTCAAAGTACACACTAGTACACGAGTCTTAAAGAGGCAAACCCAGATGGGAACTGCAGCCTAAGGGCCTGCACTGACCTACATTCACACATGTGCTCAGACTCTGCCTGTCTGCTCTCTCATTGCTATGCATGCGTCCATTAAACGGCCACTATCACCACTTACGTCCCATGGTGCATTGCTAATCATCCTTGGGAGGATGGCAGGGTTGGCGATTATGCTGTCTCTCTCTTTTTTGATGGGAGCTAAAGGTCAGAGCTTCAAAAATGGTAATGGAGGTGTCAGGGAGAGGTGAGGCAAAGGAGAAGTCGCGAGAAAGTCTAGCGGTGAAACTTGAGGCAACCCCCCGCTACAGCTTCACATATGCACAGCTTGATTGATAATATCTCCTTTTTGTGCTGCACGTTCATCTCAATACATGGAAATATGCTTGCACTCAAACCTGACATCAGGCTGTTATCTATTCAATTCAAGCAGAGCTCATGAACGCGTGTATCGTAATACCGAGCAGCCACAGAGAAGTGACGCAGGGGAGTGGAGGAGTCGAGATATTACAGATAGAGAGAGAGAGTGCATGCGACGAGATAAGTGTTATGTTTGTACTTCTAATGCTCAAACTAAATAAAAGGAGCTCTTCTTGAACAGTTTCTTTGCTTACATTGGAAAACTTCAAATTAAGACATTTTAAAACTTTTGTAAGAAGTTTGTAAGAACAGAATATGTAAAGATTATGCACTTGTTAGCTGTTAATTCATGGAACATTTAAAACAGTATCTGGAATATTCTCAAAAAATAGCAATAGGCTCCGAATATGCCATATGAATAACTAATGTGGTGATACCATTATGGCAGAGTCCTGCACGGGTCCGATTTTGTAAATCCGCACCCGTCCGTACCCGCAGTGCTTCAAACCGCATCCGACCCGTTATCCGTCATCAGCACTAATTAAAATCCACACCCGACCCGACCCGCTTAAAATAGAACCGACACCCGACCCGCACCCGAAATAAAATCAGTTTAGCCAAACACATTATAGACACAATTACAAAAATGTTTATTGCCAGGTCATACAGAAGTTATAACGACAATTAACACAAGGACAACTTCAGCCGAAGCTGTCAAAAGGCCGGTACATGAAGAACATGGCAAACGTTACCAACAAAACTGAGTAACAGACACGGCTACAACACTATATCTGCCACGCAATTTCGTCTAGCCTACATCTGACAATTTTGGGTTCAAACCTATTTTTACAGTCTATGGTTCAAACACGCCCAAAGCACACCACACATAAGTTACTGAACAGTGTTAAATTTGAAAAATACTGTTCGATAGAACTGCTTGGTTTGTTACCAGTTATCTGCGTGCTTCCTCGGCGATGAAGTTCCACATTTGCGGCTATCCAACACGAAAATGCATGCAGCAAATAAGCCGTTCACAATATTTTCTTCAGATAACTCCAAATTTCTCCCACACACTGGACTTGATTTTTTGAAGACGTATTGTCGACAACTTCACAATCTCCACTAGCTATTCTTTTCTTCAACTCCTCAGCATCCATCTCAACGACTGCAAGCAGATCGCACGCGCGCGGTTATGATGAATTTTTAAAAGTGAAAGTAACCTAGGTAACGTTATAGGTCCTGGGAGGGCGTGGCGCGTGGGCACAAATAAACTGATGTGGATTTTAAATTATGTTATCAACTTGAAATACAGGAATATTTTTGTGTTCCTAAAAATATGCATATATTTTTACGTTTGCATGTGATTGTTTTAAACCCGTGTTTAGACCCGTGTTTCCCCCTTGTCCGACCCGACCCGCACCCGTATCCGACACATTTGGATATTTTTCACCCGTTTGAGCAAAATTTGCGGGTCACCCGTCGGGTACCCGCGGGTATCCGAACCCGTGCAGGACTCTACATTATGGTATCTGTCAGGTTTGCACAAATGAAGCAGATAAGATGGTAAGTTTGATATTTTAATAGCAGAATGGATCGAACACAGCGTGAAAGGTGTTTAAACAGGAAGTAGATAATCGTATGAGGCTTAACTGAATGATAACCAAGTCTCTCTCTCTCTTGCAGATGCAGATGATGACGATACTCTGAAGACGGACTGAAGACAGGCTGAAGAAGATCGGGATCGACGGTAAGTATGCAGGTAGGTGATGTAGAGGGTCTGTGTGTCATGAAATGACGAGACAATGACTGAATGGTGAATGCAGGTAGATATAGGTGAGTGATGATGAGATCCAGGTGATGTGATTAGTAATCCGGTGATAATGAACGGGTGAATGACTGAGTAGGCAGAGTGAGGGAACGAGTGGGAGGAGATGGTGATGTAATCCTGACAGTATCACATGGTAATACCATGGTGCTTATTCTAATGCTGTGACCAAATATTCAGGATTGAGTTAAAGGGGAACTCCAAGTGTAATAGTTTAAGAATCTGCTAGTGTAAACCCATATTCATACCCATTGTCAAAAATGAACTGAATATTATTGGGACATACTGTATGCCATCACTTTTATTAGTAAAGAGCTTTACGCAATACAATTTGTTTCAAAAGCAGCTTCAAGTAATAAACCATAAAATAAGAGAATCAGTATCAAACTTCATCAAATATGAGATAAATTCTAATTCTGCTGTGAAAACCTTACAAAAAAGTTTAAAATGACGTAAATCATTACTTAGAGGGTGGTATAACACCCCTTTTTACAAGATGTAAAATAAGTCTCTGATGTCCCCAGAGTGTGTATGTGAAGGTTTGCTCAAAATACCCCACATATAATTTTTTATAGCATTTTAAAATTGTCCCTTTTTGAGGGTGAGCAAAAACGTGAGGTTTTGTGTGTGTCCCTATAAATGCAAATGAGCTGCTGCTCCCTGGACAGAGGGGGCGGAGCTTCAAGAGATCATGTGTGTTAGCAGCTCCAAAAGGCTAGTTGCACGTGGCCGCCATGTTGGATTTCCGATCAGCAAGTGTGTGGATAGACACTTCCGGTTTTGCTTTACGCCTGGTGCAGGGAGCCGGAGAAAGCCAAAAATGGTCTCTTATAGAGCTAGTAAGTCCCGCCCCTTCCGCAAAACCCCGCTGGACCTCAAAGTTGAAAAACCGTCAATGCAAGTGAATGGGAGAAAATAATTATTTTCTGGTCCCGTTTGAATTGTGCCATGAATGTGAACATATGTTGTCTGTGAATTTTTTATATAACTTTTCATGTTACGAGTTTGACAGTATATGGTATGATTCTTCAGCTAGCAGTTGTGGAAAAGACATAACGAGAAAGACTACATGTCGCCTAGTGACGTCACCCCATAAACTTGACTTACCCGTGGTTTTCACCAACTTCAACGATTTTGTCCTCGCCCTGAAAAAAGTCGGTGAAGTGCACCAAAGACACAGCCATGTTTAGCGGGATCCGTGAGCTAGTGTCCGTGTGCTAGTGGTGTTGACGTTTCAAACGCGTCGAGAGTTGTAGTCCACAAAGTGCTCTCACACAAAGTCTAACCGTATCAAACTTCTACACGCTAAATTGTATCATTCTTTACACAAAAAGTTATATAAAAAATTCACAGACAACATATGTTCACATTCATGGCACAATTCAAACGGGACCAGAAAATAATTATTTTCTCCCATTCACTTGCATTGACGGTTTTTCAACTTTGAGGTCCCGTTTTACGGAAGGGGCGGGACTTACCAGCTCTATAGTTGTTTATTGAATCAATTATATCACTTAAAATACTACTAAGATCTATATTACTATCACATGAGCCAATGGCAATTAAATGCACAAATGCATAGTCAGATTAATGAATGAAATACAACTGTTCACAAACAGAAGATTGTCTTGGACTCATGCTGCATACGCATACGCAATGTCAATTATGTAAATATAGAGTTACAACTACTACAGTTGTTTGCATAAATTACCCCGTGAACATTCACATGTTTGCCCTGTGATAGGCTACAATTTACCTCCATAAATACTATTTTCTCAATTCTGCGCATATATTTTCACTTACTTACATCAATTGCTCAATCAATATTATCATCACATATTTTACATTTACATGCTTTCTTTGCATCAATTATCTTTATAGATAAAAACAACAGCTGTAACATTTAAAAAAAATCGTAATAATTGCGATTAATTTAAAATTTTAACTGTAGTTAACACAATTTAACAGAGCTAAGTTTGTTTATATTTTTACACATAGTAAAATAATATATGTGCTGCTTATAAACACAGACAGATAATGATTTATGAAACAGATGGTCTTTACTCACTTGCACAGAATAAATGCAGTAATAGAAAGCATAGAAACACACAGGTGAAATACACCGAAAATGATATGCATTTCACTAGTTCACACTTACAAATAAGTCAGATAGAAATAGATGCGTATTTGGCGTGCTGTCCGAGGAGAGGGCTCCGGGCTCGGTATTCGGCCCGAACCCAGAGTACTCCCCCCGTATTCCTGGCTGTAAAAGATTGAGCCAAGAGTGAGGAGTCGGGGTGGTGGAGGGATGCTGGAAAACTGTCACGGAGTATTAGGTGAGTTGACAGAGTGGATATATATATACTTCTTGTCATGCTGATTAGGGTAGACATAATTGTTTGATGACGAGTAGATTGGATTGATTATTTGAATGTGCTCCTCCCGAACTTTGTTTATAAAACATCATTTCACTAGTTCACACTTACAAATAAGTCAGATAGAAATAGATGCGTATTTGGCGTGCTGTCCGAGGAGAGGGCTCCGGGCTCGGTATTCGGCCCGAACCCAGAGTACTCCCCCCAAAAGCTGCAAATAAAAGCCGGACAGCCGCCATGATGTTAGTGACCCCCCAAACTTGCAGAGTGCAAAGCTAGCATGGCGTCGGATGGGTGTGCCTCTAAGGTGGTAGGCTGGGGATGGTCATATGTGATGTACTTCTGCGGAAGTGGAGTAGAGTAATGGAGCTCCTGCGGGAGCGGAGTAGATAACGCTGCTGCGGCAGTGGAGCAAATTTAGATGAAGTAATGGAGCTCCTGCGGGAGCGGAGTAGATGACACTGCTGCGGCAGTGGAGCTAGTTTAGATGGAGTAATGGAGCTCCTGCGGGAGCGGAGTAGATGACACTGCTGCGGCAGTGGAGCAAGTTTAGATGGAGTAATGGAGCTCCTGCGGGAGCGGAGTAGATGACACTGCTGCGGCAGTGGAGCAAGTTTAGATGGAGTAATGGAGCTCCTGCGGGAGCGGAGTAGATGACACTGCTGCGGCAGTGGAGCTAGTTTAGATGGAGTAATGGAGCTCCTGCGGGAGCGGAGTAGATGACACTGCTGCGGCAGTGGAGCAAGTTTAGATGAAGTAATGGAGCTCCTGCGGGAGCGGAGTAGATGACACTGCTGCGGCAGTGGAGCAAGTTTAGATGGAGTAATGGAGCTCCTGCGGGAGCGGAGTAGATGACACTGCTGCGGCAGTGGAGCAAGTTTAGATGGAGTAATGGAGCTCCTGCGGGAGCGGAGTAGATGACACTGCTGCGGCAGTGGAGCAAGTTTAGATGGAGTAATGGAGCTCCTGCGGGAGCGGAGTAGATGACACTGCTGCGGCAGTGGAGCAAGTTTAGATGGAGTAATGGAGCTCCTGCGGGAGCGGAGTAGATGACACTGCTGCGGCAGTGGAGCAAGTTTAGATGGAGTAATGGAGCTCCTGCGGGAGCGGAGTAGATGACACTGCTGCGGCAGTGGAGCAAGTTTAGATGGAGTAATGGAGCTCCTGCGGGAGCGGAGTAGATGACACTGCTGCGGCAGTGGAGCTAGTTTAGATGGAGTAATGGAGCTCCTGCGGGAGCGGAGTAGATGACACTGCTGCGGCAGTGGAGCAATTTTAGATGGAGTAATGGAGCTCCTGCGGGAGCGGAGTAAAAGACACTGCTGCAGAAGTGGAATAAGTTTGGACGGAGTGACGGAACTTCTGCGGGAGTGGAGTAGATCTGCTGAGGTAGACTTGATTAGCTTGTTTTTTAACTAACTAGAGCCAGTTGGGTGGAAAAAATGGGCTCCCAATGGAGGAAGATGATGCTGCTGTGGTGTTGGGAATGACTTGCTTCAACGTGAATGAGGAGTTGTAAAAGAATTTAGCTGATGAGGGTTCGTTGGGCTTCTTTGATATGGAAGCGGTTTGAGCGGATGTAACTTTTGAAGGCTTCCGATGACCAACGGCCAAGTGATTGGATCTGCTGCTGAGAGAGGCCTTTTTGAGCAGCTGTTGTTGCTGCGCCTATGCGAAAAGAATGGCTGGAAAAGTGGTCTGCTGGGATGCCTGAAAGGAGCAAAACAGATTTAAGGTGTTTTTGGAACCAGAAACGTGTAACAGGGCGGTTGGAGTCGTCTGCGAAAAGTGGGTCAGAAGGGGATTTAGACTGTGAATTCCTGAAAAGCAAGTAGGCTGAGAGAGTTTGGTATGGTTGGATTGGTGATGAGAGATTGAAAATATATATGAAATGGCCTTTCCTGGTTTGATCTGTCTTACTTTGCTTAATGAAGTAGGAGATGGTTTCGTTGTCTAGCACTGATAGATCTGTTGTTGTGGGGTGGATTTTTGGGTTGAAGCTGGAAGTTATGGTGAGTTCTGAGCATCTTAGAAAGCCAAAAAAAGCCAAAATGAACATTGCGTCCAGTGTGCGGGCTGTGTTGGTGGAATGGTAACCTCTGCGGAGGGTGGAGATGCATTTAGTGAGTATGTCTAACGTTATAGGTTTCCTGGCATCTGGGCGGGTGGGTTGGGTTTTTTGAATACCTTTGATGAGCATTGATGTCTGAGAATTTGCTATCTCTGTGGAGGGTGAACCAAAAAGGAGTTTGTGGAAGAATTGGATTCCGCTTAGATAACCCTTGATGGAGCCGGCTTTGAGGTTCTTGATGCTGTTGAGATAGGTTATGAATGAAGTGATGGTGAGCAGAGAAAAATTTGGAAAAGGCAGCTTGTATATGAAGTGAAAAGACTGAAAACACTTCCATGCAGTTAAGTAGGAGTGGAGGGTGCTGGTTGAAACGGCTTGAAGAATGGAGTTAAGAGAGGCATCGAGAAGTGGTTTCAATGGGTGGTTTATGGGAATATCAGCTCTGAATAGTGAGGTACTGGGGTTGGAAAAGGGTCCGCATCTGGTGCCAGCAGCCTGAATTTCTGGAAAGCAAAACGAGAGAGAGAGTCAGCTATTTGATTTCTGGAACCTGGAACATGTTTGGCAGTTAAAATGAATTGATCGCAAGCTGCGATCCAAATGAGGCGTCTTAGGAGAGGCATTAGTGCGGGGGAATTTGAGCGGCCTTTATTGATGCAATGCACAGTTGCTTCGTTGTCGCAGTGCACCATTATGCTGTTAGTTGACCATTCTTTTCCCCACAGGAAAGCTGCTACCACTAGAGGATACAACTCGAACAGCGCTGAGGATGTTAGTGACTGCGGTGAGTCTAACAGCTGGGTGGGCCATGTAGATGCGAACCAACGGCCTTGGTAATACCCTCCGAAACCAATGGAGGGAGCTGCGTCAGTAAACAATTTGATATCCTCAGGGAGAGAAATCAGATCATTATAGAAAAAAGACAGGCCGTTCCATTGTTTAAGGAAAGTTATCCATAAACTGAGCTCATTGCAACATGAAGTAGTTAGGGAGATTTGGTCCTCTAACGCGTGCACTGATGATGCGAGGAAGAGGAGATGTGAGATGAAAGGGCGGCCTTGCGGGATGATGCGCATCGCAAAGTTTAGGTGGCCGAGTAGAGAAAGTAGCTCTCGTTTGGAACAATGTGGATTTTCTAGGAGGGCGGATGTGACCAGAATAATCCTGTCGATTTTCTCCTTAGGTAGTGAGGCCTGGAAGTTAACTGAGTCCAAATTAATGCCCAAAAATTCGATGGATGTCGCTGGACCCAGAGTTTTATCTTGGGCGATTGGAATCCCGAGCTCAGCGAAGACTTTTTGGACTGTGAGAAGATGCGTGGCTGGGACAAGGTCAGGCGGTGAGATGATTAGGAAATCATCTAATAGGTGAATTAAGTAGGGTATTGAGTAGTTATTGGAAAGAATCCAACAAATTGCTTCTGATAGCATGTCAAAAATCTTGGGGCTGCTTTTGCATCCAAAAGTTAAACGGACAGCGAAGTAAAATTTTTCTTGCCAGCGTACGCCGAACAAATGCCATGAATCTGGGTGAATGGGCATCACTTTAAAAGCAGATGTGATGTCGACTTTAGCAAGCCAAGCGCCGTAACCTGCGTCTTTAATCAAGGATATGGCTTGATCGATGGTGTGGTAATTAAGAGAAAATTGTTCCAGCGAAATAAGGCTGTTTATGCTTGGAAACGGGGAATTGTGTGGGGCTGAGAGATCGATTATTAAGCGTTTTTTGCCTGAAAATTTCCTGGTCGCCACCCCGATGGGGCTGATGCGGAAACACTCGAAAGGAGGATTGTTGAAAGGACCAATCATAAAGCCTGATTCGATTTCTTTTTTAATCAGGATGTCGACTGCGTCGGGTTCAGCGAGCGCGGACTGGAGATTATCGCATATGATACTTTGAGTGGGGAGGCTTTCAACGCCAGGTTTGAAACCGTGCTCGAGACCCGACAGTAAATAGTTGGTAAAATCAGTGTTGGGGTGGTGGGACAATTCAGAAGACAGACGAGAAATATTCACAGGAGTCGACAAGTAATTTTTTGAATCTTTATTTACGGACCTTTTAACAGGGCATATAGTGCGGGCATGAGCGCCGCCACAATAGCTGCAAACATGCAAATAACGGCAGCGTTGACGAATGCAACGTCCTGAGTTGAAGTTATTGCAAACTTGACTGTTGGATGAGAAATTTCTTCTTTTGGAATCGGAGTCGTTGAAATTGATGTTTGCTGGCCGTGGGACGTAACTGGTTGATTTTTCAGCTGGTGATGGATCTGGGCGGGGAGGAGGGTTAATCAAGGGACAAGCTGTGGTGGAGTGAGAAACGGATCTGCAAACCGCGCAGGATATGTTACGGCAACCTAGGAACACTCTATTGTGTAGCTCTGTGTCTAGAGCGCCCCAGTAAGGGCACTGGTTCCACTGGGCTACTCGGACGGCGCACTTTGCAGAGAACAATTTATGTTAAGTGTAAAAATGGGTTCCTCCGTATGAAAGCGCGAGTTCCGCGATTATCGCGAGATAATCATTTAACTCTCTTCTCCTGTGGGGTAGTGCGGCACAAATTATTTCGCTATAACGGCTGAAAGCAATAGCAAATTCAGAGAACGAAAGAATGCGGGATGAATTATTAACTGGGTTTTTGAGGGTTACTTCAAAATCGCCGCAGTCGATTTGACGGTTTGACACGGGGGGAGGAAGTAAAGAGAGAAGGGAAGATAAATCAATGTCCGCACCTGTGAGGATCTGAGCTCTGATGTTACTGGCAACAGGGGGCGGTTCCATAGCTGTAGCGTTCGGCGGGATGGGCATCGGCGTTGCGGAAAACAAAGTGAAAGGAGAACGATTTTGAGGAAAAGTGTTAGGAGGAAAAGTCCCCGGGGCCGGGGCCGTTTGTGGAGGCAACCTCACACTTGGGTCGACCCCTGGAGCTTGTGGAGGAACAGAAAAAGTGGGAAGGGAAGGGAGCTGGGGAGGTAGAAATGGTGTCTGGGCCTGCGACTCTAGCTGAGGCAGCCTCGCGCTAGAGTCTGGAGGTGGGGCTGCAGGCCACTGACAGGGGAACGGGTTGGAAAAAGAGACAGGAAAATTATATGGTGGCTGAGCCTGCGCCATTGGAAGCATACTCACACTACCGCCTGTCTCAATTAGAAATGGTGTTGAGACGGGGGGCGCGGAGCTGGAGAAAGCTGCGGTCTGTAGCTCGGCGGAGCGGAGAGGAGACTGGGGCCTGGCAGCGGCGGCTGAATCTGGGGCGCGGCTCAGGCTAGCAGAAGGCCTACTGCGGCCTGACGCTCGTGGAAAACTAGGCCCTGCGCGAGAGGGAGTAGGAGTTAACTGGGAACGTGCCTTTCTTCCGGATTTTGCAGATGGAGTGGATTTTGGAGACGGGAAAGCAGACTGGAGTGAAACATACAGGTTGTACAATTGTGCTTTATTCATTCTCCTGGAAAAATGAACATCAGCGCTGATTAGCGCTTGTCTCAATCCCAAAACTGTCCATTTTTCTATAGCCGGAATGGTCGGTTGTGCTGAAGTGTAGGAAGAAGCTGGAGAAGGTGGTGGCAATCTTGATGGTGGAGGTGAGGGCAAGCCACGGCGCCTCGGGGTACGGGAAGCGGCTCGGCTAGGCCGGCGGCCTCGCTGTGTAGCTGGAGGTTCAGCTGCGGTGTCCTGTTGAGCCTGGGAGCTCGTTGCAGTGCTGGGAAACTGCGATGGATCCTGGGTAGCGAGGGCATCGTCATCAGACGGGAAGAGTTCGACTTCGATCTCTGACATTACGACAAATGGGCGGGACCAAATGCTGGAAAACTGTCACGGAGTATTAGGTGAGTTGACAGAGTGGATATATATATACTTCTTGTCATGCTGATTAGGGTAGACATAATTGTTTGATGACGAGTAGATTGGATTGATTATTTGAATGTGCTCCTCCCGAACTTTGTTTATAAAACATCATTTAAATTACATTTTCATGATCTGGAGCCATTTCGGTCTCCATCTCCGAGCCCGAGACTGACTCTGGTGCGGGACTCTCGAAACGGTACATAACGGCACACAACAATGAAGTGCTGAAGTCGTTACCCTCGAAAGCCAAGTCGCCTCTCTTGAATCCTTAAAACACTCATTGTGAAAAATGATCTCTCTGGTAATGGAACTCGCTGGTGTCTCTCGCTCTCGCTGTCAGATCACCGGAAGTTTTCACCAGAAGTACTGGGCCACACACTCAAGTTCAAACGTCAATGGTCGCCATATTGTGCACGGAGCGAATTACCTCACACAAACACTGTAATGTCAGAAACTGTTCTGCCTTTTATGTTCAAACCGAAGTCGGACAATAATGGAGAGACTCAAGAAGAAGTGACAACATGTAGAATGCAACAGGACGTTTCTGAATGGTTTGTTGATGAATTTATGTAGCTAATGTGGAGTTAACTATCTTCAAGTCATTGATTAGCATATTCTTTATACTATTATTATTTATAATATAAATCGCTAGTGTGGGAACTGTTGTAAGATGCCTACAGAGTGACATGATATTGCATTTGTGTTACGTACTGTATTGCAATAAATGTGACCCGACACGGAAACCAGGGACACAAGTCGGCAGCTCAACTTTCGAGCAAAATGAGAAAGAAGCTTTTTTTTTTCAAAATTGGTGATTTTCGTTTTTTTGCAGAATCTGTTAGTTGAGATCACGAAGAAGCCACTCCATGTTTGAGATAGCAGTATTGGTATATTTAAAAGCATACATGTTGAAATCGGCTTGTTTTTCAGAGATTCTAGCACGCAGTAGGGGCGTGTCATTGTCGGTGTGTATTTCCATACTGAATAAGCCGGCGTGGCTACTTATTATGCAGCGCTCTGGCCGGCTCTATCTGATTTCAAAATTCAATGAAGATGGACGCCAATAACATTACGATGTCCAGCAATCGATTTAAATAGTAGGTTACATGGGGTTTAATTTGTCGTTTAATGAGATTTAGCCTAATACATGTTGTCAGTGGCAATATATAGATCCGCCAATTTAACTAACGTGTATCTTAATGGTCCAGTGGTAGAGCTTTCACTAGTCGCGTCAGAGGGTCTGAGTTCGAATCCACCCTCGTTTAGTTATTTTTTTTTTCGTATAGTTTTTTTCTCTCATCAAAACGATTATGTTCAACAGTGGTTGTATATCAAGCAGGGACACGCAAACGTTTGCATTATGTTTTGTGATATTAAACAGAACGAATAGAGAGTATACGCAACGGATTGAAGCGCGCGTCGAGTGAAGACAATGGGGTGTGTGCGCAAGCCACACGAGAAAACACTGCATCTGCGCCACTGATCGCCGCGGCAACAGCGCTTTGATCACTTAATTAAAAAAAAAACACATTTCAGCTAGTATCTTATTTAAAAAACGAACGAAATGAATGCTATAGCCTACTAATAGCCTACTCATACTATATATATACATATCACATAGCACATCCTGTTTTTGATTTGAACATTGTCTAGAGTTTATCTTATTTTTTATTCAGTGTACACAAGAGTTGCCTATACAGTTTTATCGGTAGATGCTAAGAGACATTTATTTATATATTACCAGCAAACTTTATTTTTTATTTGATGGCACATTTTCCTGGCCTTTCTGCTCCCCCCGTGCTTACAGCTTTACAGGGGGGTATGGCTTATCTAAATTAGATGTAAATGAGCCCTATTGTCACTCCCAGCAGGAGAAAGGTGAGAATCTTCAGACGCTGTTTTCTCCCCTTTGTGCGTTTTTGAGTGCCTACCTTTAAATGGCCATAACTTCTCCAAATATTTTCAGATTTCCTTGTGTTACACATCGTTGGAAAGCTTGGAGACTACACTTTCAGAATATGTGAATAACTCAAAATGCCCCAGAACCGACATGTGTCCTTACTTTCCGTGACTGGTCACAAATGTGAAAAGTCAAGTCAAGTCACCTTCATTTATACAGCGCTTTTAACAATATGGATTGTTTCAAAGCAGCTTTACAGAGATAATAGGAAATACCGTACTGTTACCGTAACAGATTGTTTTGGCTTTGCAGCAGCTCTAGGATAAAGTTATTGTCCAGCTAAAGTTAGTTTTGATTGATTGATTCACTTCCGTTGCGAAAATCATTAGTTATTAACTTAGGGGCCGCTAACACGACACCGTTCTAACAGGAAAATCCTTAACGCGCTCCGGCCACTCATCCGCCAGTGACCAGGCACTGAGAACGCACTCCCTGAGATAGGTTTGAAGGTGCAAATGATTATCCGTTATCTCGGCGCAAAACTCAAAAACGCAAACCCGTGGAAACGCAGACGTCGCGCATGTGCGCATTGTGTGTTCAGCCCAAAGGTAAGGACGTTTCTTTACAAAAGAGTCCTTCTTTACAAATCAGCCCTCGATAAACTACTTGTCTGGCCTTAAAAATGTATAATACAGAAATTTTTGTCACATCTGCATAGCCACTCGAACTGGAATTATCCCGACAACATTTTATCTGTACTGAGGTAAAGGGAAGGGAAGGAGGCCTTCACAGGGGACGGACTGGTTGACACTTCAGGACTGTGTCGTCATCGTGTCCAGACGCAGGTCCTTCATCAGATCAGAGAAAAGATGGATGTGACAGCTTGAGCACTCACAAATGTGCTCTACTACAACAACTCTTCCTCTTCTCATGGACTCACTCCCTTTGTTGTGTGTTCCCGGGGGCAGGGCTTATGTAAATTTAAGAGTTGTCATGTCACTGACCCTGGAGGAAGCTTGTGTAGCCCCTACCAGCCGTTTGTTGTAGTCCTTAAAAAGAAAACTTTGCAGATGTTGTTTATGCTCAGACAGCAACATTACACACTAACTAAAGTTAGAAAAGTGAAATCATAATCAGCCACCCCCCCTTTAAGAGTTATTATGCTTTTCACTTTAGAATACTGATCCAAACAATTCCTTCTAAAGGATTTGGTACTACTTGAGTCATTACTAGTGAGTTGGGGATGTTCCCTTTCGAGGGAACTCACGCTGCGTCGAGAATCGACACATTGGGGAATGCCTTCAGCGTGACGCGTCTGAAGCCTGTATGGAACTAGTCCAATCTTGATTGGTGTTACGTGATGACGTCACCCGTGACGTCGCATGTGACGGTGAAGCGGAAGCTATAAAAAGGACACCGGAACATAACAGCGCTAGCTTTCTGTTCTTCAGCAAGCGTTATATGTGACTGTGTGACTTATTTGGTGTTGTTTGTTCGGTAAAGGTATTTTGATGAAGAAAGAGAAGCATTTCAGACAGTGTGCGTCCCCTTGCCCGCGCTATTTAAGCGAGGGTGACACACACGTGCTCTGTGTTGTTTTGAGGCTTCGTCTGTACGCATTTCCCCCGGTTGCTCTGCTCCCAGGGGTTCTAGAGAGGGTCCGGCGGTACGGGATCAGCCTGCTCCTAGTAGCCCCGTACTGGCCGGCCCGAGTGTGGTTTTCGGACATTATGGTTCTCCTAGCAGGTCCTCCGTGGCAAATTCCGATCAGGAGAGACCTTCTGTTTTAGGCCGAGGGCACAATTTTCCACCCTCGACCAGAGCTATGGAAGCTGTGGGTTTGGCCCCGGAGGGGGACCAACTCTTAAATGTCGGTCTCTCAACCGAGGTTGTCGAGACCATTTTAAACTCTAGAGCCCCCTCCACGAGGAAACTGTATGCGTTAAAATGGAATGTATTCACTTTATGGTGCAGAGAACATCAAGTGGACCCAGTTAACTGCCCGGTGGCTTCAGTGCTGGAGTTCCTTCAGAGTCGTTTCTCGGACGGGCTCTCCCCGTCCACGCTTAAGGTCTATGTGGCGGCCTTAGCTGCCTTCCACACGCCTTTAGGGGTGGGCACTTTGGGGAAACACCCACTTATAGTACGTTTCCTTCGTGGAGTTAGGAGGATGAGGCCTGTCATCCAGTCTAGAGTCCCCACGTGGGACCTGACAGTGGTTCTTGAGGGGTTATCTGTGGCACCCTTTGAACCTTTGGATGAGGTGACTGAGAAATTTATGTCTGCTAAAGTAGCGTTCCTGCTCGCCATCACGTCCCTAAAAAGAGTAGGGGACCTGCAGGCTCTATCTGTTGCTCCTTCCTGCCTCGAGTTCGCTCCCGGCAGAGTAAAGGCTATTCTCCACCCTAGACCTGGCTATGTGCCTAAGGTGCCGTCTAATGTGGCACGGTCCATAATTCTCCAGGCCTTTCATCCTCCACCACATGTGTCGGATGAACAAGCTAAATTACATCTACTATGCCCGATCCGGGCCCTGGAAATCTATGTGCAAAGAACTTCGGGCTGGAGGAAATCGGATCAACTACTTGTGTGCTTTGGGTCCCCAAGGAAGGGGTCACCTACTTCAAAACAAACTATTAGCAGATGGATAGTGGAAACAATTTCTTCAGCTTACGAGGTGCGTGGTTTGCCTTCACCTCTAGCGTTAAAAGCCCACTCCACTAGAGGGGTGGCTTCCTCTAAAGCTCTGCTAGCAGGAGTTTCCCTCCAAGAGGTCTGTGATGCTGCAGGCTGGGCTTCCCCTAACACTTTTATAAAACACTACAGTTTGGATCTGCCCTCTACACCGGGTTCACGAGTTCTCTCGTTTTGAGTATGCCAGATTGCTTCATACCAGGGCGTATTCTCTCAGTGTGGCGCAGTGGGCATTTCGTTCCCCAATGTGTCGATTCTCGACACAGCGCGAGTTCCCTCGAAAGGGAACGTCTCGGGTTACGACTGTAACCCTCGTTCCCTGAGAAGGGAACGAGACGCTGCGTCCCTCGGCCACACTTTTCGCGCTCCTGAGAACGACTTGCTTCGACCAATTGAAAGCTAGCGCTGTTATGTTCCGGTGTCCTTTTTATAGCTTCCGCTTCACCGTCACATGCGACGTCACGGGTGACATCATCACGTAACACCAATCAAGATTGGACTAGTTCCATACAGGCTTCAGACGCGTCACGCTGAAGGCGTTCCCCAATGTGTCGATTCTCGACGCAGCGTCAGAGTCGTAACCCGAGACGTTAATATTGCTAGAATGTTAATATTGCATTACTCATTTATTCCTGTGTAGTTATTCATTAATGATGATAAAGTATTTATTTAAAATAAAAGACATCTAAAACAGACATGACTTTTACAGCTGGTTGCAGCAAGGATGAATTGAGGCTGGATCTACTCGCAGCAGTAACAACTTAAATAAAGAATAAATAATACTCAAGAGCACAGGAGAATCCAAGGATAAACAGCAAAACCACCATAATAGCGACGAGAAAGGACAAACACAAACTGAAAAGGAGGGCTTTAAATACACAGGTTAACTGAGAAGGAAAACTGTCAGGACCGGGAACCAGAACTCAAACGCAGACCAGAGTGTCAGTTCAATTAAAGGTGAATTTATTAACCACAAGTTTAAACAGAGATGTTTGCTGAGCAGGGTATGTTTTCACAGAACAGATGGTTGGTGGTCCAGCTCCAGTGATCTGTGTCCTGAGGTTCTGGTGAGAGATCAGAGTCCAAGGTTCAGGCTGGAACACTGCGATCAAAAAATAGGAAAAACTTAGTTAGCTCTCAATTCCCCAACAAAAGACAAAATACTAATAACTCTAACTGGTTGGCTGACGTGTACTCGTACTGAATGGTACAACGATCCGGCGGGGACTGGAAAGTTGGTCTGGCCTTTATAAGAGAGTTGATTGCTTGACATGGAACAGGTGTGCTTGATTGATGTGATGAACTGCAGGTGAGAAGACAGGATCACTGGAAAACACGCCCACCAGCAATCTCAAATCAGCCAGAACCAGGATCACGACCAGGGGTTCGTGACAGTACCCCTCCCCCGACGAGCGCCTCCAGGCGGTCCTCCAGGCTTCTCAGGGTGAGAGCGATGGAACGCCCGTATGAGAGCAGCATCCAGAACCTGCTGCCGGGGGACCCAGCTCCTCTCCTCTGGTCCATAGCCCTCCCAGTCGATGAGATACTGCACGCCGCGCCCCCGGCGACGAGAGTCCAAAATCCGGTGAACCGTGAACGCTGGATGGCCATCAATAAGCCGGGGGGGTGGAGGGGCCGGGAGAGGAGGGATTAGTGGACTGATAACCACAGGCTTAAGCAGAGATACATGGAAGGCAGGGTGGACCTTGAGAGTGGGAGGCAGTCGGAGACGTACGGTCACGGGGGTAATGACCTTCTCGATCACCAAGGGACCAATGTATTTAGGTGATAATTTCTTAGAGTCTGTCTTTAACGGGAGATCCCGGGTGGAGAGCCATACCTTGTCCCCCACGGAATAGGAGGGTGCAGGAGTCCGACGACGGTTGGCGTGGCGCTCATATTGGGCAGAGGTCCTCAGAAGGGTGGCCCGGGCTCGGTGCCAGGTGCGATGACATCTGCGGATGTAAGCTTGGACGGAGGGAACAGCCAACTCTCTCTCCTGAGAGGGAAACAACGGGGGTTGAAAACCATAGACGCATTGAAAAGGTGACAGACCTGTGGCAGATGTGGGAAGCGTGTTGTGGGCATACTCCACCCAAGGAAGCTGAGATGTCCAGGACGTGGGGTTGGAGGAAGCCAAACAACGCAGGGTGGTCTCCAGTTTCTGGTTGGCTCTCTCCGCTTGCCCGTTAGCTTGAGGATGGAAACCAGAGGTCAGGCTTATGGTGGCCCCGATGGCTCGGCAGAATGACTTCCAAACGGCTGAGGTGAATTGTGAACCTCTGTCCGAGACAATGTCCAAAGGTAGGCCGTGGACCGTGAACACCACAGAGACTAAGAGTTCGGCAGTCTCCTTAGCTGTGGGCAGTTTGGGCAGAGGCAGATAACGTGCAAACTTGCTAAAACGATCCACCACAGTAAGAACCACAGTCATACCCTTCGAGGGAGGTAGCCCAGATACAAAATCCAGCGATAGGTGAGACCACGGACGACGAGGTATGGGAAGCGGCTGCAGGTACCCTGGGGGGGGTCGGTTGGAACCCTTGTTCTGTGCACAGACGGGACAGGCAGAAACAAAGGTCTGGACATCGGTCCTCATCTCTGGCCACCAGAACCGTCTACGCAGAAAGGCCAAAGAGCGAGCAACTCCAGGATGGCATGAGAGTCTGGAGGAGTGACCCCACTGTAATACAGATGGACGGACAGAGAGAGGCACAAACAGACGACCTGGAGGGCCGTTACCTGGGTCAGGCTGGTGCTGCAGGGCCGTTCTCACCTTTCCCTCAATCTCCCAAATGGCTGCCCCAATGACACAGGTTCTTGGTATTATGGTGTCGGGTTCTGCAATAGTCTCCTCCTTCTCGAAAAGCCGAGACAATGCATCAGGCTTTACATTCCTGGATCCGGGCCTGTAGGTAAGGGCAAAATTGAAACGACCAAAGAAAAGAGCCCACCTGGCTTGACGAGGATTCAGGCGTTTCGCCGAGCGGATGTATTCCAGGTTTTTATGGTCCGTCCAAACCACGAACGGTTGATCTACGCCCTCTAGCCAATGTCGCCACTCCTCGAGAGCCAACTTCACGGCCAGCAGTTCCCGGTTCCCGACATCATAGTTTCTTTCTGTGGGAGATAAACGATGGGATAGAAAGGCACAAGGGTGAAGTTTGTTATCCTCGGGTGACCGCTGGGACAGGACTGCCCCCACTCCCACATCCGAGGCGTCCACCTCCACAACAAACTGCCGGGACGAGTCAGGGTTTATGAGAATGGGAGCTGACGTAAACCTCTTCTTGAGATCCAAATAGGCTCCTTCTGCCTCAGAGGACCAATGAAACGGTCTAGCTGGGGAGGTTAGTGCAGTTAATGGTGCAGCAGTGCGGCTGTAATTTCTAATGAAACGTCTATAAAAGTTTGCGAACCCCAAGAATCTCTGTAGCTGTTTCCTTGTCTCTGGTCGGGGCCAATCTAAGACTGCTCTCACCTTCTCCGGATCCATCCTCACCTGACCTCTGGCAATGATGTGACCGAGGAAGGTGATGGTGGAGGCGTGAAACTCGCACTTCTCTGCTTTGACGAATAGACGGTTCTCCAGTAGTCGATGGAGGACCTGTCGGACATGCTGGACGTGTTCTGCTTGATTCTGGGAAAAGATGAGGATATCATCCAGGTAGACATACACAAATCTGCCCAGCATATCTCTAAGCACGTCATTGATTAGACACTGAAAGACGGCAGGTGAGTTAGACAGGCCAAAAGGCATAACCAGGTACTCAAAGTGTCCCAGGGGGGTGTTGAAGGCCGTCTTCCATTCATCTCCTTCACGAATTCGGACCAGGTGGTAGGCATTGCGGAGATCTAATTTAGAAAAAACAGTAGCTCCCTGGAGAAATTCAAAGGCTGAGTTCATGAGTGGTAATGGATACTTGTTCTTTACAGTGATATCATTCAAACCTCTGAAGTCGATACACGGGCGGAGGGTCCCATCTTTCTTTCCCACAAAGAAAAACCCGGCTCCTAGAGGTGATGACGAAGGGCGGATAATCCCAGCTGCCAGGGAATTGTTAATGTACTCCTCCATTGCCACCCGCTCCGGTCTGGAGATGTTATACAGACGGCTCCGTGGAAACGTAGATCCAGGCAACAGGTCAATGGCGCAGTCATAGGGTCGGTGCGGGGGAAGTGAGAGAGCCTGTTGTTTACAGAAGACCTCAGATATCTCGTGGTACTCAGCAGGGATTAATGACAGGTCCGGCCGGTCTGGTTTGGGTTTCTGGTGGGTTACAGAAGAAGGCAAAGCAGACCGCAAACAACTAGCAAGACAGGCAGAGCTCCAGTTATGAACCTTAGCAGATATCCAGTCAATATGAGGATTATGTTTGGTTAACCAGGAGTGCCCCAAAACTAACGGTATAAATGGTGAGTCAATAACAAAAAAGGAGATTTCTTCAAAATGATTACCTGACAACTGGAGCTGGACAGGGCAGGTTCGGGTTGTTACTCGAGCAAGCAGCCTCCCGTCAAGTGTACTAGCCTCCAGTGGCTCCTTAAGCTGCTCCGTGGTTAATCCTAGCTGATTTACTAATGTGGTGTCCAAAAAACTCTCGTCTGCTCCAGAGTCAATGAGTGCCTGGAGCTCCAGAGTCTGGTTCCTCCAGAAGATAGTGGCATGTAATTGGGTTCGTGGACGGGAAGACAGAGGTAAGGTTGCTCGGCTCGCTAGGATGCTCCCCCTGGCTAGCGAGCCCTCCGGTTTAACGGTCGGATAGGACAATTGGCAATGTAGTGGCCTGGTTGTCCACAGTAGAGGCAGGCGTTGGTTCCTCTACGGCGTTCTCGTTCATCTGCACTGAGACGGTTCCGACCCAGCTGCATGGGCTCACCCTCCGGGAACTCCTCTCGCCGCATGGGCTCCAGTGGAAGTACAGGACGTGGAAAAGATCTGGATCCTACCGGAGCTGGGGAGTGATCTCTTCGGCGAGGAATGAAGTCACTGCCGGGGCTGCGTTGTTTCTGTCGTCGTCGCTCTCGACAGCGATTGTCTATACGAATTGTCAAAGCAATGAGATTATCCAGGTTCACAGGTTCAGGATGTGTCACCAGTTCATCCTTCAATCTTTCACTTAAACCATTGATAAACACAGCCAGCAGGGACGCATCATTCCACCCACTCTCTACAGCCAATGTCCGGAACTCAATGGCGTACTCCGCCACGCTCCGGAGTCCTTGGTGAATAGAGAACAGTCTCATGGAAGCATCATTACCTTGGACCGGATGGTCGAAAACCTTGGTCATCTCTGTGGTAAATGCAACATAGGTGGTGGTAAACTGGTCCTGTCTCCTCCAGTGAACTGAAGCCCACTCCAAGGCCGCACCTCGCAGCAACCCGATGAGATAGGCAATCTTATATCTCTCTGTGGCATAGGTGAGGGGTTGGAGAGCAAAAACTAGACCACATTGCATGAGAAATGTCTTACACTGACCTAGGTTCCCATCATACCTTTCTGGTGGTGAAACCCAAGGTTCCCTGGCAGGGTTTGCTGCGGCTGATTCAGCCAGTTCAGGGGCTGGAGGAGGATTTCGCAGGGAATCCTGGAGGGTTCCCACACGGAGTGACAAGTCCTGAAGTCCTCCCATAATCTCCCTAAGCGCGGTACTGTGCTGATCCAGGATTGCTCCCTGAGTGGATACCGCGTGGCGAACTGGCTCTAGGTCTGCTGAGTCCATAATGGCCGGATCGTTCTGTCAGGACCGGGAACCAGAACTCAAACGCAGACCAGAGTGTCAGTTCAATTAAAGGTGAATTTATTAACCACAAGTTTAAACAGAGATGTTTGCTGAGCAGGGTATGTTTTCACAGAACAGATGGTTGGTGGTCCAGCTCCAGTGATCTGTGTCCTGAGGTTCTGGTGAGAGATCAGAGTCCAAGGTTCAGGCTGGAACACTGCGATCAAAAAATAGGAAAAACTTAGTTAGCTCTCAATTCCCCAACAAAAGACAAAATACTAATAACTCTAACTGGTTGGCTGACGTGTACTCGTACTGAATGGTACAACGATCCGGCGGGGACTGGAAAGTTGGTCTGGCCTTTATAAGAGAGTTGATTGCTTGATATGGAACAGGTGTGCTTGATTGATGTGATGAACTGCAGGTGAGAAGACAGGATCACTGGAAAACACGCCCACCAGCAATCTCAAATCAGCCAGAACCAGGATCACGACCAGGGGTTCGTGACAAAAACAAGGCACTAATCAATCAACTAATGAATCACTATGATAACAAATGCAAACATACTTAAGGCAGTTTACATGTAAAACGATGTACTAAAAACGGAAAGGTTTTTCCTTTGTGAACAGAGCATAACGTTGTCAAAACGATCCCATTCACACAGATCCGCTTAAAAGATTAAAAATGCTGAATTCTGCTGCCAGGCCATTATTTGGCAATGTCCTACTCTGTAAAGAAACATATGCACCTATAGACTTAACACGTAATATGCATGCATATGACGCCACTGTTTTCACAAATTCACGTTTTTATTGTTTACACAGAGACAAATGGGGATACCGTTTTCAAAAGCTGACACTTTGAAACCCATTTGCAAAAGTTTGGGCGGTGGAAGTTTTCAGGCCCCCAAAACACTGTTGTCATGTAAATAAACAGCCAAAACGCATAAAAGGGTTCATCCGCCGCCGCCGAGGTGGGTCCAGCAGGAGGGGAGGGCGCGTCTCTGGACGTGCGCCGGGCCCTTCTCACAGTGCGGACCAGGGGAATCCGACTGTTTAATTAAAAGCATTGCGAAGGCAAGTGTTGGTGCGATGTGATTTCCGCCCAGTGCTGTGAATGTCAAAGTGAAGAAATTCAATAAAGTGCATGTAAACAGCGGGTGTAACTATGACTCTCTTAACGGACACTTGAAATTAGGTAGGACACATCCGAGCAGCTGAGTTGAGGAGGACTCAGGGACTGCTCATTCTATTCATCGGCCCCCCCATGGCAGCTAATGTCAAACATCCCAGATTGTCAAGGAATGTTGATCCCTGGGAAGATTGGAGGAAGGGAATGCTAGAAAAGGCACTGCTACTCCTGGAAGAACCGCGATTGGTGGCGGTGGAACTTAATTCCCTGATACTGGACATTTCAACAGGTCAGATGACCAAGAAAGAGGGGCTGGAGACACTGGAAGACCATGTGTCAAGACTTTTTCCAACAAAGTGGATGCCTACCCCACCCAGAAGGTCATATGAAACTAAAATCGAACAAACACTGCTGAAGATCTCAATACGCACACATCCAGTGGCTATATTGGCTCCATAGGAAAGATGCGGCCAGTACCATTCTGGAAGGTCGCTGGAAGGAGGCGTTTTTGAGATCAGACAAGGGAGTGGATGGGCTCGAGGAGTTCTGATTGGAGAGGTTTGGTTTGGTTCTGAGAGGTTTGGTTCTGAGAGGAGAAATGGGAGGTGATGACACCCATTACATCAAAAGAGGTGACTGAATTCTCCCAGTTCTCTAAAATGCTATGACCAGGAATGTTAGAAATCAGGAATGGTAAGAGAACATTGTTCTTGGAACGTTTTTCATCTTCAAACCAAATTTGGGTCTTCAGCTGACAAAGTTTGAATCTCGTCTGGCTAGTGCGCTTCCCATAATGTTTACTCATTAGTCCAGTAGGCGGAGAGTAGACGGTATTTTGTGACTGTTCGAACGCATTTGACCACATGAGCGTTTACACTACCTCTGGAGGTAGTTGAAAGTGGACAAGTGTTAAGATTTCCTGATTGGTCTAGGTGAGGAAAGCAACAGAAAAAAAAATGGATGGTGGTGAAATGAATGTGCAACAGTGATTTGTAAATAAAAACTACTTTCTTTCATGAAATATTATGTGGTTATTTGGGTTGTCTCCAGACCCAAGATTGTTTCACAACAACCCGAATAACCACATAATATTTCATAAAAAGGAAGTAGTTTTTATTTACAAATCAAGCAAAAGAAAAAGAGGGGTATCAGATTCAGAAAGGGCGTATTGACAAAATATCAGACATAATCAGTCTAACTCCTTAGAAAGAAAGAAAAGAAGAGTACAGCAAAATAAGCGAACTCCCTTGCTAACATAAACAGGAGAAAAAGTCCAATTCAAAATAGATGGCACCCACCTCCCTACTAACCCCACAAATAAAGAAATAAATGATTCACTAGCAAACTTCAAGTAAACCAAAAGCAAAACAGATTAATTAAATTATACAATGAATGATCATAGACGTTAACACTCCCTTTTGCCTTTTAAGTCTCAATCATAGTGTAATCAAAAAGACTAAAGAGAGAAACTCCACTTCAATAAGTAGAACACAAATGAGGTAAAGATACACAACACCACCAACCACTGCTTCAACACAACAACAAGTCTGGGGTTGAAGATGAGACCTTGAAGCTGTTGCACACAGTCAAGCCACCACCAACACAGCTCTGATGATGGTTGCAGTTTAAATACTCTCCTTCCCCTCCCATCATCCAGTCACAGCAGGGCATCAGGTGGAAACTATTTTCGCCTATGAAGAGAAACAGAGAGAGAGAGAGAGAGAGAGAGAGAGAGAGAGAGAGAAAGAGAGAGAGAGAGAGAGAGAGAGAGAGAGAGAGAGAGAGAGAGAGAGAGAGAGAGAGAGAGAGAGAGAGAGAGAGAGAGAGAGAAAAAGAGCACAGCTTGGGCACAAACAAACAAAACCTTACGGCTCTGGACGTAACACAAGCTCAAAACGTTTATGACCCTGTACACCTGTATTTAGCATCATCCACTTGTGAACAGATTGATGAAAACACTTTATAATACCGGTGGCCTGTTGCACGAGGCTAGCTGAACAAACACAGAGTAGGTTTAGAGTTGACAAATCCAGATAAATCCAACCTGGTTTAGATCAGGTTCAGCGGCCTCACAACGCTCGGTATAAACATTCTCTGTCAACTGTTTTGATCCAGAGTGTGCGATTAAAGGGTTAGTTCACCCAAAAATGAAAATTATGTCATTAATGACTCACCCTCATGTCGTTCCAAGCCCGTAAGACCTCCGTTCATCTTCGGAACACAGTTTAAGATATTTTAGATTTAGTCCGAGAGCTTTCTGTTCCTCCATTGAAAATGTATGTACGGTATACTGTCCATGTCCAGAAAGGTAATAAAGTCATCATCAAAGTAGTCCATGTGACATCAGTGGGTTAGTTAGAACTTTTTGAAGCATCGAAAATACATTTTGGTCCAAAAATAACAAAAACTACGACTTTATTCAGCATTGTATTCTCTTCCGGTTCTGTTGTCAATCCGCGTTCACAACTCCGCAGTGATGCTGCTGACGTAAGACGCTGCTGACATGCACACTTACGCACCATTTTAAAAACTATAGCAATACCAAAATACAAACAATGTAGAATAGCTTGAATACAGCGTGCGTCTCCCTCAAACTGTAAACGAAGCTCGGGCGCACCAGATAACACGTCAGCAGGGTCTTACGTCAGCAGCGTCACTGCGGAGTCGTGAACTCAAAGATCCCCAGTTTGCTCAAACTAAGCTTGAACTTTCCTGGGTAGCAAGTGAAACCAGCTTTGTGCAACAGGACACAGGTGTAAACTGGGCCTGAGATTGCTCTGCTCTTGACTCCACTAAAATCTTCCTGTCGTCATTTCAAAATCTGTTTATTAATATTCTTGCTGTATTATGTGGCCTCTCCTTCTCAATAAAACACATTCACACTTATATTGACCACTCTCACCTACAAGGCCTTACTTTTGATAAGTTAATAAGGCAGCCTTGACGTTGACAAATCCAATTCAACAATAACAATCACTCAGTAGAAATCCACAATGTCACACAAATGAACTCGTTCACATGGCAATAGGATGTGCTGAAAATCTTCCCCTCCACCATAGCTCAAAAATTACGTACATAAATCCATCGCCTCGAGAAATGAACAGGTTTGATGTCAGTGACATCAAAGGCCATTGGTTCTCATGTGTCTCATGGCCAATTGCAACACACTATGTCTAAATTTTGTTATTATCGTAGAGCTTCAGAAGAACTATATAGCACATGTGTCACGGGCTGGTTGCAGATGTTGACGAAACTGGATCTTAGTGCAGCAGTCTTTATTGAAAACAAAAATCTGAAATCTGAAATCTGAAATACTTCTCAGGAATACCAAAAACACGAACAGAACAAGCGGTAAATAGCAACGACGACAGATAACTGAACAGGACTAAACACAGGGCTTAAATACTCTGAAAGCGTAGGGAGAAACTAACTAGGCACACCTTAACTATGGACTATAATCAAATCTGTAAGAAGACAAAATGAAACACAATGAAAACTAAGGGTACGTTTACACTTCAACGATATGCTTAAAACGGAGAAGTTTTTCCTTTGAGTTTTCCATGTACAGACGACACCATTGTCAAAACGATCCCCATTCACACGGATCCGCGAAAACAACTAAAACCGCTGTATTCTGTTGCCAGGCCATTAGATGGGAGTGAAACACTATAGACTGAACACGTAATATGCATGTGCATGATGTCATCATCTTCAGAGATTCGCGTTTTTTGTTGTTTACACCGAGACCGTTTTCAAAAAATTGCACTTTGAAACCCGTTTTCAAAAGTTTGCATTTTCAGGCACTTAAAACGCTGATGTCATGTAAACGAACAGCCAAAACGCATAAAAAGTTTTACATTTTAAGTTGAAAATGGTGTTGTGTAAACAGCCCCTTAATGAAAAACAGAACATAAATGTGACAATGTTGCTCTTAGGGCTTTTTTCACCCTTTTTGGTGCATTAAATCCCTGCAAATTTTCCACAATAAATTTTCAATCTATTTTATTTAATAAAAAAAAAAAAAAAATGTGTGTGTGTTCCATTGGAAACTACATCGTTTTGGAATGACTGTCACAAAGACGCTGTGTCTTGTGTTTTGTAAGGACTTTTATGTAGAAGTATATTCATTAGTTCCCATTGTTTCTGTTCTCTTCCTGTGCTTGGTTCCTGTTTTGACTTGTACCCTGTTTTGTCGCCATAGTTACCCTCATAAATTCCCATGACAACAAATCACCAACACCTGTCCCTCATCCAGTGGCGCAAAAAGTGGGTATGCGCTATATGCGGCGCATGGGGCGTCAAAGCGATGCCAAAGCGATGGTAAAAAATATGTGGATGGTGAAAGTCAACAGGGTGTGTGTGTGTGTGTGTGTATACATTTTAACCAAATGACAAAAATAATCAGGCAAACTAATAAACTTTAGTCTAATTTCGCCATTTTGAACTGAAAATAGGCCTATGTAACGTGACTCATGTAGTGTAATAATTAGTTGACTGTCACTGTGAGGGGAATAACAAAGCCGTTTTCATCATGTAAGGCTCAAGATTAATAATGAATGTGTACATATTGAGAATTAATATTGTACAATTTGTAGCCTTCAGTAAATTAAAAAAAAGCTCAGCTTTAGGAGGGGAAGAGACAGGGCAAGATGAGGAGACTGAGAAAAATGAGGTTAGAGCAGGTATTGACAAATAATCTACTGCCCGCTAACATGGTTTTAAAGCTATTTCTTATCCTTTTTTTGTCCTTCAAACATCTTGAAATGCACATATCAGAGAAATAAAAAAATTGAACTCCCTAACAACCTCAAATGTAGGACCTCTTTGATTTTAAAGCCCTGTCTACAACCCTGTATTAGGCATAAGATCAATAATGAATGTCTACATATTGTGAATTAATTTAATAAACTTAGTTACTTAAGCCAGGAACAAACCAAGCCGACGCCGACGAACTAGCGCTGATGAAAGCCCGACTGTGTTGTCACCTCGCGTCGGCGTAAAAAGCGGCACCTGAACACACTGAGAGAACTACAGCCGACTGTCAGCTAGAATGCGCGTTCTGCGCCTGCGTGTAAATGAGACAACTGTCTATTTCTGAAGATATATTCGTCTATGTTCGTTATTCAAAAAGGGAAACCGACGCTGCGGCTGCAGTTTAACAAACCGTAAACAAAGCAGTGCGTGCTTAACGTTTTGAATATCAGTCCTGCTAAACACTTATTCCACTCCTCTCGTGTTAATATTGAAATATTCGCCAAGGAACACTCAGGTAAGATGACGTAACATTAGAACAGCCTTCTATCTGGACCGTTTTGACTTTGCTCGCTGTTTTGCTATTATTCTCGTGCACTGACTCATTCACTAAGCTGAACAGCCAATCAGAGTTCCCTCTTTCACCGACGGCCCAACGCCGATTCAACGTGTCGAATCGGCCGTTACAAAGCCGACGAGGAACAATTTCAGCCGATGGTGCGGAACACACTGAGAAGATTTAGTTGGCCGACGCACGGAAACTGCCCGACGGCCGACCGTCGGCCTGGTGTGTTCCAGGCTTTAGCTTTCCTGGTAGCTTTCAGTAAATGAATGCGTCTGAGAAAATAATTCATAAATCAACCTATCAGTTGACCCTATGTTTACTTTCTTCACTGACAGACATGAAAATCAGCCTATATCAGTCAAAGCTCAGTTTTAGGAGGGGAAGAGACAGAGCAAGAGGAAAACAAAGAGAAAAAGAGTGTGATGCTGAAGAGGAGAGAAAAATAATCAGCTGCCCACAAACATGGTTTTAAAGCTATTGTTATCAAAATTTTTTTGGCTTTCAAAACACCTTACAATGCACATATGTAGATCAGAGAAATCAAAATTTTCCCCCGAATCTGAAACTAACTAGCCTACCTCACATTCGGGACCTCAGTGATTATAAAACCCTGCAATATGTATGTTAATGACACTAGTTAATAGTGAACATTGGACCCTTAAACTAAAGTGTTACCTTTTTTTTTTAAATCATGCCCTCATTGGGGCCTGAGCCCCTCTAAAATGAAAATCCTAGAATCACCCCTGGTTATTGGTCATATTTGTCACGTGTTCTGTTTTTATCTTTCTTTTTTTATACAAAACTATGTAATTTATTTTGATTTATAGGGGTGTCTTTTCTGCTCCCACTAGTGACACCAAACAGAATAACAAAAATATAGATTTTGAGAAGAAAATTCCAGAGCTTTCAAAGAATAATGTTAAGGGGGGTTGCGCCCCTGCCCTCATCAGCCACTTGTTAACCTGCCTTTTTAAACCCCTATTATTCAGTCATTCGTTGGTCATTGCTCTTGTATGTGTGTTCTTGTTGTTCCCTGAATTCTGTGTGGATTATTCTCTTGTTCTTGGATAGGATTATCTGTGTTTGTGTTTCTCAAATATTTGGTGCTTGCATCTGGATTCTCTCTCTGCCTCGTCTCTGCTCACATTACAATGACAAGGATGAGTCAATAGTGACAGAATGTTAATTTTCAGATTAACTATTGTTTTAACTTTCTCAGGAAATAGAAGCTTTATAGTTAATGTTTTTTGAATACAGAAAGCAAGATGAAAAAAGTGTCATTCAAAGTAAAATGAATGACATAAAAGACAATGAAATTAAAATGGCAAAATACTCTGTAATGTTTGTTTTAATGTTGGATTTGAAGCACTTCCAGTACAGTAAAATGTGTTATCTGTCCTTTTAATGTTTCATTCTGGAGGTAATTTGCATTTTAATTTGAGCTTGAACCTGCGCTTAATGGAATTTAATTTAAAGACGCTTTAAAGATTATCCAGCCTCTAGTCTGAGACATGCAAATACCAGAGGTGGGACAAAGTCATTGTTATGCAAGTCACAAGTAAGTCTCAAGTCTTTGCCCTCGAGTCCCAAGTCAAGTCGAGTCAAAGATGAGGCAAGTCTCGAGTCGAGTCAAAAGTCAAAGCCAACAAGTCTCAAGTCGAGTCCAAAGTCCTACCATTTTAGTTTCGAGTCATTTCAAGTCCTCTTACCACAGAAATAAAATGTATACAAATCATGTATGTCTGTAAGATTTGTATTTATTTAAACCTTTTTTTATACAATGACATTAATCAAATACAGTAAAAAACAAAAAAATTCACATGAATTTATTTCTTCTGCTGAACAGTTTCAGTTCAATTCAATTATTGTGATTTGATTTAATATTGACTCATTTGGATAGGCTACACAAGATAGGCATTAATTTTTCTCAAGAAAAAAACAACTCACCTAATGCTGTAAACATACGGAGAGCCCTATCAGCTGGCAGTATTAGGTTAAAAATAACACAAATTAAATATAATGTGTTTTTTTTATTATAATAACAACTTTATTTAATGATATAAGTAAAAATATAATAAACATGCAATATAGTAGCCTACACATATTTAGCAAAATACTCTCTATAGCTCTTTTTTTCTAGCCAACTAACGTGCTTAAATGGCTTTCCTGAGGTAAATGTTATGTGACATAATTGTTCTCCAACTGTTTTATTGACCCCTTTGATTGATGGGTCGATATTATGTATGAGGAATATACATTTCGGTAAGTTGTACTGTATCTTTCAACAGTGTTCATTCGTGTTTAACGTTATTTACTATCAGCTAGAGATGATCGGTTCACGTGCCGCTAGGGATCTGTCGTGTCACATTTACAAGCGCCAAAACGGTATTTATTGTCTTAATTTCGTAATAAAAGTGACAGAATCTGAGAGCAGAGATTTTTTTATATCATAACTAACCTGCTCTGTCTAGTCTGTCGGTCTCCGTGTCCTCTTTGCTTCGCGATTTTTCTGTGCGTGAGAAAATGGATGTGTGGCGTGAGAGCGTGTGAAAAGTGTCAATTGCGTGTGTCTCACGGTGAATGCGTAAGTTACGGTACATCCGATAAGGTGCTTAGCATTCGTTCAAATTTGTAGCATGCGTTATTGCTTGTTGCGCTTCATTGGTTGTCTTGCAATGTGCCTGCTTAGATGCTGTGGAATCAAAACAACGTGGGACTACAGTGATTGGATGTCGTGCAGGCAGCGCGCATGCATACAGATGGTACACATTTTTTTCACAGATGCAGATAAACTGAGAGCGGCGTGGCCGTGTGAAAAATTTTTCCCCAGTTTTCATGGGAAGTAGCAAGTCTTCTCGAGTCAAAAGGCGCAAGCCCAAGTGAAGTCACGAGTCATTGATGTTAAAGTCCAAGTCGAGTTGCAAGTCTTTGTACATTTTGTCGAGTCGAGTCTGAAGTCATCAAATTCATGACTCGAGTCCAAGTCACATGACTCGAGTCCACACCTCTGGCAAATACAGATTCACACAATTGATAGATGTGTTCACCCTCAAATACATTATTGACCGTAATGCATACGATAAACCAAAATAATAACAATCTCTTCTTTAAAATGCATTGCTACTATGAGGACATTCTCAATGAGAGAATACATGAATCTTGAAATCCTTTAATGCGTCTGTAAACTGCACTTTCACAAAAATAAAATAAAACTGCGCTTTCTATCCATCATCAATTGCTAGCGCTCAGCTATAAGGAAATGCATTTTTCACAATGTAGATTGTGTTGCTGTGGATTTGGAAAGCCATATCTGTGAAATAGGAAGTGGCCTCGTCAAGCGTTTCACTGTTTACAGCGGCTCTGAAATCCACATTTGAGTCAATATTGGGTTAGGCTGGAAGGAAGACGGCGCTCTGATGCATGAAGAGACTGCTGTCCTCCCACAGATGCTGAAGATGAAGTTTCCAATTCCATAATTAGAGATGAGAGACTCAGGTTGTAAACAACATGTAGGCCAACGCTACGCTTTCTCCTCAGCTTGAGAGTATGTTGCTGTAAAATGAACTCTGAACGCCAGGGTTTATACAGCCTGTGTGCCCTTTTGTCGTCATTGTGAGTTTGTGTGCTCATGTACGTGTGTGTTTTACTGCATGCTATTTTGTACGTAATTTGACAAACACATTTTGCAAAGCCGCAGAAATACATTACATTTATATTACAGGCATTGCTCTTTCAGAGCTCGGGAGGCTTAATGGAATCATGTTTTGTTCAAGTATTATTTTAGTCTCAGATGTTTTTCTTCCAAAAATGAGTTTGGAGAAATAAAAGACGACAAAAATGGGATCTCTTCTGAAATCCTAAAGAAGACGTGTGTGCGACTACTGTGGCCTTTTTCAGGACAAAAGTCTGGAGTTTGGTGAAGAATAGTTTTGTCATCAAAACTGTGTCATGATTCATTCAATCCCAGTCTGGTTTTTGGACCCTATTGTGTAACGATAAACTGGACGGAAGCAAATGCAAGTGCAAAGATGTATTTATTAGATAACAAATACTCAATGGTAAAGACAGATCGATGCAATAATATCTCCAGCGCTGAAGGAGGTCTCTCTTTGGGGGAAGCCGATGATCAGGAACACAGCCAGCAGGAGAGCGTGATGCAGGGACTGAGACAGGCAATTCCCAAGTGCAGCGTGAAGGTGATGGTGAATCCGTGGTGAGATCAGAGGTGAAGTAATCCAAAGTCCAGTACACAGGAAACACGAGGGAACCGGAACAGGCACGAAGACAGGATACTCAAACAACGATCTGACAACATGAGACGGGAGAGAGGGCATTAAATAGGCTGCGAGGTGACATTCAGCTGTCGCTGATCGGGATAATTAGCGGCAACGCCTACCCGAAACAATGAACGTAACGAGACACACCCACATACACACAAACACACGAGACTAGAATGAGACAGCGGATCTACCAACCGTGACATATTAACTTTCATTGAATGGCAAAAATACATTTGAAACATTACTAAAAAAAAAAACTGTCCCTTTAAGAGCTATGCTGGAGAGGAAGATTTTCAGTGGATGATGACTTTTTCATTCTGATTCTCACACACAACCATCACATGGCTTCAGGAAATGTGACATAACGTCATTTGATCTACTTTTATGATTATTTGTGTCCTTTTTGGAACATAACAGCCCCCTCGCTGTATGCTTTCATTGTATGTGCGAACATTCCGCTCAACATCTTTTGTGAGGCAGGCAGAAAGTTGGGTATGGGTTTGTAGTGACACAAGGGTGAGTGAACGATGACAGGAAATGTACTTTTTTTGGTGAATTATTCCTTTAAATAAAGAGTAAATTGAGACTTTGGCTGTCTCTCTGCTGTCATATTAAAGATATGCTGTTTGTCATTCTCTTTCCTACAGACACATTTCTCAACAGCAGTAGTTGTTATGTAGGCTCTATAATATGAGCCTCACCCTGTGGTCTGTTCCTACACACTGCAGTGTGGGTGACTCATCAGAAAGAGGACAGCAGATCCAGAACGGAGAAGGATACAAGGAAGGGTCTGCAGCACATTGAACCAATTAACTCCACACCACTGGCAGGGCTGACCTTTGGAGGCGTTTCACACTGATGTAATTGACGCTGCAAAGGCTGTTGCGTTGGGGATGATAAAATACTGCCGTATTACCATAGAGCAAAATATAATTTGTGCTGTTATGTCAATAACAGCTTACAACATAATTCAGTCCTTTATTTTCTTGTTTTTTTTTCTACAATCGCCCTGTCAGAAGGCTGCTATGGCTGCAGTTCTGTAACATTTATTCCATGCTTGGCAGTGCAGAACCTGTCCAGACTCTAAAAACCATGTAAAAGGAATTCAAAATCAATTCGGAAACATAAAAGAAGGCCAACGCACACAGAAATGTGTGCTGACTGCTTTACCACTTTGGGATGATCACTGCATCAGTGTGAACTGGAGTCAATAAATGTTCACGTGAACTTCTAGCAGCAGGACACTTAATGAACGGACACATAAAACAGTTCAAATGAATGGAGACGTTGCAAGAACTCTTTTGTTTTTTTGTGAAGGCCAACTTTTCTGGAGGTATCAGGAAATGTTGATTTAATTTGTGTTTTAAGACACATTAAAGTAAGAAAGTCAGGAAAGTTATTGTTGCAATAACGCGTTACTCCCTAAAAAGTATTTTTTTAAAGTTATTGTGTGACTTAGTAACTTTTTATGGAAAGTAATGGGTTACATTACTTTTTCTCAGCTAGGCTTGCTCGTTTGCTTTTTAATAATAATGTACATGGGAACATTTTTACACCAAAAGGGAAAATATAGCCCACATGGATGATAGTTTGGGTTTGATGCAGCAGGTTTGCATTACATGCTGGTGTCAAAAGGGATAACTAACTTCCAGAAGAAATCACTTATTTCAGCCTGCAAAAATTATTTTAATCATATAATATATTTCTATCTGTGGCCTGGGATGTTGCATGGTAAACATATACGACCTACGTTTTGTATGACAGACTTTGTTTTTAAAGTTTAATCAACGTAAAAAAAGTTGGATAACTCAAACAAGTGGATGGAATACAATTTTAGACCGATTAGTGTGACCAAATTAATATTTAAAGTTGGGAGAACTAACAACTTTAAGTTTGTGAATAGGATAGACCACAGAGAATGATGAGCATGCGCAGTTCGATAACTGTTATTTTTTTTCCTATTACACGCACAACGATATTATTAGCATTTATCCCGCTTCGTCTTCGAGTTGCCTCAGGCGGCACCCATTTTTTTCAGACACTTCGGTGAGTGTTGTTCTGTGTCTATTCATTTACGATAGATTTTGAATGATATTTGTTTACAATATGCATTCATTTTGTACTGTTTGTACTATTCATACTAAAAAGTTTTAAAAGGAGCTATATTGATGACATTGTATTGTCACTGTTAATGGTTGTGGTTCTGCCCATTTAAAGATTGTTTTTGGAGGACCAATGTTGTTGTACTGAATAGCATTTATTAAATTAATTCACTCATGGATTGACACTTCTTTGCTGAACTTAATAGTTTAGGTTAGCTGAACACCAACTTTAAGTTTGTAAATGCAATAAAACTCAAGTTGGGTAAACTTAAAAGTCCTGTTGCTGGGTGCCTTAAACAAAAATTATATCCTCACCAATTGACTGATGAATGAAATTTGGCATGTGTCATCTATAGACACTTATGACAAAAACTTATCAATATAATTTTAATTAGTCAAACCATTTAGAAGAAGATATAAGCCCATTCATTTTGTAGCCATGGCTCCATACACTTAAACTATATCTTCTAAACCATTTGATGAATCCAAATTCTTTTGACAACGTTTTGTCTTTAGGGTCTCTAGATGACACATACAAAAATTGGTGTTAAATTGACAAATGGTCTTGGAATAGTTAAAAATAAAACTATGTTTATCAAAAGCTCAAAATGGCAAAATAATTTTATGCATGGCATAAAATGGCAAAATTTTGATTGTAACCTGTATGGTTGTATTATTTATTTTACCACCACCACCTATGGTCTGATCCAGGTGGATGTGTGCAACTGAGTAGTGGGTGGCATTTGGGACCACCCTACTGTTATGTCTAGGAAAATACACACACACACAGTGCTTTGACAGAACGCAACTTTTCTTGTTTACTTTTTTCAACAGTCACAGAATCCGGCACACTCAGGAGCATGCGCACAAGCATCACTTTACAACAGTATTACTACAACAGATAACAATGAAGAACTGGTTAACAACACAACATTTCCCCCCCCCCCCCCCTCCCACCAAGCTTAAGTATGAAATGTAGCTTCAAAGTCCTGGAAGTGCGCAGGACGTGCCCTCACCCTCACAGGACGAGTTGCCACAGGGGCATCAGCAGATTGAGAGCTTTGACCGTGATCAGTTCCCACTTCCTGCCTGATGACTTCCTCAGGATTCAGATTCAGTGGAGGCAGAATGTAGTCCATGACCACAGAACGGTTTCGGCTTTCATCCCTAGCGGAAGGCGTTGGCACTCTTCGAAGACAACTTGCATGCCAGCGTGACCCATTAGCAAGCTCAAAAGTGACTGGCCCTAACTGCCGTTTGACCTGGATGGGCTCGGACAGAAAAGAGCCCAGTTTATTGCTACGGTGTGGCCTTCGGGCTCTTACCCAATCCTGTACTCGTATCTCAGTGGGCCTGGCTCGATGCTTGCGGTCATATCTGGCTCTCATGTTGCGCTGACGTTGATGAACCCGTGCCCGGGCCGAAAAGTTCCCTGGGAGCTGATGAGGTGGGCGGAGCCTGGTCAAAGGTAATTCTAATTCCCTGCCAAGCATGAGACTGGCAGGGGAAACTCCCGTAGTGGCATGCTGAGTGGCGCGATAATGCAAGAGTGTCTGGGAGAGAGAAGCTTTAAATGCAAAACCTTGGGCAAGGTGTGCGCGTATGCCATTCTTCAGACTTTGGTTAAACCTTTCCACACCACCATTAGCTTGGGGGTGGTAATAGGCAGTACGCATGTGGGCTATTCCCTTGGCCGACAGGTAGGATGAAAACTCACTGGAAGTAAACTGTGGCCCATTGTCTGTGGTAATAGCCCGCGGAATGCCCCAACGGGAAAAGAGCTGCTCCAGGAAATCGACCATTGCGGAGGCTGTAACTGAGCCCATAGGCACAACCTCAGGCCACTTTGAGTGGAGGTCATACACCACAACTAGGAACCGCTGATGGTGAGGAACAGAGATGAGCTCCCCACAGATGTCCATCTGTAGATGCTCCCATGGCTTCACGGGCCAGTCGACAGGCTGCAAGGGTGGCAGGGCTGGAGTTCCTGTTTTGCCACTAAGCAGACAAGGTGTGCAGTCGCGTACAAGAGCTTCTAGCTCTCTATCAATCCCTGGCCACCAGACCAAGTCTCTACATCTCTGTTTCAGTTTAACTATCCCCACATGACCCTCGTGCGCCATTGACAGAACCCGCTCCCTAAGGGGCGGAGGAATGACTGCCTGGTGCCCCCTTGAAATGCATGACTCACCCCAACATGTCAGTTCTGTCTTAACTCGTGAGTAGGGGATCAGGTCAGAGCTCACCTGAGCTGGCCATCCTGACCGAATGTACAGTAGGTGCTGAGAGTAATGAAGAGTGGGTCTGCTGCAGACTCCCGCTGAAGTTCCTCAAGAGATACTGAGGTCTGTAAGGGCTCATATACTAACTGCACAAGGTCACTCTCAATGTCTGCCTCCGGCTGCCTGGCTGTGGTGGTTGACTCCACAGCTGAACGTGACAGTAAATCTGCAACCACGTTGTCTTTTCCAGGGGTGAACTGCAGCTGGTAATTGTACTGATTCAACCTGTCAGCCCATCGGTGGAGCCTGAGTGGCTTGTGGCCAGTTCCCGTAGAGGACATGAGGGCAGTAAGGGCCTGGTGGTCTGTTCTGAGAGTAAAGGATCGTCCATATAAGTACATGTGCCAGCGTTCACATGCCCAAATGCATGCCAGTGCCTCTCTCTCTCCCACTGAGTACTTCTGTTCCGCCATACTCAGAGGATGCAAAGGATGCAAGCTTTCCAGCTGAGGCTGGCACAGGAAGGTTGAGAATAGCCTCTACATTGGACTGCAGCGGTGTAATACCCGAGCTGGACACCCGGAGGCTAACAAGTCTAAAGTCTATTGCTGGGGCTGCGAACACACATTTTTCTGTGTTCAGCGTCAGATTGTGTCTAGACAGAGCTGTGAACACCTGTCTCAGGCATTCATTGTGAGCGGCCTCATCCTTTCCATGTACAACAATATCATCTAAGTACACGGCCGTACCCGGGAGCCCTGCTAGGACAGTGGCCATGATTTTCTGAAAGCAGCTAGGTGCTGAACTAAGGCCAAAAGGAATTCTCTTGAAACGGAACACCCCCATGTGAGTCACGAATGCAGTCAGATTTCTACTGTCTTTGTGCAGGGGTATCTGCATGTAATTGAATTGAATTGAATTGAATTGAATTGAATTGAATTGAATTGAAAAACTTTATTAATCCCAGTAGGGAAACTAATTTGCTACCAACCATACAGCCATCAAACACGATACACAACTAACAGACAGGTACATAATTCTGGATTAATAGACGACTACTAGCCTAAGCGCTGATTACAAGACACAATTTGAGAGATTCATTTTCACAATCAACAAATACTAAAAAATACTAAAAACAACACTTTAAGAGACAAGAATAATACTCAACAATCAGCAATGTTGGTTAAAAAATCTGACCGCTGCTGGAACAAAAGACCTTCTCATACGCTCACTAGAGCACCGTGGCATTATCAGTCGCTCACTAAAAGAGCTTCTGAGTCCTTTAAACAAATTGTGCAGTGGATGGCCTTCAAAAAGCAGGACCATTTTTAATTTGGAACTAATCCTCTTCTCAACAGTAATCTCTAAAACATCTGGATTAAGACCAATAACTGAACCTGCTCTCTTGATTAGCTTATTTATCCTATTTTTGTCCTCAGCAGATATACTGCCCCCCCAGACAAGTACAGCATAGAAAAGAACACTGGCTAAAATCCCTTGATAAAAAACATTTAAGAACTTTGTGCTTATGTTGAATGATCTGAGTTTTCTCAAAAAGAAAAGTCTCGACTGAGCCTTCTTCATTAAAACATTAGTATTCTCTTTCCAGTTTAGTTTGTCATCCACATAGACACCTAGATATTTATATGACTTCACAATTTCAATCACCTGACCATTAATTGTAACTGGAAGGACCTTAACCTTGCTTAAGGTCCAGCTTTGTGAACACTGAGGAGCCATGGAAAAGTGTTGTGAGTTCCTCAATTGTTGGCAGCGGGTATCTGTCCGGCACCACTGCCTTATTAGGGCCCCGAAGGTCAATGCAGAGACGTATGCCCCCTGACCGCTTCTTCACAATCACAAGATTTGAAACCCAAGGGGAGTCATCGATGGGCTCAATGAGGTCTGCTGTTAGCATCCCCTGCAGTTCAGCGGTGACCTGGTCACGCATGGCGAGAGGCACTCTTCGTAGTGGCTGGATGACGGATGGTACATCCGGGTTAAGCAAGGGTTTGTGGGCGAAAGCAGAAAGGCAGCCTAAACCACTGAAAAGACTGGGAAACTGTGTGTGCCATGGTGAGTCCACCTGAAGGATAGTCACTCCGCTGTTGTCATGCAGAGAAAACCCAAGACTAGTGAACAGGTCCAGACCCAGAATATTAGCACCGTGCTGTCTGACGTAGAACGGAAACTCTACCAGACGTTTCTTTCCGTATTGTACCGGCAGCTTAATTAATCCAGTCACTACAATGCTGGCTTGACCATAACCACAGAGTTTCAGAGGTGATGGTTGTAACTCCACTTCAGAGAAAAATTTCTTGTAGGTGGCCATATTAAGCAATGACACTTTAGCTCCTGTGTCAAGAAGCAGTGGAATGCAACAGTCTTTCAGCTGTACACCACATGTTGAGAAAGTGACTGAGTGAGGGCCAACTGTGTGAGTTACTGCTGGTGAGGGCTGAGATGTGGGAAGTGAGCCTGAGCTGGACTTTGATCTGCACCACCTTGCAAAATGGTTGAGCTTACCGCAATGCCTACACTTTTGGCCGATAGCTGGGCAGTCTGGTGACCTGTTGGCATGACGAATGGAGCCACAGTTGCCACACCTCCGTCTTTGTTGACTTGATTGAGGCTGCGTTTGCTGGATGATTGCACCTGCAGGCTGGAGCTCCTCATCAGTGACTGCATTTGCGAGTACAGTGGTAACATTAGTTTTAGCTGCATTATTCTCTGCTATTTTAGCTGCACACTGAGTAGCTTCTTCAATTTGGAGTGTTAGATTGAGAGCCTTATCCAGTGTAAGTTCGTCATCCTCCATTAACAGTCTCTCTCTGACTCGTGCACTGCTTGTTTTTTCAATAAGTTGGTCTCTAATTAATTCATCACGGAGATCACCGAATTTGCACGGCTCAGCGAGACTTCTTAAATCAGCGATAAACTGGCTGGCTGACTCACCCGATCGTTGGCATCTCTGTCTGAAGTTTAAGCGTTTTAGCAGCACGCTATGAGTCTTTTGAAAATGTCCCTTTAATCGCGCAACAGCGGCAGAGTATGTATCTGCGGTGCCGAGTGACTGGAAGATCCGTAATCCCTCTACTCCGAGACAATGGAGGAGAAGCGCGCGTTTTCTCTCATCCGAGACATCATCCAAGCCCGCGGCAACCAGGTACGTCTGAAATGACACATACCAGCGCTCCCACGGCACGACAGGTTCACCAGCGTGTGGCAGAAATGGCTCAGGTGGAGGCAAAGATAAAGCCATCCCCGTCGCCAAATGTTATGTCTAGGAAAATACACACACACACAGTGCTTTGACAGAACGCAACTTTTCTTGTTTACTTTTTTTAACAGTCACAGAATCCGGCACACTCAGGAGCATGCGCACAAGCATCACTTTACAACAGTATTACTACAACAGATAACAATGAAGAACTGGTTAACAACACAACACCTACCAAATTTGGTGCTTCTAGGACTTACTGGCCAGTAACTGGCCAGTAACAGTTACTGGCAGGCCAGACACTTTTAGGGCAGAAAAGAAGAAGTAGAATATCAATACAAATACAATATGGTTCCAGCACCTTCTGAGCTTGGATAATGAAAGGAAATACAAATTCACGCCTGTACAGACCAAACAAACCTTTCAGATGCCGCCATTCTGGAATAGGATGCAGGAGAAGAAAGTTCAACACTCTTACTTCATCAGTTAAGAAATAAATAAACTCACATGTGATGTTTATCTAAAGTCATTTTTGCTTATTAATATGGTGGATCATTGAAGGTCAGCAGCAAAGACACTGTTTAAGAAATGTATTTGTCTTACTTTTTTAAAACATATGTAATTATTGCAGGTTTGTGTAATAATCTGAGTTTGCATTTCACTCTTTTTATTCATTTTGAGAAACACCTAAACTGTTTTTGTGCAAGTGAGATGAGTAAATGCTCACATTTAGTCTAGAACTACAATAACCATCATGCAATTACGATTCCTCTCTACATGGGGACAGGAGAGCTGTCAGTCAGTACATGGGAAAACAAAGCAACTTGCGTTACATATTTGAAAAAGTAACTCAGATATTTTGTTGTAATTTTAAAAGTAATGTGTTACTTAACTAGTTACTTGAAAAAAATTATCTGATTACGTAACTCGTTTTACTCATGTGTAACCCCCAACACTGTCCACCAAAACATTGATGGATTGGAGATTGATATTATAAAACATAATATAATACAGGTTTTACATTTTTTTTATCAATATTTTTAAATTTGGAACTGCACAATCTGAAACACCAGACAGATTGACAGATTTTAAGACAGATTATAATTTTTCTCTCTCAGAATTGTCTCTAGACTATCACAGCTCTATAGTGTTCAGCACTGCATCGACTGCAACTGAACATAGAACAAAATGTGAAGGATAAAAGATGAGATAAATGTAAATGAGAAAAGATTTGATATCAATTCTCTGTTCAACTCTCTATCCACAAACACAAACATCCTCAAGATTGAGATTGAAAATGGAAAGGTGCCCTGTACCACCAGAATCATTTAAACATCTTCATTTCAGGACTATGTTGGGATAGCACTGCATTTAACTGTGCTGTCGCTTCACACATATTGGACTGTCTCTCTAGACAGTACTGCAAGAAACTTGTACATCATTGGCTGTGAGGCAGTGAGCTGTGAGAGAACTTTGGGCCAAGTTTTGAAAATGACAAAGAAAAAGGCATAAAAAAAAATCACAACTTTCAAATAGAATAATGACTGAAGACTGAATAATAAAGGATACATTACCCCAACTGCATGATGAAATAAATCTACATGTGCTGAATATATATGCTGTAAAAATGTTTTACGTAGGTCTATTATATCATACTATTTGTTCATCAAACAAACTGTAAAAATAGAGCAGTTTTCTTTGTAATACCTTTCAAAATGTCAAAAAAAAAACACAAAAAAAACCTGAAACCTCCTACAGCTGAAAATTTGTGTGTAATAACTTGTCACAGTTTCTTCGACAATCACGTCTGCCTGTTTAAATTGCTGGTGAGAGGTGATTGGTCATTGTGTTGAAGCAGAAAAATCCCATGAGAGACTTGGATTTTCAATGCAAATCAGGTTTTGTAAAATATTCACCCCATGCTGTGGCGTCCTCTATACACCAGCCATCAGAAGAAGGCTCTGCACTGGAGGGAAGTATGCAGAAGCTGATCAGAATTTAGAAATCGAAGTGCACACTGCTTCATTATGAGATACCTTCTGGATAATGTTGTGCTCACTGGCAATTCAAGATGAATTTCAGCATTACTGGTACAGTGATACACTGGTTATAATACAAATGTGGTTTACTAAATTTGATATATTGTTTTTTCCCCCTAAATGTGTGCCTCATAATGGACTTTGCTGCGTGTTATTCTGTGATTTGCTGCACATATATATCAGAAGTGTTAATTTGCTGATGCTGCGGAAGCTTTGCCTGTTAATGAATGGAATATGGGGAGTGTTTGTTTACTTTGTAATTCAGTTGTGAAAATAGCTGTGTGCACTTCAAAGTTGAATACACAGGAAAAATAGATAAAAACAGAGAACAGAAAAGATCTATAATTGGAATCTGTGGACTTCAGAAACCTTTGCTGACGCTCAGCAGCCTCTTCTTACTTTAACTAATGGAAATTATCTAATAGGACACATTTACTCCAATCTGTGAATGCCTTTCATCCCAGGAAATACACATTAGGATATAGGGATGATCCCAAGAATTCCTAGGCAAATAATAATAAAAAAAAAAACTTCTGCCGCTATTAATGGTTTGAGTTGGTGCCAGCATATTTGTTTGGCTGCACAATGGAATTGGTCCATTTGGAAATGGTCAAAAATGAACTTGAGCCAACAGTTCTCACATGTCCTGAATGTGCACAGTGAACTCGTGTCTCGTGTCTTTTGCAGCGTCTCATCCATGAAACGGCATTCTAAAAATGAGGCACACAAGTTAAATTAGTTCAACTCACATCTAAACTTTGCTTTTTTCTCATTCCACTGCCAACGTCTCTTTTTTTTTTCCAACGCAATAAAGCATTTCTGAGTGAACAACCGCTTAAGACTAGCAACACATTACTCAGAATGAAATAAACAAATTATGAATCAATAAAACAACAATTAAAAGCACCAGTTAATTCTAAAATAAATAAATAATTATTTAATAATTATTAATTAAATAAATAAATGTATCTATTTATTTTGTCAAATTCCATGAAAACACAACATTTATTGTTTAATATATTTCACAATATCCTCTTTCACACACTATTACTGTGTTTAAATTTCTATTTTTTCATAATAAAATGTGCTTTTTCAAAAAGCCGTTTTTCATAATAACTGTAATTATGAATGACGCCTATATTTGACGAATCATGTATTTCCAAAGCACAATTTTTTTTTTCATAATAACAGAGGACATTTCACAAATGCCCATCAACAGGCTTGTTGGGAGGTGCTTGATTCATACATTTAAATGTAAGTACATAGTTAAAGACAGCTAATTTAAGGTGGGACCGTGGGTAAGATTTTGGTTGAAAATAATTTATAGGTAAAGATTTTGGTCATATCGGCCGCTTCAAAGTAGTTTAAACAGGGAGCTGCTAGAGTCAACACATAATGCTGCAATGTCCCAGTGAGCAGCCAGAGACGACAGTGGCACGAGTCACGACACGAAAGACTATTCTGGTTGTATAAGGAGAAGAGAAAATTTCGGGAGAACCCAGTCTACACCGGGGGAAGCCCATTCTCCCCTGGTTAAACAATTTACACAATGTCAACTCATATCAACTCAGTGTTAACTCAGACATTAACAAGTGTCTTTTAGGCTTTCTTATGATGTACTGGTGTGGTAGATGTAGAATAATTTCTGATTAGCCATTCCTTTTTTATTTGATTTTTCACCGAAGGGTGAATGGCTTTGAGCTGAGGTCATTCTTGTGATGCCATCTGTCAGTGAGTATTGCCATGATGGAATTTTCCTCCTGCGTTAAAGCAATTAGTCACATGACATTTACGGCTGATTGTTTCAAAAGTTTATTTGGCCTTGAGGAAAGATGGCAGAACGCAGGTCAAGCATTACCAGAGGGTCATGCGCCAGCCAAGCAACTGCCATTCATATGAACGGGAAAGCTACATTTCTCCAAGTTTAAACTCTGCATCTGAATTTTATTCCTGATCATCATCTGTCTGTCTGCACCTGCCTAACAATGGTAAATGGTCATAATATAGTACTTTACAAGGAACCACTTGCAAATAAGTCTTTATCAATCAATGATCTGCTCCTGTTATCATAATTTGTGTGAAAATAAATAGAAGTTGTTGGTGTTTTACTGTCTCTATTGCTCAATTCAGCTGGAAACTGGAGTGAATTGCATGTATAGGTAAGTTTTGGATAGAAACATGTTTTTCCAATGAGCCTAGGTAAGTTCTGCAAGCTTAAAATTTTAAATCTTCACTTCGTAAAAAGGCATAGAAATTATATATGAATATATACCCATTTTAATGAGATCTAATTTGTGTTAATGCTCTTGTATTAGAGCCAAACATAGCTTATACATTAAATGAAACCTAATTTGATTAACTTGTCAAAGCCATGTATTGTTATTGAACAAACATTTTCAAGATCCCTGACCACAGACCTTTTTGTCTTTAACTTCTCCGACATCTTTCAAGCTACATTTACCAAACTTAGTACAGTCCTTCGACCGGTTCTGTGAACTCTGACTTTTCTAACTGATTAGACTTGCCTGTAGCGGCCAATCAAAAATCCAATAGACGGCCATTGAAAATGTGAACCCTGTTTGCCTCTTTAAGACTGATTGTAAGTCTCATTTATTTGTTCGAAACAACTCGCATGCATCAGTCTCTAGAACATTTAACCTTATGCATATGAATGACCTTCACTAATTATGTTAATTTTACAGCAAACTGCCATCTGACAGACCGCCTTCTCACCATGCTTTACCGCTCTAGTATGAGAAGAGAACGTTGCATAAACCCACCTTGTCGGCATAGCAATGAAGTCAAAGTGATTGGAGCATTGCAGAAGAATAAACAATGACTCAGAGCCAGCGCTTTACAGTTAAACTTCAGAGACTTTCCTTCCTCCGGTAGCAGAAGCTGAGGTTCCAAGGGTTGAATATTTCACTGTTAGTCTACTTAATGATGAACTATTCTACATAATGATAAACAGAAACATACAGTAAGTCCTCCATGCTAAGCACTTCAATCTAGAAATATTGGCCTTGCATGCTGTTTTCTGCACTTCCATTTGAAAACTGTCCTGCAGCTATTTTCTCCCTGCTGCACTGTAGGTGCCCTCAAAGTGATGGAAAGCACCCAGCAATGTTAACATTACAGTGAATATGTGATTCTAACAGTGGTATGTAAACACACAAGGAGGGTAAAATATGCGTGAGAGCCCCGGGGTACATCAGTCAAAGAGGGTTAATGCTGTCGTGTTGATTTGACTTGGCTATTTTTTGCAAAGATGGTATTCTGAGATGCTGTGATGTTACAGGGAAGAACTGCCCTCAGCATACACAGAGGCAAGCATTTATTTGCTTCAGATGAAAGATGAAGAGGAACGCTTCTGAAAAATTACCTGGCGGAAACCGCTGTGTTGTATTTATAATGGAACGGCGATGAGGCCTACCGCAAGTTAAAGCACCTGACAAATAATATTGTTTGCAATCACTGAAACAGCACCACTTGAACCGCTGAAATTAGTTTTGTGTTTGTAAAAATACGTGCAGAGTCAACATACAGCACTGATTTGGAAAATTGATCCTGCAGATGTGAAAATTGAAGCAGTTATTTGTATTTCTGTTGTAATAAATATGTGCTATTACTCAACATCGCCTACTGTTGAAATGTAAAAAAAACCCTGCATGAAATCAATTGAAATCAAAGATGCATGGCTTTCAATCCATGTCGTCTAGCTTTAAGGCCTTGCCGTAGTACTACAATTGTTTGTTGTTCAAATGTAACAAAAACATCTTTACAAATGAAACACTGACATTTTTATTTCTATGACCTCCCATAGACCCAACAATAGCATTAGCACATCCTGTGGATAGTGTAATGTGTCCATGTTGACATCTGCCGGATTTATTTGACTTCTACCATTGTGATATATGAAGAAAAAAACATCATACAGTTTGATTTGGGCAGACATGATCCTATCAGAACTATGCTGTGATCCATCTTGTGACCAAGAACCTCTGTGCTATAAAAGTGCTAACTTTATAGTCCCTATTACTCTTCCTGTTGAATTGACCAAAATATTGATAACAACATCTCCACGATCAGACATACCCTTGTGAAAAAGAAGTGAGCTTATCTTTGCGAATCTTAAAAGAACGTACAGAGAGTATACTTTCATGACTGTTAACACACTTAAATACACTTTTAAAGTATACTTTAAAAGCACACTTTGTATTAAGTGGCCTTAACTACTATGTTCTTAACAGTTTGATACAATGTGCTTATGGACGTTTACATGTTGGTGCATTTTAATTCATTTCAAAGTAGTTGCATTATCAATATGCATATTAGTTGCATAATTATCATGTTACCCCTAACCGTAACCCAACCTTTACCCCAAAACCAAACCCCTCTAACCCCTATAATCCTGAAACTCATTAGTAGTAAATATGGGATTCTTCCAGAACAATACACAGTAAATACATAGTCACGTTACACCTACATGTCTACTAACTCTTATTAGAGTAGAGTATTAGTAGACTGGTAGGGTTATGGTTAGAATAAGTTGACGTGTAGTTGCAAAGTTACTTATAGTCAATCTGTTGGGGAGCATCACAAAAAAGAGTTAGCAGATATTAACCAGACAGTCTACTAAGTCTACTAAGCAAAGTTACTTATAGTCAACGGAATGTTCAAAAAGGACCATCAAAATAAAGTGTTACCAAAATGTAATTACAAACATGTTTAAAAATGGCTTCAAGTCTCAATAGAAATTAAATGAAAGTGCATTTTAGTTAACTATAAATGCTTGTCAGTACATTTTAATCATATTTCAAAGACAATAGAATTAATTATGAAATGACATATATAAAGATGAACTACTACAAATAATTTACACACAATTACATTATGAGTTCACACTCACTCTTTAAACTGTGCATTGTTTCTGTAATAACTACTCTTCTTCTTCTTTTTCACTCACCCTCAATGGGACGAGAGCAGATCTTTCGAAAATTTACAACTGAGATTGCATGAATTCACCACCAATTCGCAATATACTTAACAAAATGATCCAACACACTCTCATGACAATTCTTATGTTTTATGTGTTAATATAATTTCTGTCAGGACCACTATCGTCAAATACGATTGACAATTAGCATACAGTTTGGACTGGCGGTATGGTTCTGTCCTGGGCAAGAACTCCCTGCGCGTCCATGCAGTCTAGCATGGATAAGAGCAGCAATAACCCCCCTTAGGGTAAACAGAACAGAACCAACATGAATGTATTGCAGATATCATTAATTCAAGATTTTAAAGTACAACATAATTTGAGAATTTATTCTGATTCAAGGGGAATCTGAATGCCATACTGACTGACGAGAGGTGGAGCTGGGGAGGGAGGATTAGTTTGGTTGTAAGAGGGTATGCAGTGACCGACTGGGTAGATTATAAAAACAGAGAGAAACAACCAGGGGTTCAATTGGGATTTATTATATGGGGGGCTCTCCCTAGGGGGGTTCGGGGGTATGCCCCCCCGTGAATTTTTTTTGAAAAATAAACCATTAAATGGCATTTTCTGGAGAGTTTTGTGCAAAGAAATGGAGAAATTGAGTCTTACAAGATATGTGAAAAACTGCAAGGTTAAGAGCATAGCCTATTCTTTGCATTGTTGTAGTATCAACAGATATTAGGACATTTAGCATTTACATTACTGTCAATCAGCAGTGGTGGAATGTAACGAAGTACAAATAGCCTACTTCGTTACTTTACTGAAGTAGGCTACATTTTTCACGTAGTTGTATCTTTACCTATCTGTAGCCTACATAGATGCTGACCCGCATAGATGAAGTTGACGATTTTGCATTTTCTGAGAATTTATATTTCAAGTTTTTACTGCAAATGTCACGTCCATAACGCTGGAATTGACATCACTTGATTACACATTGTATTACCTTGTTATGATATAGTGACCCATACAATGTGCCAAACATATTTTCCTTACCTTGTCATTCAAGGCCAGGACACTTTTTGTACAACCAACGTTGTGCTGTATGGGGCGCCGTTTGTAAAGTGACTCACGCTGAAAATAACAGCAACATTTTGTCACATTTAGCTTCAAACAATGTTTAAAAAACTGGTATGAATTTTTGATGTCACTTTTTACCACATTTACAACAATATTTGTCAACTTAAATAGTATTTTAAATAGTTAAATCTAAATATTAAATGTTACACCTAAATGTTAAATGTTAAATCTAAATGCTAAATCTAAATCTAAATGTTAAATCTAAATCTAAATCTAAATGTTAAATCTAAATGCTAAATATAAATCTAAATCTAAATGTTAAATATAAATATTAAATATAAATCTAAATGTTAAATCTAAATATTAAATCTAAATCTAAATGTTAAATCTAAATGTTAAATGTTAAATCTAAATCTAAATGTTAAATCTAAATGTTAAATCTAAATCTAAATGTTAAATCTAAATGTTAAATCTAAATCTAAATCTAAATGTTGAATTTAAATCTAAATGTTAAATCTAAATCTAAATGTGACAAAATGTAGCTGTTATTTTCAGCGTGAGACTCTTTACAAACGGCGCCCCATAGTGCTGAACTTGACAAAATTGATCTGCAGCGGCGGCCAGCAGCTCGTGAGTTTTTTTTTTTTTTTTTTTTTTTTTTCAAGGCAGTAGAAGGTTCTGGAACTTTTGCGCGCTTCCACATCCCGCCGCACTACGGATCCCCAGGAACATTCATTATATATTGCTGCGTACATTTATCCGTGTTGGAGTTCTGAGTAGCCTACCTAGATGCGCATGGCATGCGCGAGCAGCGCGCGATCATGGTCGACTGGACAACGAGATTAAGCAGCTGAACAAGAATACGGCGGCCTCCTGTATTTTTGCTAGTCGATTTTATTTCATCTAGTGACATGATGGGTTTTATCTTCATTCAGGAGATTTTGGGTAACTGCACAACTGACAGATGACTTTGAGCGCACCGCCAACGGTGTGTGTGCGTGTGTGTGTGTAGTGTAACCATAGCGACGACCAACTTTCGGACCCTGCACTTAAGCCTATAATTTCATTTTAAAAAAATTTAATTATGTATTTAAAAGTTATAGAATGTATTCATTTGGAGACTCCGAAATCGGCAGAGATAGGCAGGCAATGCAAAACAAAGTCTTACATTGGGAAATAGTGGGGGGGACAAAACTTAGATTTTGAAATGTGGGGGGGGACATGTCCCCCCCTCGTATAATGGCTCCTACGCCCCTGGTATACAGTGATAGGCGTCATATTCCTATAGGTATACGTGGATCAGTTGAGAGTCAGCTGATACGAGCTTGACTAACGTGACCTGCCAGAACTGACGCTACGCTTGATTTTCTCATGTTCCAACACCTCTGTATTCTCAGCTAAACTTTTTATTGCCATAATTTGTCTTTTTTTTTTTTTTTTTTTTTTTACCAGGTCTGTAGTTGTAAGGCATAGGTGAACAGTTCAACCGTTTCTCTTGAAGGAGAGTCAACAGGATTGTCCGATATAATGGTCTGTCAGGCAGAGCAGCACAAGGAGCAAATGGATCTTGGCTTTGGTCACTCAAACGGAACATCTAGATATCTGTGCCTGCTGGAGCTGTCTTCACAGCGAGGAGAGTTCAGGCTATCAGGTGAAGATCTACTTGACTTCAGTACTTCAGTACAGTACATAGGAATCGTATGTTCAAACCATACCAATGCAATAAAAAATAAATGTTTGGGCATTAATCCATCTAAAACGTTCAAAATCATATTCATCAGCCATTTTGAGACAAGTCAGCTGTATGCTAAGACACAAAGAACCTTTTTAGAGGCAGAATGTCAAATAGATAAAATATGGCCTATATATATTTATCATTGTTCTAGAGCAATTATGGGTTACACCTTATTTTTGTTACAGTGTAATTATTAATTTAAGAATTTAGTAATATTAATTAAAGGCACATTATGTACGTTTTTGTTAAAAATTACAGTTTTCGGGGACAGTTTTCATAGAGAAAAAGCGTACATACCCCACTCGCCCGTGTGTGTCTCATCATATCCGTAAATAGAGTAAAGTTAATCAGGCTGCTTTGACGCGTGTCTGGTGTGTGTGTGTGTGTCTGGTGTGGGAGTGGCACAGGTTTGTTGTGTGTGTGTGTGTGTGTGTGTGTGTGTGTGTGTGTGTGTGTGACAGAGGAGAGTCTGCTGGAGAAAAGCCAGCGGCTGAGCCAGGAGCCATATCACCCTGTAGGCCAAGACTGGTTGCCCACTAAAGCTAAGCAGGACTGAACCTGGTTAGTACCTGGATGGGAGACTCCTATGAAAACTAGGTTGCTGCTGGAAGAGGTGTTAGTGAAGCCAGTAGGGGGCGCTGCTCACCCTGTGCTCTGTGTGGGTCCTAACGCCCCAGTGTAGTGATGGGGACACTAAACTGTCAAAGAGCACCGTCATTTGGATGAGACGTTAAACCGAGGTCCTGACTCTCTGTGGTCACAAAAAAACCCAGGATGTCTTTTGAAATGAGTAGGGGTGTAACCCCGGCATCCTGGCAAAATTTGCTCAGTGGTCTTTGTCCATCATGGCCTCCTAATCATCCCCATATATATATATATATATATATATATATATATATATATATATATATATATATATATATATATATCGTAAAACTTCAAATAATAGCCCGGGCTTTTATTTTCCCAAATCGCCGAACTGCACCGGCTTGTATTTGAGACAGGCGTCTATATGAGACAGGCCTTTAATTTAGTGTTGAGACTTCACCCTGCAATATACATTTAGTTTTACATTCATTTACAGAAATCAGCTGGTTGAATGAAAATTGCATATGTTATCGGATTTTCAGTTGATATTCTCAATTCATTCACTTAACGGACGCTCTGAGGTAAAGTGAATTCAGACTGCAGACTAAGCAACGATTGTATTTAATTGTACAGTACAATCATAACATAGTACAGACATGATCTTAATTCCATAATATCCTTAAACATAACAATATTGCTGGCCATAAAAGTGCGCGTCCGGTGTGCGATAACTTGAGTTGTCATGGACGTGACGCGGCGGTTCTCGTCCGGTGTGCAATACCTCGAGTTGTCATAGACGCGACGCGGCGGTTCTCGTCCGGTGTGCGATACCTCGAGTTGTCATAGACGCGACGCGGCGGTTCTCGTCCGGTGTGCGATACCTCGAGTTGTCATAGACGCGACGCGGCGCTAACTCTCTCTGCCTGCCTTGCTTGCGCTAACAGCTCCCGCACAGATGCGCAGGGCTCTCTTGCATGCGCAATCTGCTCCATAGAACTGGCTTAAACAGACAATCTGGCGGGTTTTAGAAGATTAAATACAACCCGAAACTAAAAAACATACCAGGCCTCTATTTGAGACCGGCCTTTATTTATCCAAACCTGTAGCCACACCAGGCGTGTAAAAGAGACAGGCGTCTATTTGGGACTCGGCTATTATTTGAAGTTTTACGGTATACACACTGATTGATACTGATTGACATCACTCTGTCTCCTCTACACCAATAAACTGGTGTGTAGTGGGCGTTCTGGCGCAATATGACTGCTGTTGCATCATCCAGGTGGTCATCCTTCTATGTAAAGCGCTTTGAGTGCCGAGAAAAGCTCTATATAAATATAATGAATTATTATTATTATTATTATTATTAAGAGAACGAGACAGAGCTGGTAATAAAACAAGAATCAACATCAGCTTGGCTTTAGGAGATGGAGTAAACTGAGGGATGTGAAGTGTTGTAAAAGCGAGGTGGAGATGATGGTGTTTTATTACTCAACAGGAGAGTAAGTGTTTTATTGAATAGATAAACTGTCATATGTAGTTCTATAACAGAGTTCACTGTAAAGCATTATCTGTTGTGAAGATCATTTCATTATGGTTTTTGTGCCGGAGTTTATTCTCAAGGAAGTAGCGCGTCTATTAATGGGTAAAGCTACAGTAACGTCTTCAGCCAGTCAGCTTGAGATCCTTTCCATCTAAACTGGTTATTTCTCTTAAGACTAGTAGTGAATGTTTGATGAGCAGGGGATAATCTCTCTCTCTTTAGTTATGAGATCATATTCATCTGCACAGTCACACAAAACCAAAGCACAACCGAAACAATGTTCTTCCACAAAATGCATGCAGTTTTGTTTAACCGCTAGAGGGCCAAAATTTACAAAGTGTGTCTTTAACAACATGTATTTGCTATATAGTCCAGACATTTTATGAAAAAAGGTTTAACAAATTGCAACAGAAGCAAACTCAACTGATTTTGTATTCTCAATATGTCCTGAGTAAGGAAAAAAAAAAGAATCCCATTAGGGGAAAGTTTCAAAAAAGACCCAAATATACCCTATTCATAAGCCTATGCATTTTTTTTCTCACGTGAATAGGGTAAAAAATGTTAACCTTTAGATATCAGCATGAAAAGTATTGAGTTGATTACTTATATCAAGACAAACAAAAAATGAATTACAAGTTTTAGTAATGTTCAAGAGATGGGGTTTGGGGCTGGGTCCGTGGGACTGTTTCTGGGGGACGATTCTTAGGGAAGAACATGAGACAATGGTAAGGAGAATGCAGAAGACAAAAGGTAGGCAAAATAAAAAGTGAATCCCCAGAAACAGTCCCACGGACCCAGCCCCAAACCCCATCTCTGCAATAATAATTAATAAAGGCTGTTTTAAAGTACTTCTTCCTGCCTCTATGTATTAATGTTCATGGGTAGCCTAAATGGGTTCCATTCAGACCTTAACATTAAGTATTTTACTGTTATATGTCAACAAGATTCAACAAGACATTTTCAACTGGCTAGACCCAATGTTTACATCTGTTGTGGTATTCATGCAAATTAGCATATACGTAATTAGATTATGCACCGTTTGTCCATGTTAACAAACAATTTCAAAAAACTTGTAATACATTTTTTGTTTGTCTTGATGTAAGTAATCAACTCAGTAATTTTCATGGTGATATCTAAAGGTTAAAATTTTTACCCTATTCACGTAAGAAAAAGAATGAATAGGCGTATGAATAGGCTATATTTGGGTCTTTTTCAAAACTTTCCCCAAATGGGATTCTTCGGGACGTTTTTTTCCTTACTCAGGACATATTGAGGATACAAAATCAGTTGAGTTTGCTTCTGTTGCATTTTGGCTTAAAATGACTGGACTAATAGGGTAGGGTTAGGGTTTGGTTTGGGGTTAGTGGCAGTTTACTGTTATTATTACAGTTCACAAGTTCATACTTACATACAATTAGAGGGAGTAAAGTTGAATGCATATTTGGCGTGCTGTCCGGGGGGAGGGCTCTGAGCTCGTAGTTCGTCCCGAACCCAGAGTACTCCCCCCATATGTAATTGGTTAGGACTAGGAGTGTGGAGAAGGGGTGGTGGAGGGATGCTGCTAAACTGTCAACGAATTGAGGTGAGACTGCTGAATATATAAACACCTCTTATCGTTGATTGCTGAGTGCTCTCCACTCATGTTAATTATCTGAACGTGCTCCTCCCGAACTTTGTTAATAAAAACATCATTTCACGAGTTCAGAACTGTTGGAGAATGGATTTGAGGTGTTTCTGGAACCAAAAGCGTGTCACAGGTTTATTGGATTCGTCTATGAACAGGGGTTCCAGGGGAGATTTAGCCTGAGAGCTTCTCCATTGCAGATTTGCCAGAATGGACTGGTATGGTTGGATTGGCGATGAGAGGTTAAAAATGTAGATGAAATGACCTTTTTTGGTTTGGTTGGTCTTACTTTGCTTAATCAAATATGAGATGTTTCACCGTCTAGTATTGACAAGTCTGAGATGGTGGGGTGGATTTTTGGGTCGAATTTGGAAGTGATAGCGAGTTCCGAGCATCTAAGAAAACCAAAAAAAGCTAGGATAAACATAGCGTAGAGTGTGTGGGCGGTATTGAGGGGCTGGGCTGTGCGGAGGGCGTACATACATTTGGTGAGAATGTCTAGCGTTATGGGTAGTCTGGTGTCGGGACTGGTGGGCTGGGATCTTTGAATCCCTTTGATCAGGAGGAAGGTTTGTGAATTGTTTATCTTGAGGGAGGGAGCGCCGTACATCAATTTATGGAAAAACTGAACGCCTGTCAGGAGTCTAGTTTGATTCCTCTGCTTGTTTCTCTTCTCCCTCTCCTTCACGTGCACTATCACACAGCTTGAGCTCATTCTCAATCAGTTTAGCAATAATGTTTAGCAGTTATGATGAATTGGTCGCAAGCTGAAATCCAGGTGAGACGCCTTAGGAGTGGCATCAGAGCAGGTGAAAGGGAACGGCCTTTATTAATGCAATGTACTGTTGCGTCGTTGTCGCAATGCACTAAAATGCTGCTAGCGGCCCATTCTTTCCCCCACAGAAAAGCTGCTACTACGAGAGGGTAAAGCTCGAATAGTGCTGAGGATTGAGATATGTCCTGGAGCTGCAGTGGCCATGGAGACGCGAACCAACGACCTTGATAAAATTCCCCGAAAACGATTGAGGGGGCGGCGTCTGTGAACAGTTGGATATCGATGGGGGACGAAACGAGATTATAGAAAAAGGATAGGCCGTTCCACTGGTTTAGAAATGTTAACCATAACCTGAGTTTTTAAATGGCTGAGCAGGGATAGGAGTTTGTGTTTTGAACAATTATATTTTTCAAGGAGAGTAGATGAGGCGAGAATTATTCGGTTGATTTTCTCTTTGGGCAGGGATGCTTGGAATTTGACTGAATTGAAATTAATTCCTTGGAACTTGATGGATGTTGCAGTGCCCATGGTTTTTTCCTGTGCAATGGGAATTCCGAGCTCAGAAAAAAATGTTTTGGACTGTGAAGATGTGTGCAGATGGGATGGCATTGGGAGGCGAGATAATTAAAAAATCATCTAGCAGGTGAATGAGGTGGGGAATGGTGTAGTTGTTTGACAAAATCCAGCAAACGGCTTCTGATAGCATGTCGAATATTTTAGGGCTGCTTTTGCATCTGAAAGTTAAATGCACTGCGAAATAGTATTTCCCGAGCCAGCGAACTCCGAATAGGTGCCATGAATCTGGATGGATAGGCATTACTTTTAAAGCAGAAGTAATGTCAATTTTGGCAAGCCAAGCACCCGAACTGCGATTTTGAACACGTCGATTGCCTGATCTATATTGTGGTATTTAAGCGAAAATTCGTTGAGAGGGATCAAGCTGTTTATGCTTGGGAACGGGGAATTGTGCGGGGCTGACAGGTCGAATATTAGGCGTTTATTACCCGAGAATTTTCTTGTAGCCACTCCAATGACTGTAAGGTAACGTACAGATCATACAGTTCCGCTTTATTCATTTTTCGCGAAGCCTGCACGTCCGAATTACCCAGCGCTTGCCTCAATCCTGCTACGGTCCACTTCCCGATAGGTGGGATCGTCGGGAGGGCCGAGCGGTAGGAGGAGGCCAGGGGCGCCGAAGACTGGCCTCGACGTCTTGGAGAGCGCAGGGCTGTTCAGACAGGCATGCGGCCGCACGAAGAAGCCTGGGGCCCAGGTGTGATGTCCGGCGTAGGAGGAATGGTCCTGGGTCCGGCGGAATGCAACGGCGGTTCCCTGAGGATGTTTGTTTCTTCGTCAGATGAAGAGCTTTGACATTGCGACATGGTAGCAGAAACGTTGAGCCGAGATGCTACTAAACTGTCAAGAAATTGAGGTCAGACTCCTGAATATATATACACCTCTTATCGTTGATTGCTGAGTGCTCTCCACTCGTGTTAATTATCTGAACGTGCTCCTCCCGAACTTTGTTAATAAAAACATCATTAAGTAAATGCAAGGACCATGTACCAATGACACTGTAAATTAGTCTTAAAAAGTCTTACCCAATTATCATTTAAATGGTATCTACACAACATTATAATGTATGCTGTATTTTAAATGTATTAATTGATCCATAATTTAACTATGCAGTTTTCCAACAAAGTACCAGATGCAATGCTATTGTCAATATAATCACGGAAATAAGAGTTTTGTTAGGCAAGACACGGAGTAGCCTCTCGTAACGTATTGCTTAAAAAATAAATATAAAACTGCATTCATTTTTCATCTGTTCAGGAAGCATCAGCTCTGAGAAGCTGACATGATACTGAGGGAGGGAAACATGGTGCATACTCATTTGATAAAACATATGTCTTGTGCCAGTGTGTGCATGTGTGTAAAGACATGGGTCGTTTAACTCGCTTTTCTCTGAGGTGTTTGTTTTTTGAGGGTTGTAGGAAGCTTGAAACTGAATCAGCAGGGACTCTAGAACCTTTATCCATACCGTCTGCCTTTGACTGATTTTTAATTGTATTTATGAAAAAAAAAAGCCAGATTATAAATGCTGAAAAAATAGTAGCCACCTGAATACATCATTTACTTCAGTTTCCTGTCTTATTTTTTCATGTGGGAAAAATTTGGGCACATTATGTTATATGACACAATGGGGCCTATCATACACCCGGTGCAATGCAGCTCCAGGCATGACGCAAGTGTGTTTTGCTAGTTTCAGCCCGACGCAGTTATCATTTTCACGTCCTGTGCCACGCTGTTTAAATAGCACATGCATTTGCACCCATCTGTGCACCCATGGGTGTGCTGGTCTGAAAACGAGGTGTGTTCTGGTGCATTGTTGGTGTGTTGCTATTTTGAGGAACTGAAATAGACTGTGCCATTGACCAACTGAAACCTGGTCTAAAGTCAATGGCGCAGAGCGTGTTAGTAATGTGCGCCTATAGGCAGGTGCACAACACGTGTACACTCACTGCTTATTACACACACAGGGATGCACAGAAGCAAACCAGTTATTAAAAATAAAAGGATTACAAAACCATTATTACTGTGTACATAAAGATATGGGTTTGGGATATAGGTTTGTCCCGTAGATGGTCTGCTTGTGTGCTTAAACCTCGTGCACGAGCAGATCTGTTTCCTCTCTAGAGACACGTTCAGTCTTTCCACTTGCAAATTCCGTCATGTAAATAGCGAATCTGCCATGGCGCGAGCGCAACTGTCTTTTAAAGGGAATGGGAGATGAGACTCTGATTGTTTTTTGCACATTACACCCAAAACATACCCATTACTCATTACTCTGAATAGGGACAACACTTTTAGACCACGCGCCTGGCGCGGCAAACATTTTTCCTGTCGTTAAACTAGCAAAAGTGGATTCAGACATGCCCTAAGTGCACTTAGATCCTTAAAATAGGGCCCTCTATGTTTTACATTATGTTATAAGACACTATACACAAATGAATATATCCAGGCAAATATGGGTTCGGGCTCAAGTTTAGGATAATTATTTGTACCTCAGAGCAGATCTCATCCTGCGGAGTCTCTGCTGTTATATTTGTGCTCAGGTTTGACTTTGAAAAAATCTCTGCATATCAGATTTTTTTATAACATTTACTGTGGAAATAGCAGCAATCACACTGATCCAAAGAAAAACAACAACTCTAAAAGGTCTCCATCAAAGTGCAATCCACGCATTGCAATTGAGGTGAATTCCCATTTATATCAATTGAACAGCATTTCCTGCAGCTGACAGAACTTTTAAAGAGGACAGTAAAGATACACAAGCGAGATGCCGTGTGGACCGAATACGGAATAGCTGCTTCTACCAATCTCCTTCTCGCCTTCTGCAGCACCACAGGCCCGATGAGACCAGTTCAGATAAAAAGCCCTTCAATTAGCGGGAGAAATATTGATTGCGGTGCTTTTCATGTGGCTATTGTTAAGCAAGACACGTTTCTCTGGGCCGAGCAGATACAGGCGTGATGCATTTCTGAAGATCAGCCCAGGCATCACAGTGCCCTCATAATAAATAAGTCATTGATAAACAGCTGTCATGGCTGACTGTGGAGGAATGCTGATTGTTAGTTAGTCTTTTCACTTTCACATATAAAGTGTTCAATTACAAACAGATCTTTTGCTGTTTTTGTTTTAATAAGACAGTCATACAGTGGTATTATTCTAGGCAAGTGAAGGACTTAAACATGTCATCAAGTGGCAGATTGCTTATATGAAAAGGTTAAGGCAATATTATGAAAGAAACAAATGTTCAAAAAGTAATTAGATTTACTAATAATGATCACAATAATAAAAACCACAATAAACGGTTCTTGTTCATTCATTTATTAGCCAGAGGCAGTTGCTAAACACCTTGTTGCTTGTAATTATGTATAATTTACTGTTATTGCTGCATTAGACACTAAAAGTGGGTTACAATTTATTTTAAGATGTACAGTACTTGTTGCAGTGTAATTATACATTTATGTGCCGAGTAATATTAATGAGCTATGTGTACTTACTATAGGGTTAGGCTAGGATTTAAGGTTTGGTTTAGAGTTAGTTGCATGCAATTATGCATAATTTAACACATTTATTTGTATAGTGATTTTCACAATGCACATCGTTTCAAAGCATCTGTACAGAAAATCCACATTACAGTATAGAGTGATCTGTTATCAGAGGTAACCGTCTATGTTATGTATTTCAGAAATGTCACATTTAGCTAAAAATGTATTCATTTAAACAATGTATTAATTTAAGGCAGAAACAATGTGCTCATTGAAGTAATGAATACTTGTTTGTTAAACAAATGATTATGACAGAAAATTGTAGCAGTTGTATTTGTAGCAATGTATAGTACGGTAACACTTTATTTTACAGTGTCCTTGTTACTTATGTTACATGTACTTACCATAGTAATAACAGTAAATTATGCATAATTACATGCAACTAACCCTCAATCCTACTCCTACTCCTACCCCTACTCCTCCTATAATCCTACCCTAACCTTATAGTAAGTACATGTTGTTAATTAATATTACACAGTACTTAAATATATAATTACACTGTAACCTATAGTTCTTACTACATGTAACGTGTAACAATGACACTTAAAATAAAGTGTTATCATAAAGTGTTACTGTAGATTTTAATTCCATGTTCGTAATTCCATTCCAAAATTAATTTTCAGTTTATTAATATTGTGAAATACTTTCCACTATTTGGAGATGCCTGACCTCTTTTAGACATGACTTTGCTATTGCTATCCTGCTAACAGTGTGTCGCTCTCACAAAACGGAAGAAAAGTGTGAAGGTATACAGACGGCCCTCTTTAATCACGGCTATCTGAACACGGGCCTGTTTTGTGGTGGGCGGGCGGGTGGTCAGGATGGCCGACAGCAGTGACTTTGTGCTAGAGGTTTAATAAATGACACAGGAGACAGTAAAGATCCGCTCGTGTCAGTGGGGATATGCACCTCATTACTCCTATCAAGAGTCCAGGCTGACCCCTGTGGCTCGTCCCTTGCCTGCTGCCTCTCATCTGAGATCCCCTGTCCCCTCCTCTCTTCCTCACCCTCTCCATTTGTCCATTCCCTCCACGCCTGCCTCTGTGTATTAAACAAGATGAATCTCTCTGATCTCTGAAGAGGTCTCAGATCCTGACAGATTACAGGAGGGCCACTCAGTCTGGCCCTTCATTTTTTTTTTTTTTTTTTTTTTGGCTTTCTCCAAATAAATGTCAGCTGTGGTCTTTTCTTTCCAGATGCCTGATAGTGTCTGATGATAAAATGCCCATTCATTTCTTCATACCTATTTGTGATATTTGCATTCACCTGGCGTTTCACATTTATTATTTTCTAGCAGCACCAAGCTGACCAGACTTTTTTTTTTCGGTTCCTTGCCACTGTTGCCTTTGGCTTGCTCAGTTGGCGATATTTGGGGATATTTAATTTAATTAATCAATCAACAATACTATTGATCAGCATTACCAAACATGGACGTTTTCCACTAGAAACAAACATTGATGTATTATTTTAATTTAATACTGTGAAGCTGCTTTGATACAATCTGTATTGTGAAAAGCGCTATATAAATAAACTTGACTTGACTTGACTTGACCAGTTTAGGAACCTGTGTGGATTATTCCATCTGTGAAATTATTTGGATAGCACACTTTGTAAAACCTGTGCTGGGCAACGATTAATTGTGATTAATCGCATCCAAAATAAAAGTTTGTGTTTACATAATATATATGTGTTACTGTGTATAATTATTTTTTTATATATAAATACACACACATGCATATATATATATATATATATATTTAAGATGCAGTAAAAATTGTATATTTATACATAAAATATATATAATATAAATTATGTATAAATATTTATATACAGTATATAAATGCACATTTTTCTTAAATATATATGCATGTGTGTGTATTTATATATAAAAAATAATTATACACAGTACACACATATATATTATGTAAACACAAACTTTTATTTTGGATGTGATTAATCATTGCCCAGCACTATTTTGTTTGTTCATTGATGTTAATAGCATATTGATGAGCTTTTAAATACGCATGGTGATGAACTAAATGACGAACAGTTGTGATGATGACTAGTGGCGGGAAACTCAAACAAAGGAACACATGTGGCAAATAAAAACATGAAAACCAAGTCCATGAAAACAAAACTAAGAACAAACACAAGTGAATATGTGTAACAACCACGGTGCATGGTTTGCAAACTTATACAGTTTGACATTTCCATCACATAAACAGCTCCAAATGTGTGGCTTTTCTACTATTGTAAACTTGCTCTATAGTTGTAATGCGAAGCACAAGTACAAGTCCTGTGAAACATGAGTAATGATAAAAGAGCTCAAAAACTTGTAGAGGCAAGCTAAAATGACATTGTTGCTTCAGAAGATGCGCTTTTATCTCACGTTTGTTATTTGTTAACATTATCGGTTAGGTTTAGGGTTCAGTGATGGTACGTTATTTTCGAGCGTGCCACTCATCGGACTCTTCATTTCCGACTGCTGCGATACATACAACAACCAGTGTAGTAAAACTTTGCAGATTTACATTCATCTGTTTTGGATAAAAGCGATCGCGCTTCCAGCTATGATTACTACGATGTTCAGTGATGCGCAAATTAAAACAAAAACTAAAGGCACTTTTTGTCTATTCAGACTCTTATCGACTGCCACATTAGGTTAATTTCTTGGGGCTTATGATAGCAAATATTGTTACTAATTGGGATTAATTCAATTAATTATTCAATATGACGTGCATTTCAAACCATATAAGCATATCATTTATTTGATCATTATTTGACAATCTATTCACAGCATAAATTCAGGATGTTGGATGTCAAGACAATGCAATGAGACTTCTTATTCAAATGTTTGTTTAAGCAGTATTGTGACGCAAGAGGCAATCAGTTCAATGACATCACAGAATAACGTGGAATAACAACTCTGGAAATGGTGAGTAAAATATCAAGAGAGCGCGAGCAGAGTCTTTTGATGTTAGTCTGCCTCTGCAACAGAATTATGGCTCTAAATTGGTTTCAAGGGACTGCAGCGATGCATGAAATAATGTCCTGTGGCATGTTGCGAAGACTGACTCCCAATGGTAGCACGCACTGAAATAGCCACACAACCAAGATTTCCAGTCTCATCCTGTAGTGGGAACATGCATATTTCCCCTTCTGATTAACATCCACTATCAGAATAATCAAATCTGGCAAAGATTCAGCAGAAATGAAGTGGTTCATCAACATCCTTTTCAACTCCCTCACAGAGAGCTCTCCTACGCCGCACAAATCATGTGCTATAATGAGAAATGAGGCAGGAATGTGCAGACAGGAGCCTGGTTTACCCATAATGCCTCGCCCTTATGCAGGTATGTCATTAAAGGACACTCAGATCAACGGAATACACCCACTTAGCACAGAAGACCAGAGCAGCCATGGAAAATAATAAAATAACGGCAGCTCCAGGTAGACTTAACTGCAATTTTCCAGCCCGGCACTGAGCTTTTCATGGGGAAAAAAGGATGAAAATGGTGATCTAATTGAATCTCCCTGGTAGCTTTCACCATGACTATGGAAACATCAAAGCCCATCGTGGAATGATGGATTCAAACAATTTATCATAGTTATTTTGCTTTTGGCACACTAGCCACTGAATTTAATTTTATAACCAGTTCTGTACATATTCTTCATGTTCTAAACCTTAAAGGCTGCAACAGCGAAGCAAGTTGCGCAGAAAGATACAGCCCACACGTCGCACATATTGCAACTGCATTGCACATTAAATATCACATAAACAGATGATTCACACTTCACTATGTGTTTCATTTCACTGAGAATAATGCTTTGAATAACCATTTAGTAACTAAACCATTTGGCAGTAAGAGAATGGAGGACAAAAAAAAAAAAAAAAAAAAAACACACAACTTGCTTTTAATTGCACGTATGGTTTTCACTTTTTCATCAGTGTTTCTATCCACATTAGAAAAAGGGAGCAACAGTGCCTGACCTTTCCTATGGTTTCTATGGCAACAGAAAATGGGGTAAGAATTTCAAGCACGTTCAATAAATTCCTCTTTGGTATCTCAGCACAAAAAGCAAAGCACTAAGCAATTAATCAGGGGGCTTTTTGGGAGGAAAAAAAAGTATAAAGGACACAGAAAAGGAGACTTATCCAGACAGGAGGTTGAGAAAGCCATTTCTTTTCTACTTGATATCTTCAAATGATCAACTCAATAGTCAGAGGCAATTTTAATATGTCTTGGTAAATATAGAGCATGTACATGCGGTCGTGGGGGCAGCTTTAATTTAGTGGATATCTTCTCATATTAACATGAAAATGAGAAGGAAGTGGATTAAGAGAGCAGACTTTTTTTGAAGCGAAAGGGCTCTCCTCACATATTAAACATGAAGCAGTTTTTCTAGCACAAAACTGAATTATTGTAATGTCAGGTATTCCCTCAGGCGCGTCAGATGGACTAGCACTCTGCCAACGGAGATGTAGAAATCCAATGAAAACTTTAAATATGGTACACTTTCTCAGATGTATACAGAGAAAAAAAACTCAAGTCTTCAGGGTATCTCAGATTAAACAATGATGGTGTGGGCAAAAAGGTACATTTTAAATCCTATTTACTTTTAAAGGCACAATATGTAACTTTTTTTGCTTTAAAAATAGCAAAAATCACTATATCTATGTTATATATATTTTTTTAATTGTGTACTTACATTATCCCTACTGTTTCCAACAACTTTCAAACCAGGAGAAATTTTCATTTAATTCGAAGACACGTCACATTTCTTTATTTGCGTTTTGTCGCAGTCAATGGCGTCATATCCGCGTTGTCCCTGGTTTGCTCGTGCTGCCATGGTAACCAGAGCTATGAACCAGAGCTCTCTGATAGTAACCAAGGCGACAGACGTGGACAATGTAGTTCGCAATGTCTATTTGCACGCTGTTGTTGTTTCGTTCAAACATTATGGACTATGGCAAGCAGACTTTGGATAAAAAAGGAGAACTAAAACGAGAATCAATATCAGCGCGGTGTTTTCGAGTTGCCTAGAGCTCCCATAGACAGTATATAAACGAGAGCTCCACGTCCGAGACTTCGACCGCTCCTACATGTACTTTATTAAACAGGTGAGCACATTTACATAAAACTAATCAATGTTTTATAGTTCAACAATAATAAAATGTCAGAATATGATCTGTATGTTATTCTAATGTTGATCTAGTTTACTGCTAGTCTCATACAGACAGACTAACACATACATTTCAACACATTCAAATGCAGTTTAGTGTGATAGTGTAATGTTAGACCAAGTGAAACAGCGCTGCGTTGCCTCACAAGTTTAATTTGTCTAATAAACTGACCTGTTAGTTGTAATTCTGCACTCGCGTGTAGTTCGGTAGAATGAAATGTCCGTATTCCTTTTATATCCGCAGGACTCGCGTCGCGTGTGGAGCTGATAGCTGTCTCTTAGCAATCCCGAACTGCTTCATATCACAGTCATGATAAAAGCATCGATGTATAGATCGGTCGGCTTGACGTTGACGACAAGATCCATAATTCTTAGCAAATGTTGCGTCATCAAACTACGCCTTTGTTATTGTAAGAGGTTAGCGACCCCTAGCGGCGAAAAAGATTCCATACTGTCCGTTTAAATGCACATTCCTGGTGTGTTTGTTTTGCAGGATTCATCAGTGAAAGCTGCAATCTTTCTTCAAAATGTAATCACTTGCTGTGCCTCTGAAACGACAGTATTTTTTGACTAATGTCACAAATTCCTCTTATTTTTCAAGCCCTGTAATAAAATCTATCCTCTACTTCTATCCTGGGATGTAACACCCCAAATGTGTGTGTAATAATAATACAATTGTTTTTGTAATTATTATTACTGAATGAATATACGAGTAATCTGAAAGAATAGAATGGCTTATTTAATAACGTTTTGGTTTATGTGCAACGCATAATGGGAGTGAAGGGTCATTGCTGAGCTCTTATGGTATTTTTTTTTTTTTATGAAATTGGTCATGATTTTGTTGTTGTTGTTGTTGTTGTTGTTGTAAAACCTTTCTCACTGTAAAACCTTAGTGCTCAATTCCGATTTGTTGCTCAACTCAGATTTTTTGTATAGCATTAGCTGTTCACATTGTTTTTTAAATGTTGCCAATATCAGATTCCAGTGTGAACAGATCATGGTCCTGGACAGACCTGCATGCATAAAATAATGATAAAAGTATGTCAAACGGATGTAAACATGTAGAACATTAAAGGGGACCTATTATACCCCTTTTCACAAGATGTAAAATAAGTCTCTGATGTCCCCAGAGTGTGTATGTGAAGTTTTAGCTCAAAATACCCAATGGATAATTTTTTACAGCATGTTTAAATTGTCATTTTTTGGTGCTCAGAAAAACGTGCTGTTTTAGTGTGTGCCCTTTAAATGCAAATAAGCTGTTGCTGCACGGCCCAGGGGGCGGAGCCTCACGAGCACTTCTCGCACTCAGTCACAGGACAATTTCATCTCATGGAATGATGATAATATCAGAAACTCTCAGTAACAGTGTTCATTTCGACCCGGAGTCGGACAATAATGCTTACAGAGTCAGAGTGCTGTGTGGAGATGGAACAGGTATAGTTTAGTTTAATTACAGTTATAACGTATTTGTCATCTGCTTGTATGTATCCACTATTAATAGCCTACAAGTCTGCTGTTTCGGACCAGGTCCGAATAATGATCAAAAATATACTGATGAGTTTAATAAAGTTTATTGTACATCACACAAAAGATGAAGCGTCAGTTTTACTCCAGAAAATCACCGTAAGAGCTGAGTAAACACAGTATAAGAAGTGCGTAAGTACATAAAGGAATGGACACAGCGACCACATTGGATTCAACTGAGAAAAGTGAAGTCAATTAGAAGCACTCACTTCCTGATGGCTGAGCGTACTGCGCAGACTCAAACTGAGCTTGACGAAGTGGATGTGACGTGAGCAACCCGTCTGTCTTCTAGTAGCTGTGCCAAGAGAAATCTGAATCATTCCCTTCTGAAACTTGCAGAGACGGAGAGTGTGAGTAGGAGCTGTCCATGAGCTAGGAGCAGGAGATACTTTTGCCAAGTATTCTGATTAATTATTTTGTCATTTTGCCTCCACGTCCCCCCGATTGACTGCGAGCTTCTCCTCCTGTCCATACGGTAATCTCTCTACTGTGCGACAGAGAGTTGCGTGGTTAGGACACAATCGTTAGCCTATTTTTACTAAAACGGCTTATACGGGGCCATATAGTAATATAAAAGGTAATGGAGCCTTTTATACATTTTCGTGTTTCTTTAAAAATAAATAATGGAGAAATGGAGTCTTTAAACGCTTCAGATGTAAAGTTATTCGCTGTCAAAGTGACGCCAAAATTAATGGGAGTCAATGGAATGCTAACAGCAAGTGATGGTCTGCTAATCAATGGCGGCGCCTGGGGAAGCTTCAGTGTTTTCTGAAACATTGGCCCCCTGGTACAACTCGCTGTAAACTCGATCAGGGCAGGTCTATGTTAAAATGGCAATGTCTGTCAACACTCGTGGGCGGGGCCTGTGGCTTTAAAGCCGCATTCTGAAAACAGGTAGTTGGGAGACACTGCTTATGATTTATGGGGATTAATAAAAAAGGAGTGAGTGGATTTTTATCACTATTGGGTGGTTGTGTACACACACTGCCAACCCACATTTATGTCCAAACAGCATGCAAAAGTGAATTTTGCATAATAGGTCACCTTTAAAGTCAGTGATTATGTATTTCTTTATTGTGTGATCTGCTGTGGAACCCAGAGAATTGATGCACAGGCAATATTAAAAACAAAGACGAGGATGTGAGAAAAGAGTTTTTAAACATTTATGATGTTTTGCTTGTATATAGAGCTGTCACTGTAATACTTATGAGTTCTGACACATCACTGTCCTTCACTGACTTCTCGCAACTTTCTTAACTTCAGATTAGGAAATCTTTGAAGTAACTCCCATGAACACAGAATTGTGACAAATGTTGCTCTAGAGCCCACATACTCATTCCTGCTCCTGGAGAGCCACTGTCCTGCAGAGTTTAGTTCCAACCCTAATTAAACACACCTGAATCAGCTCATCAAGCTCTTCAGAATCACTTAAGTATTCAAAGGCAGGTGTGCTGAAGCAGGTTGGAACTAAACTCTGCAGGACAGTGGCTCTCCAGGAGCAGGAATGAAGACCTCTGCTCTAGAGTAACGAAAAAGTCACATGAATATGACTATTCAGACTGAGGTCGCATTGCAAAACATCTGACCTGTATCGGATTTGCGAACACATATCAAAGTGGCACAAATCAGAATCGAAAAGATCAGATTCCATGTGGTTTGTGCTGTTCACACTTTCATGACAAAAACATATCCGAGTCATATGAGCAAAAAAAATAAAAAAAATCAGATTTGGGCCACATTTATGAATGGCCGTTTCTATTTTGAAGTCCAAAAAAGTGCATCCATCCACCATAAAAGTGCTCCACACGGCTCTGGGGGGTTAATAAAGGCCTTCTGAAGCGAAGCGATGTGATTGTGTAAGAAAAATATCCATATTTAAAACTATCGACTAAAATAACTAAACACCATTCATGAATTAGAAGTCCAAAACGAAATTTTTTAAAGAGAAATGTCGGAGGAGCTTGAGTTTGTTGCTCAGCCCTGGTTGTTTGAACCGCGAGAGACGTCAAAGCTTACGCTACTCCTACATCCTACGTCATACATCGTCAAGCGTTACTCTTTTGGTGTAAATCGACTTGCCTTCTGCCGGAAGCTAGTTATTTTAGTTGATAAAGTTTTAAATATGGATATTTTTCTTCCACTAATGCATCGCTTCAGAAGGCCTTTATTAACCCCCCAGAGCTGTGTGGAGTTCGTTTATGATGGATGGATGCATTTTTATGGACTTCAAAATAGAAACCGGCCATTCACTGCCATTGTAAAGCTTGGAAGAGCCAGGGCATTTTTTAATACAACTCTGATTGTACTCGTCTGAAAGAAGAATGTCATACACACCTAGGATGGCTCCAGGGTGAGTAAATCATGGGATAATTTTCACCTTTGGGTGAACTATCCCTTTAATCCTGCATAAAGCTTAATTTGAGCAAACAGAAATTAATCATTAGTTCAATTAAATGAATCCATTTAACTGCTGATTTTCAAGACACACTCTTTTCCTGAGCCTGTAAAAACAGCTGTAGGCCAGTGATGTCGTCGTGTTGACGCTACAGGCAGATTTCCAGAGGACGCATCATCACAATTAGCTTGATGAGCAGCTATGGGAGAAAAGAGGAATAATTAGGCTGTTTTTCTGACTGTTTAGGTCAGTGTCTGTGACATTTGATAGACTGATTCTTGTGTTCCCTCCAACCACACAGTTTCACACTTAGTAGCAAAGCTACTGTGGGGAATCGGTGGGAGATGTCATTAGATTAATGTTTGCTATCTGTATAATTACACATAATGGTGTGCCATCATTTATGGGCTTGCTTTTGCTCTGATGTGTACTTTTGTTGCTAGCATGTTGTGCCATGAAGCCAAGCCTATAGTTAAATTAACAAACAGTAAAGGAATCTTTTATTGCATTTTGTTAGATTGGAAATCCTACAAAAACATTTATGTGCATTTTTCATGTAACTGGCAAATATTATTTTTAATACTGTGAGTCATCATGTTCACAACTATTTTGACTTAAAAAAAATTACTAAAAGAAAAACATTAACTGCCATTAAATTACTATTGGAAAGATTGTAAAAAGCTGCATTACCTACAACAGTAGCCAAAACAATACCTTATTTATATAGAAAGAGTGGAATACAATAAGGCCAGGAACTTGATTTAAGAAAGTAAATAGGTTCCATTTTAATGTAACACTTTACAATAACAGGGCATGAATAATCATGTACAAATACATTAATTAATAGTTACTTCAACATGAACTCATGATTAGTGAAGATATGAACTAATCATGAAGCAATAAAGAGTGATCCTTAACTACGACAGGAGTCATAATGATTCATGCATGAATAACAGCAGCCTTAAACATGTGGTACATGTTTGATAGTTAATGCATTGATTAACGTTTAGGGGTAAACTAAATCAATCAGGCTCCATAAAAATAAATAAGAAATATTTTTACTTTGAAATACATTTAAACAATTTATTAGTCATAATTTAAACTATTGACATCAGCAGCTTCATCATAAACATTACTGAAAGGCACAGGATTAGTTTGTCATTAATTTCACTGATCCTCCTTATCAAATATAGAACATACTAAATACACTAATCATTTATCTTAAAATGTCTTAATTTGTTTTGTGATGTTCTTTTTCCCAGAGCTAAACTGTTGTAACTTACAACAGTTTCTGAGGAATCGGTTACCAAAAAAAAAAAAAAAATAGGCAAACAGGAAACATGAACTAAGGTCAGGGGAACATTTGCTGGGATCAGTAGTTCACTCTTCATCCAGACAAAGGCCGTAATGATTCTGTTCCACCGTTCTCTGACTTCTGGAAAAGCCACACAACATCACTTAACTTCTTCTGTGAAGAAAAGTAGCTATTAATAAACATGCACGTCCTGATTTCGCCAAGTGGGAGCTGTCCTGAGACCAATATCTTTATGATGACCCTGGGACAACAACTGCCTAAGCCAATCAACGTTTATGATGTCAACACGGTGTGCCTAGCTACAAAAAAAAAACAACTAAACCCTGGCCTTTTGCGAGCTCATTTTCTGATTTATTCTATAACATGACGTTGTCCTCAGGCCATCATATGAACATGTTGACCTCAAGTCATCACTGATTTATTCTGTGACATGACGTTGTCCTCAGACCATCATATGAATGTGTTGACCTCAAGTCATCACTGATTTATTCTGTAACATGAGGTTGTCCTCAGACCATCATATGAATGTGTTGACCTCAAGTCATCCCTGATTTATTCTGTTACATGACGTTGTCCTCAGACCATCATATGAACATGTTGACCTCAAGTCATCACTGATTTATTCTGTTACATGACGTTGTCCTCAGACCATCAAATGAACATGTTGACCTCAAGTCATCTCTGATTTATTCTGTAACATGATGTTGTCCTCAGACCATCATATGAACGTGTTGACCTCAAGTCATCCCTGATTTATTCTGTAACATGACGTTGTCCTCAGACCATCATATGAACGTGTTGACCTCAAGTCATCCCTGATTTATTCTGTAACATGATGTTGTCCTCAGACCATCATATGAACATGTTGACCTCAAGTCATCACTGATTTATTCTGTTACATGACGTTGTCCTCAGACCATCAAATGAACATGTTGACCTCAAGTCATCCCTGATTTATTCTGTAACATGATGTTGTCCTCAGACCATCATATGAACGTGTTGACCTCAAGTCATCCCTGATTTATTCTGTAACATGACGTTGTCCTCAGACCATCATATGAATGTGTTGACCTCAAGTCATCCCTGATTTATTCTGTAACATGACGTTGTCCTCAGACCATCATATGAACGTGTTGACCTCAAGTCATCCCTGATTTATTCTGTAACATGATGTTGTCCTCAGACCATCATATGAACATGTTGACCTCAAGTCATCCCTGATTTATTCTGTAACATGACGTTGTCCTCAGACCATCATATGAATGTGTTGACCTCAAGTCATCCCTGATTTATTCTGTAACATGACGTTGTCCTCAGACCATCATATGAACGTGTTGACCTCAAGTCATCCCTGATTTATTCTGTAACATGATGTTGTCCTCAGACCATCATATGAACATGTTGACCTCAAGTCATCACTGATTTATTCTGTTACATGACGTTGTCCTCAGACCATCAAATGAACATGTTGACCTCAAGTCATCCCTGATTTATTCTGTAACATGATGTTGTCCTCAGACCATCATATGAACGTGTTGACCTCAAGTCATCCCTGATTTATTCTGTAACATGACGTTGTCCTCAGACCATCATATGAATGTGTTGACCTCAAGTCATCCCTGATTTATTCTGTCTGTAACATGACGTTGTCCTCAGACCATCATATGAACATGTTGACCTCAAGTCATCTCTGATTTATTCTGTTACATGAGGTTGTCCTCAGACCATCATGTGAATGTGTTGACCTCAAGTCATCACTGATTTATTATGTAACATGACGTTGTCCTCAGACCATCATATGAATGTGTTGACCTCAAGTCATCCCTGATTTATTCTGATACATGACGGATGGTCCTCAGACCATCATATGAACGTGTTGACCTCAAGTCATCACTGATTTATTCTGTTACATGACGTTGTCCTCAGACCATCATATGAATGTGTTGACCTCAAGTCATCACTGATTTATTCTGTTACATGAGGTTGTCCTCAGACCATCATGTGAATGTGTTGACCTCAAGTCATCACTGATTTATTCTGATACATGACGTTGTCCTCAGACCATCATATGAACGTGTTGACCTCAAGTCATCACTGATTTATTCTGATACATGACGGATGGTCCTCAGACCATCATATGAATGTGTTGACCTCAAGTCATCACTGATTTATTCTGTTACATGAGGTTGTCCTCAGACCATCATATGAACGTGTTGACCTCAAGTCATCACTGATTTATTCTGTAACATGAGGTTGTCCTCAGACCATCATATGAACGTGTTGACCTCAAGTCATCACTGATTTATTATGTTACATGACGTTGTCCTCAGACCATCATATGAACATGTTGACCTCAAGTCATCACTGATTTATTCTGTTACATGACGTTGTCCTCAGACCATCATATGAACATGTTGACCTCAAGTCATCCCTGATTTATTCTGTTACATGAGGTTGTCCTCAGACCATCATGTGAATGTGTTGACCTCAAGTCATCACTGATTTATTCTGATACATGACGGATGGTCCTCAGACCATCATATGAACATGTTGACCTCAAGTCATCTCTGATTTATTCTGTTACATGAGGTTGTCCTCAGACCATCATATGAATGTGTTGACCTCAAGTCATCACTGATTTATTCTGATACATGACGGATGGTCCTCAGACCATCATATCAATGTGTTGAACTCAAGTCATCCCTGATTTATTCTGTAACATGACGTTGTCCTCAGACCATCATATGAACGTGTTGACCTCAAGTCATCACTGATTTATTCTGTTACATGACGTTGTCCTCAGACCATCATATGAATGTGTTGACCTCAAGTCATCCCTGATTTATTCTGATACATGACGGATGGTCCTCAGACCATCATATGAACGTGTTGACCTCAAGTCATCACTGATTTATTCTGTTACATGACGTTGTCCTCAGACCATCATATGAATGTGTTGACCTCAAGTCATCACTGATTTATTCTGTTACATGAGGTTGTCCTCAGACCATCATGTGAATGTGTTGACCTCAAGTCATCACTGATTTATTCTGATACATGACGTTGTCCTCAGACCATCATATGAACGTGTTGACCTCAAGTCATCACTGATTTATTCTGATACATGACGGATGGTCCTCAGACCATCATATGAATGTGTTGACCTCAAGTCATCACTGATTTATTCTGTTACATGAGGTTGTCCTCAGACCATCATATGAACGTGTTGACCTCAAGTCATCACTGATTTATTCTGTAACATGAGGTTGTCCTCAGACCATCATATGAACGTGTTGACCTCAAGTCATCACTGATTTATTATGTTACATGACGTTGTCCTCAGACCATCATATGAACATGTTGACCTCAAGTCATCACTGATTTATTCTGTTACATGACGTTGTCCTCAGACCATCATATGAACATGTTGACCTCAAGTCATCCCTGATTTATTCTGTTACATGAGGTTGTCCTCAGACCATCATGTGAATGTGTTGACCTCAAGTCATCACTGATTTATTCTGATACATGACGGATGGTCCTCAGACCATCATATGAACATGTTGACCTCAAGTCATCTCTGATTTATTCTGTTACATGAGGTTGTCCTCAGACCATCATATGAATGTGTTGACCTCAAGTCATCACTGATTTATTCTGATACATGACGGATGGTCCTCAGACCATCATATCAATGTGTTGAACTCAAGTCATCCCTGATTTATTCTGTAACATGACGTTGTCCTCAGACCATCATATGAACGTGTTGACCTCAAGTCATCACTGATTTATTCTGTTACATGACGTTGTCCTCAGACCATCATATGAACGTGTTGACCTCAAGTCATCACTGATTTATTCTGTTACATGAGGTTGTCCTCAGACCATCATATGAACGTGTTGACCTCAAGTCATCACTGATTTATTCTGTAACATGACGTTGTCCTCAGACCATCATATGAACGTGTTGACCTCAAGTCATCACTGATTTATTCTGTTACATGAGGTTGTCCTCAGACCATCATATGAACGTGTTGACCTCAAGTCATCACTGATTTATTCTGTAACATGACGTTGTCCTCAGACCATCATATGAATGTGTTGACCTCAAGTCATCCCTGATTTATTCTGTAACATGACGTTGTCCTCAGACCATCATATGAATGTGTTGACCTCAAGTCATCACTGATTTATTCTGTCTGTAACATGACGTTGTCCTCAGACCATCATATGAACATGTTGACCTCAAGTCATCCCTGATTTATTCTGTTACATGAGGTTGTCCTCAGACCATCATGTGAATGTGTTGAACTCAAGTCATCACTGATTTATTCTGATACATGACGGATGGTCCTCAGACCATCATATGAACGTGTTGACCTCAAGTCATCACTGATTTATTCTGTTACATGACGTTGTCCTCAGACCATCATATGAACGTGTTGACCTCAAGTCATCACTGATTTATTCTGTTACATGAGGTTGTCCTCAGACCATCATATGAACGTGTTGACCTCAAGTCATCACTGATTTATTCTGTAACATGACATTGTCCTCAGACCATCATATGAACGTGTTGACCTCAAGTCATCACTGATTTATTCTGTTACATGAGGTTGTCCTCAGACCATCATATGAACGTGTTGACCACAAGTCATCACTGATTTATTCTGTAACATGACGTTGTCCTCAGACCATCATATGAACGTGTTGACCTCAAGTCATCCCTGATTTATTCTGTAACATGACGTTGTCCTCAGACCATCATATGAATGTGTTGACCTCAAGTCATCCCTGATTTATTCTGTAACATGACGTTGTCCTCAGACCATCATATGAATGTGTTGACCTCAAGTCATCCCTGATTTATTCTGTAACATGACGTTGTCCTCAGACCATCATATGAACATGTTGACCTCAAGTCATCCCTGATTTATTCTGTTACATGAGGTTGTCCTCAGACCATCATATGAATGTGTTGACCTCAAGTCATCACTGATTTATTCTGTTACATGAGGTTGTCCTCAGACCATCATATGAACGTGTTGACCTCAAGTCATCCCTGATTTATTCTGTAACATGACGTTGTCCTCAGACCATCATATGAACGTGTTGACCTCAAGTCATCACTGATTTATTCTGTCTGTAACATGACGTTGTCCTCAGACCATCATATGAACATGTTGACCTCAAGTCATCTCTGATTTATTCTGTTACATGAGGTTGTCCTCAGACCATCATATGAATGTGTTGACCTCAAGTCATCACTGATTTATTCTGATACATGACGGATGGTCCTCAGACCATCATATCAATGTGTTGAACTCAAGTCATCCCTGATTTATTCTGTAACATGACGTTGTCCTCAGACCATCATATGAACGTGTTGACCTCAAGTCATCACTGATTTATTCTGTAACATGAGGTTGTCCTCAGACCATCATATGAACGTGTTGACCTCAAGTCATCACTGATTTATTCTGTTACATGACGTTGTCCTCAGACCATCATATGAACGTGTTGACCTCAAGTCATCACTGATTTATTCTGTTACATGACGTCCTCAGACCATCATATGAACGTGTTGACCTCAAGTCATCACTGATTTATTCTGTTACATGACGTTGTCCTCAGACCATCATATGAACGTGTTGACCTCAAGTCATCACTGATTTATTCTGTTACATGACGTTGTCCTCAGACCATCATATGAACGTGTTGACCTCAAGTCATCACTGATTTATTCTGTTACATGACGTTGTCCTCAGACCATCATATGAACGTGTTGACCTCAAGTCATCACTGATTTATTCTGTAACATGAGGTTGTCCTCAGACCATCATATGAACGTGTTGACCTCAAGTCATCACTGATTTATTCTGTTACATGACGTTGTCCTCAGACCATCATATGAACGTGTTGACCTCAAGTCATCACTGATTTATTCTGTTACATGACGTTGTCCTCAGACCATCATATGAACGTGTTGACCTCAAGTCATCACTGATTTATTCTGTTACATGACGTTGTCCTCAGACCATCATATGAACGTGTTGACCTTGTAACAACAATGACTTATGTTAGGGAATTAATTAGCTCAAATTAGCCTTAATGTGAATATGCATATGTTGCTTACATGAATTAAAGAATTACCAAATAGGGAATTGGTCAAAACCTCGGCTTATATCAGTGGTTACACAATTACTTGTAGTACTCCCTGATATAGACGGGTAGAATATGTTTAATTTGGGGAAATTGTAGGTATAAGTTGAAGAATGTTCATTTATTGTACGAACTGTATGTCCAGCACACAAAAAGGTACAATATCTGAACGGAAATCTCACGTCTTTAACACTGATAGACAATTTCTTTTCTGTGGCCACAAGAAAATAACTTATCTTAGTGTTTTAGACCATTTGAGATTTCTTTCAATAGCAAAATTTATCGTAGAGCGTTAAGAGGTAAAGATCTGCACTACTCAGGGACTCAGTATTGAAACAAACAGGCAAACTTAATTCAAATGATTTAACAAAGTTTATTCAAACGAGCTACTGGTTACATATACTAATTTTAAATCACACAGGAGTAAATATGCATAAACAAAACAATATACGATCGCAAATAAGGAATATAACAAAATAAACGTAAGATCAAAGGTTAGAGTAGGGGAAGAAAAGGGAGAATATAAGAGAGAGAGAGAGAGAGAGAGAGAGAGAGAGAATTTTAAGAAAAGGTTTTGTGTGTGTACACTGAGAGTGTGGTAAGGAGAGGTGTGTGTGTGTGTGTGTGTGTGTAGGAGCACGCCTTTAGCAGCACGTGGCCGTGTGTTTATGTCTAGGAAACACGTGGAGAGGTGGACGTGTATGGGTGTGTGTAGGTGCAGATGTGTGCGTCAAAGAGTGTGTAAGTGTGAGTGAAGAGAAATGAGAGATAGGTAGAACAGTTCAGTCATTCACCTGAAACCCCAACAGACACAGTAATATTAGACACTTTAAACAGCACTTCAGATTGGAAATTAAGGTCTACGTTACGTCTGAGTTGTAGATCGGCCCTCTTTGTGTGGTCTCGTCTGTGTTGGACGGAAGCAGAGTCACGTGATTACAGCGTCTAGTTGCTATAGCGACTTGAAGCGAGCGGAACTCAGCAAAAGGATCTTTAGCTTTAAGTTGGTATCTTGGGTTGGTTGAAGGAGACTATCAAAACTGAAGTAAGGTAGTTTGAAGAAAATAAAACTTGGAAGAAAAATGAAAATAAACGAGAACGAAGCTTCCAAGGATGGAAGAAGGCGTGTCGTCTCTCTCTCTCTGGCGATGTGCACTGAGATCAGAGAAGCGCGGCATTTTGAAGGGGTTAAGCCCAGCCTCTTTAGGTGCGTGACCCAATCGCCTGGAAGGGCGATTGTGACTACCTCCTGACGTTTTGTGGAGGCTCACGCCCCTTCCTAATAGTTAAGGAGAAGCTAAATTTGTTCCTATCGTTAATAACACTGGATTTAATAAAATAATGCGTCTTCTGAGATTTTGGGTTAAAGATTCCACACCGTTGGGATTTATGGAACACAATGATACCACGAATGGTATCTCTATGACATAGTCACCCATGGATACATGATTTTTCGCGATTATAGTCACATCAAATGGATTACAAATCAATAAACTATATAGGCATAATATTTGGGGACAAGGGATCATGCATACATCAAGAGAATACATTTTAAACATTTCACAAGATGATTTTGATTCACACGTGGTAGGATCTGTGTGTTTCTGTGTGTGTGTGCTGGAAGAGTCACTGAAGGTTCATCCTGCTGCGTTGAACTTTGTCCTTGAGGGAGGGGTGAGAGGTTATGTGTGTGTGCGCTTTTCTGGTCTTGATGAGATTATCAGTTTAGCACATCTGGTTAGACAGAGCTCTTTGTTTTCTGAGCGTGTTAAATGAGTGTCTAAATGTAAATAAATGTCAGAGAGAGGATCCTTGGGGTTCTCTCGAGATTGCTCTTATTGGTCAGCGGATGTTCGCCAAGCCATAATTCCGAGGTCAGCAGTAAGGAATCTCTGTTTTCAGATTAGGCAGTTAATGATTTGCGCCATTTATCGGCGCCGTTGGGTCTGGTATCCAGGAAGGCAGAATCTTGAGGCAATAGAGGTGTTTGTGGATTAGGACACCAGTGATTTAATTAGGTCTCAGAGCAGAAGACAGGCTAATTTCAGTACATTAACATATAGAGAGATAGAGCTGGTGATCTGACCATCTGCTGTGTGTTACAACCTCAAGTCATCACTGATTTATTCTGTAACATGACGTTGTCCCCAGACCATCAAATGAACGTGTTGACCTCAAGTCATCCCTGATTTATTCTGTAACATGACGTTGTCCTCAGACCATCATATGAACGTGTTGACCTCAAGTCATCACTGATTTATTCTGTTACATGAGGTTGTCCTCAGACCATCATATGAACGTGTTGACCTCAAGTCATCACTGATTTATTCTGTAACATGACGTTGTCCTCAGACCATCATATGAACGTGTTGACCTCAAGTCATCCCTGATTTATTCTGTAACATGACGTTGCCCTCAGACCATCATATGAATGTGTTGACCTCAAGTCATTCCTGATTTATTCTGTAACATGACGTTGTCCTCAGACCATCATATGAATGTGTTGACCTCAAGTCATCACTGATTTATTCTGTCTGTAACATGACGTTGTCCTCAGACCATCATATGAACATGTTGACCTCAAGTCATCCCTGATTTATTCTGTTACATGAGGTTGTCCTCAGACCATCATGTGAATGTGTTGAACTCAAGTCATCACTGATTTATTCTGATACATGACGGATGGTCCTCAGACCATCATATGAATGTGTTGACCTCAAGTCATCACTGATTTATTCTGTTACATGAGGTTGTCCTCAGACCATCATATGAATGTGTTGACCTCAAGTCATCACTGATTTATTATGTAACATGACGTTGCCCTCAGACCATCATATGAATGTGTTGACCTCAAGTCATCCCTGATTTATTCTGTAACATGAGGTTGTCCTCAGACCATCATATGAATTTGTTGACCTCAAGTCATCACTGATTTATTCTGTCTGTAACATGACGTTGTCCTCAGACCATCATATGAACATGTTGACCTCAAGTCATCTCTGATTTATTCTGTTACATGAGGTTGTCCTCAGACCATCATATGAATGTGTTGACCTCAAGTCATCACTGATTTATTCTGATACATGACGGATGGTCCTCAGACCATCATATCAATGTGTTGAACTCAAGTCATCCCTGATTTATTCTGTAACATGATGTTGTCCTCAGACCATCATATGAACGTGTTGACCTCAAGTCATCACTGATTTATTCTGTAACATGAGGTTGTCCTCAGACCATCATATGAACGTGTTGACCTCAAGTCATCACTGATTTATTCTGTTACATGACGTTGTCCTCAGACCATCATATGAACGTGTTGACCTCAAGTCATCACTGATTTATTCTGTTACATGACGTTGTCCTCAGACCATCATATGAACGTGTTGACCTCAAGTCATCACTGATTTATTCTGTTACATGACGTTGTCCTCAGACCATCATATGAACGTGTTGACCTCAAGTCATCACTGATTTATTCTGTAACATGACGTTGTCCTCAGACCATCATATGAACGTGTTGACCTCAAGTCATCACTGATTTATTCTGTAACATGAGGTTGTCCTCAGACCATCATATGAATGTGTTGACCTCAAGTCATCACTGATTTATTATGTAACATGACGTTGCCCTCAGACCATCATATGAATGTGTTGACCTCAAGTCATCCCTGATTTATTCTGTTACATGACGTTGTCCTCAGACCATCATATGAACGTGTTGACCTCAAGTCATCACTGATTTATTCTGTTACATGACGTTGTCCTCAGACCATCATATGAACGTGTTGACCTCAAGTCATCACTGATTTATTCTGTAACATGACGTTGTCCCCAGACCATCAAATAAACGTGTTGACCTCAAGTCATCCCTGATTTATTCTGTAACATGACGTTGTCCTCAGACCATCATATGAACGTGTTGATCTCAAGTCATCCCTGATTTATTCTGTAACATGACGTTGTCCTCAGACCATCATATGAACGTGTTGACCTCAAGTCATCACTGATTTATTCTGTAACATGACGTTGTCCTCAGACCATCATATGAATGTGTTGACCTCAAGTCATCACTGATTTATTCTGTTACATGACGTTGTCCTCAGACCATCATATGAACGTGTTGACCTCAAGTCATCACTGATTTATTCTGTTACATGACGTTGTCCTCAGACCATCATATGAACATGTTGACCTCAAGTCATCCCTGATTTATTCTGTTACATGAGGTTGTTTTCAGACCATCATGTGAATGTGTTGACCTCAAGTCATCACTGATTTATTCTGATACATGACGGATGGTCCTCAGACCATCATATGAATGTGTTGACCTCAAGTCATCACTGATTTATTCTGTTACATGACGTTGTCCTCAGACCATCATATGAATGTGTTGACCTCAAGTATCCCTGATTTATTCTGTAACATGAGGTTGTCCTCAGACCATCATATGAATGTGTTGACCTCAAGTCATCCATGATTTATTCTGTTACATGAGGTTGTCCTCAGACCATCATATGAATGTGTTGACCTCAAGTCATCACTGATTTATTCTGTCTGTAACATGACGTTGTCCTCAGACCATCATATGAACATGTTGACCTCAAGTCATCTCTGATTTTTTCTGTTACATGAGGTTGTCCTCAGACCATCATATGAATGTGTTGACCTCAAGTCATCACTGATTTATTCTGATACATGACGGATGGTCCTCAGACCATCATATCAATGTGTTGAACTCAAGTCATCCCTGATTTATTCTGTAACATGACGTTGTCCTCAGACCATCATATGAACGTGTTGACCTCAAGTCATCACTGATTTATTCTGTTACATGACGTTGTCCTCAGACCATCATATGAACGTGTTGACCTCAAGTCATCACTGATTTATTATGTTACATGACGTTGTCCTCAGACCATCATATGAACGTGTTGACCTCAAGTCATCACTGATTTATTCTGTAACATGACGTTGTCCTCAGACCATCATATGAACGTGTTGACCTCAAGTCATCACTGATTTATTCTGTAACATGAGGTTGTCCTCAGACCATCATATGAACGTGTTGACCTCAAGTCATCACTGATTTATTCTGTAACATGAGGTTGTCCTAAGACCATCATATGAACGTGTTGACCTCAAGTCATCACTGATTTATTATGTAACATGACGTTGTCCTCAGACCATCATATGAACGTGTTGACCTCAAGTCATCACTGATTTATTCTGTAACATGACGTTGTCCTCAGACCATCATATACGCTGATTTCACGCAGCCGCCATTTTGAAATCGAAAGCGAGGCTCCGGTGGGAAAAACCCCGGAAGTAAAGATAAACAACAATGCCTTTGGACTACCAACCTGAAGCTGCTGCCGCGATTTACACTTTTGGATGTTAATATCCAATATAGGATATGTATATAGTTCATTCCTGCTTCTTTTTTTACTTTCTGAATTATATAAAAAAAATATATTATTTATAAATGAATTTCACTATATATAGTCTAAAGTATGAAAGAAATGTATGTACAGTTTTAGAATTGACACAACATCATTAAACACAACAATACGCCATCGCATTCACGACTCTCCTGTGATTAAAGGCGACACTTCCGGTTTTCTTCCCACCGGAGCCTCGCTTTCGATTTCAAAATAACGGCTGCGTGAAATCAGCGTATGAACGTGTTGACCTCAAGTCATCACTGATTTATTCTGTAACATGAGGTTGTCCTAAGACCATCATATGAACTTGTTGACCTCAAGTCATCACTGATTTATTCTGTTACATGACGTTGTCCTCAGACCATCATATGAACGTGTTGACCTCAAGTCATCACTGATTTATTCTGTTACATGACGTTGTCCTCAGACCATCATATGAACGTGTTGACCTCAAGTCATCACTGATTTATTCTGTAACATGATGTTCTCCTCAGACCATCAAATGAATGTGTTGACCTCAAGTCATCCCTGATTTATTCTGTAACATGACGTTGTCCTCAGACCATCATATGAATGTGTTGACCTCAAGTCATCACTGATTTATTCTGTCTGTAACATGACGTTGTCCTCAGACCATCATATGAACATGTTGACCTCAAGTCATCCCTGATTTATTTTGTTACATGACGGATGGTCCTCAGACCATCATGTGAATGTGTTGAACTCAAGTCATCACTGATTTATTCTGATACATGACGGATGGTCCTCAGACCATCATATGAATGTGTTGACCTCAAGTCATCACTGATTTATTCTGTTACATGAGGTTGTCCTCAGACCATCATATGAATGTGTTGACCTCAAGTCATCACTGATTTATTATGGAACATGACGTTGCCCTCAGACCATCATATGAATGTGTTGACCTCAAGTCATCCCTGATTTATTCTGTAACATGAGGTTGTCCTCAGACCATCATATGAATTTGTTGACCTCAAGTCATCACTGATTTATTCTGTCTGTAACATGACGTTGTCCTCAGACCATCATATGAACATGTTGACCTCAAGTCATCTCTGATTTATTCTGTTACATGAGGTTGTCCTCAGACCATCATATGAATGTGTTGACCTCAAGTCATCACTGATTTATTCTGATACATGACGGATGGTCCTCAGACCATCATATCAATGTGTTGAACTCAAGTCATCCCTGATTTATTCTGTAACATGACGTTGTCCTCAGACCATCATATGAACGTGTTGACCTCAAGTCATCACTGATTTATTCTGTAACATGAGGTTGTCCTCAGACCATCATATGAACGTGTTGACCTCAAGTCATCACTGATTTATTCTGTTACATGACGTTGTCCTCAGACCATCATATGAACGTGTTGACCTCAAGTCATCACTGATTTATTCTGTTACATGACGTTGTCCTCAGACCATCATATGAACGTGTTGACCTCAAGTCATCACTGATTTATTCTGTTACATGACGTTGTCCTCAGACCATCATATGAACGTGTTGACCTCAAGTCATCACTGATTTATTCTGTAACATGACGTTGTCCTCAGACCATCATATGAACGTGTTGACCTCAAGTCATCACTGATTTATTCTGTAACATGAGGTTGTCCTCAGACCATCATATGAACGTGTTGACCTCAAGTCATCACTGATTTATTCTGTTACATGACTTTGTCCTCAGACCATCATATGAACGTGTTGACCTCAAGTCATCACTGATTTATTCTGTTACATGACGTTGTCCTCAGACCATCATATGAACGTGTTGACCTCAAGTCATCACTGATTTATTCTGTTACATGACGTTGTCCTCAGACCATCATATGAACGTGTTGACCTCAAGTCATCACTGATTTATTCTGTAACAAGACGTTGTCCCCAGACCATCAAATGAACGTGTTGACCTCAAGTCATCCCTGATTTATTCTGTAACATGATGTTGTCCTCAGACCATCATATGAACGTGTTGACCTCAAGTCATCACTGATTTATTCTGATACATGACGGATGGTCCTCAGACCATCATATGAATGTGTTGACCTCAAGTCATCACTGATTTATTCTGTTACATGAGGTTGTCCTCAGACCATCATATGAATGTGTTGACCTCAAGTCATCACTGATTTATTATGTAACATGACGTTGTCCTCAGACCATCATATGAATGTTTTGACCTCAAGTCATCACTGATTTATTCTGTTACATGAGGTTGTCCTCAGACCATCATATGAACGTGTTGACCTCAAGTCATCACTGATTTATTCTGTTACATGACGTTGTCCTCTGACCATCATATGAACGTGTTGACCTCAAGTCATCACTGATTTATTCTGTTACATGACGTTACATTTACATTAGTTGTCAGGGACAGTCTTGGTCATGGCATACCCATTGCCTATATATATCATCTTGGGAAATGAAAAGCAGGCCATGCTTCAGCTGGCACTGGAAAAGCTGAAACCAACATTTCTACTAGAAAGACTCAGGAGATAAAATGATGTAACAAAAGCATACATTTATCAACAGCCCAGCAAGCAAATATTTATAAAGTTCTTTGGCGTAGGCCCCGTTCCTAGCGCGCAATCCGAGGGTAGCGGAAACTGCATTTCCTGCCTGAAGACGAAGGCAGGGACGCAGCCGACCCCAAAAATAGGTGAAGGAATAACTCCAGCGGGACAGAGCCCAACTCCAAAGAACTATAAAGAAAAAAGTATACCCCTCATAGACAGAGAGCTTTAATCAGTAAAAAAGGCCACTTATATTTTTTATTTAAAACCAAGAGTGAGATGCTGAATTGCTAATCAGGGCGCACAGAGACAAAGGCCACAATGGACCACGAGACCACAATGGGCCGCACAGAGACAAGGCCACGATGGGCCACACATAGGAGCCATTATAGCGCAAGGTTGTGATAGACCACATAGAGACAAGGCCACGATGGACCACAAGCCCGTGGTGGGCCACACATAGAAGCCATTATAGTGCAAGGTCGTGATAGACCACATACAGACAAGGCCACGATGGGCCACACATAGAAGCCATTATAGCGCAAGATCGTGATAGACCACATAGAGACAAGGCCACGATGGACCACAAGAACACGATGGGCCGAACAGAGACAAGGCCACGATGGGCCACATATAGAAGCCATTTTAGCGCAAGGTCGTGATAGACCACATAGAGACAAGGCCACGATGGACTGCAAGACCACGATGGGCCACACATAAAAGCCATTATAGGTGCAAGGTCATGATAGACCACATAGAGACGAGGCAACGATGGACCACAAGGCCGCGATGGACCACATAGAACCAAGGCCACGATGAGCCACAGACCGCGATGGGCCACACACAGGACAAGGCCACAGTAGGCCACAAGGCCGCTAAAAGACCACATATAGACTAGGTCACACAGAGACAAGGCCACTAGGCCACATAGAACCAAGGCCTCTAGAGGCCATTGGACCACGATGGGCCTTGCAGGACAAGGCCACAATAGGCCACACGGCCATGATAGACCACAGAGACGAGGCTGCGATGAGCCACAACGGCCGCTAATGCCACACTAAAGACGATGTTACCCTAGACAAGGCCACTAGACCACACAAAACCAAGGCCACAATGGACCACGATGGGCCATAAGGACAAGGCCACTTTAGGCTACACGGCCGTAATCGACCATACAGAACCAAAGCCATGATAGACCACGCATGACAAGTCCACAATAGGTCACAAGGCCGTGATGAACCACACAGAGATGAGAGACAAGGCCAAGAGAGGCCACACAGTACAAGGCCGTGATAGGCCACATAGAGACAAGGCCACATTAGCCTCTTAGGTGAGTGATGCACGATAGGGCTACCGCACAGGTATATGATTGATATGTGAGAACAGACACCACCACCAGTATTTGCATAGGGATTTACCTGAATCGTTACTGGAGAGCTTGCTGGGCTTTGAGGATGATTTTGGAATCGGGTTTTATATAAAATTCAAATGCAGAGGAAGACCATCTGCTCAGGATCTTGAATGCTGACGTAGGAACTCCGCGTTCAGCCACTGTAGTGGCTGCCCCGATCCTGAAGGAGTGTCCCATATAAAGAGAGGGAGATAGACTGCAGCTTTTTAGGACAGAAGCTAAATGAGTCCTGAACCAGGCCTTAGAGAGAGGTGCTGCGTTAGATACGATGAATAGTGGGGAGTGATCTGAAGTTCTAGGACGGACTTTAAGGAATTTAATCATGGATGTAAAGGGACAGAAACTATTGTTCATTTTATATTTTTTTCTTTGTTCAAGTGACACCATATCCTTGACAGTCATTCTTAGAGTGCTAAAGAAAGAGAGTAAAAAAATTAGGTGAGAAGCGTAAATCGGAAAAGGAAAGACCATGGGCAGGATCGAAATATTTTGTTTCTGAGGTGAAATCACCTGGACACATGAAGCCGTAAAAGCAGATAAAAACACGGCTTCTAGCAGAAAATTAATATATGTGGAAAAGAGACCATAGCGGATGGAGATGATTAATCTTTGCAATAGAGGCAAGGTAATAGGCATGTGTTTATCTGGAAATGCTAGAGGATTTAGCTATGCCTTTGAGTAAAAAGACTTGGAGGGAAATAGAGGGATCTGGAAAGAAATAAAAAAAGTTATAAACGAAGACCAAGCAGAAGTATGAGCTTTTAAGGTGGAGGGAGCCACGCCTTCATGAAGTACAGTCTAGCTGGATTGAGCAGATCATCTAATTAACATTTCTCTGTTAGGGGGGAGGGCAGGGTGATGGATCCGGGTTGGCTGACATCCTTATGCATCGCTTTCTGTCTTTTACGTGCTTTTCTCAACTCACAGAAGTGACGTCGGTGTCCGGTTTAGCAGTAGAATGAGCCGTCAGGCAAGTGTTATTTAAATAAACTCCTGATGTACTTACAAACTTTCCAATGCCTCATTTTATGAGTACAGAACCTATTTGTACTACTGTAGAAGATTGGTACCATTCTGGGCATTATTAGTGGGTCGATGTCATGGTGCAAAGGACCCTAGGTTGATTTTACTCCGAATCATCCCTTTAAGATGGAACGCACTCTCTCAGTGCAGTGGTGACTGAGCAGATGGTATGATGAGCGCGAGCTGTGAATATGGCATATATGCATAAAGCCGGATTAATATTTATGTTGCTCTTAAGCTTGTTTTATTTCTATTCAGTAATGCAGTTGTTAATGAAGTATTTTGCAAACTACCTAAAAAGATGTGTACGTGGGATCGACGATGCTGATAGTAATTAACACTGCACTGTGGAATATCAGTTACGTGAATCTTTGACACTTTGCTACAAACATTCATGCAAGCTATCCGGCCCTGCTGTTTAAAATTCACAGTATGTTGCGTTGCAGTCTGGATCAGCAGTTTTTAAAGGGGTTGTCACAGTGTCTGGTTTATGTTCCTTGGGTCACCACTAGATGTCCTCCTTCCTCACGGTGTCATCCACATATTGAACTACATTCCCCACAATCCTTGTCTGTACCAATCACTGTTAATTACACTCAGCTCTCCGTCATCATTGTTTCAGCTGTTCCCTGTTTCATTGTTAGTTCCCTGTGTATAAAATCCTGTCTGTTTTTGTATGTGTTACGGAGTCCTTGTATTTATCACGCCACTTCTGTGTTCTGTTTCCTGCCTGTTCTTGCTTGTTTCTTGTTTTGGACTACTTATTTGGATTTTGACCCCTGCCTGGACTGGTTTATGATTACGGATTTTCCTTATTAAAACTTACTGCTATTGGATCTTCTCCCTGTTTCTTGTGTGGATCGTGACAGAAGGACTCCGTCACATCTAGATCCAGCAGTATGTTTACCAGTGCCTCTTTCCCAGCCACCGAGCGGGAGAGGGGGCAAGGTTTTGAGGGGACCCGATTGGTCATTTTTCGAGGGACCCGTGGAGGCCGCAGTAGAGGAGGTGGACGTGAGAGAGACCAACACCACTCTACACTCTGGCCCCTCTTTGACCCTGGGTTGGTGGTTTCCAGCCCAGTTCCGGTGGTCCCAGTTCCGGTGGTCCCGAAACGGAGGAGGAGAAGAGGGACTCCCTCCGTGACTGTTCCGGTGGATCCTGTTCCGGTGGATCCTGTTCCGGTGGTCCCAGTGCCGGTGGTCCCAGTGCCGGTGGTCCCAGTGCCGGTGGTCCCAGTGCCGGTGGTCCCAGTTCCGGTGGTCCCCGAACAGCCCGCTGTCGTCCCGGAGGCCGTGCCCGAGCAGCCCGCTGTTGCCATAGCGGCTGAAAAGCTCTTGGATTATTTTTCGACGCTATTCGAGATCCTAGAGTTTCCCAGGAGTATTCACGTCCCGTCTGCCCAGCCAGAGACTATTCACATCACATCTGCCGAGCCTGTGTCTTCGGACAAGATGGCCGCCGCTGAGCCTGTTCACGTCACGCCTGCCGAGCCTGTGTCTTCGGACAAGATGGCCGCCGCTGAGCCTGTTCACGTCACGCCTGCCGAGCCTGTGTCTTCGGACAAGATGGCCGCCGCTGAGCCTGTTCACTTCACGCCTGCCGAGCCTGTGTCTTCGGACAAGATGGCCGCCGCCGAGGCTGTTCACGTCACGACTGCCGAGCCTGTGTCCCCTGACAAGATGGTCGCAGTCGAGCCTGTGTCTGTTCCTGAGCCGGAGCCGGTGGTGTCTGTTCCTGAGCCGGAAGTGTCTGTTCCTGAGCCGGAGCCGGTAGTGTCTGTTCCTGAGCCGGAGCCAGTGTCTGTTCCTGAGCCGGAGCCAGTGTCTGTTCCTGAGCCGGAGCCAGTGTCTGTTCCTGAGCCGGAGCCAGTGTCTGTTCCTGAGCCGGAGCCAGTGTCTGTTCCTGAGCCGGAGCCAGTGTCTGTTCCTGAGCCGGAGCCAGTGTCTGTTCCTGAGCCGGAGCCAGTGTCTGTTCCTGAGCCGGAGCCAGTGTCTGTTCCTGAGCCGGAGCCAGTGTCTGTTCCTGAGCCGGAGCCAGTGTCTGTTCCTGAGCCGGAGCCAGTGTCTGTTCCTGAGCCGGAGCCAGTGTCTGTTCCTGAGCCGGAGCCAGTGTCTGTTCCTGAGCCGGAGCCAGTGTCTGTTCCTGAGCCGGAGCCAGTGTCTGTTCCTGAGCCGGAGCCAGTGTCTGTTCCTGAGCCGGAGCCAGTGTCTGTTCCTGAGCCGGAGCCAGTGTCTGTTCCTGAGCCGGAGCCAGTGTCTGTGTCTGTTCCTGAACCGGTGGTGTCCGTGTCTGTTCCTGAACCTGAGTCGGTGGTGCCAGTTCCAGTGCCAGTTCTGGTGGTGCCAGTTCCAGTGCCTGAGCCGTTGGTGTCTGTTCCAGTTCCTGCGCCGTGGCCGCCCGAGGGGTCTTCACCGCCTGTGTCTGTTCCTGAACCGGTGGTGTCCGTGTCTGTTCCTGAACCTGAGTCGGTGGTGCCAGTTCCAGTGCCAGTTCTGGTGGTGCCAGTTCCAGTGCCTGAGCCGTTGGTGTCTGTTCCAGTTCCTGCGCCGTGGCCGCCCGAGGGGTCTTCACCGCCGTGGCCGCCCGAGGGGTCTTCACCGCCGTGGCCGCCCGAGGGGTCTTCACCGCCGTGGCCGCCCGAGGGGTCTTCACCGCCCTTGCCGCCCGAGGGACAGTCTCTGCCCTGGCCGCCCGAGGGACAGTCTCCGCCCTGGCCGCCCGAGGGAGAGTCTCCGCCCTGGCCGCCCGAGGGAAAGTCTCCGCCCTGGCCGCCCGAGGGAAAGTCTCCGCCCTGGCCGCCCGAGGGAAAGTCTCCGCCCTGGCCGCCCGAGGGAAAGTCTCCGCCCTGGCCGCCCGAAGGATCGTCTTCGCCATGGCCGCCCGATGGGCCGTCTGGGCGTCTGCTTTGCCCTGGCTACCGGCTAAGTCATCACCCCCTGTTTCTGTTCCCCTCCATGGTCCTGGCCCTCCATCCCTCCCCCTGATCCTCCACCGTTTCACCTTCCTCCTGGACTTTTGTTGGGTTTTGTTTTTTGTTATGTCTTGGAGCGTCTGGTAGCCGCTCCGTAGAGGGGGGGTTATGTCACAGTGTCTGGTTTATGTTCCTTGGGTCACCACTAGATGTCCTCCTTCCTCACGGTGTCATCCACATATTGAACTACATTCCCCACAATCCTTGTCTGTACCAATCACTGTTAATTACACTCAGCTCTCCGTCATCATTGTTTCAGCTGTTCCCTGTTTCATTGTTAGTTCCCTGTGTATAAAATCCTGTCTGTTTTTGTATGTGTTACGGAGTCCTTGTATTTATCACGCCACTTCTGTGTTCTGTTTCCTGCCTGTTCTTGCTTGTTTCTTGTTTTGGACTACTTATTTGGATTTTGACCCCTGCCTGGACTGGTTTATGATTACGGATTTTCCTTATTAAAACTTACTGCTATTGGATCTTCTCCCTGTTTCTTGTGTGGATCGTGACAGGGGTCATATAATGGTACATGCACTTTTACAAGTTGATTGTACTGAAATGTGTGTTGGCAGTGCCTGTACACAACCATCATAAAATGATAAAAATCCATCCAGTGTTTTTTTTTAATCTCCTTATATGTTTGACCCTCTCTGAAATCAAGCCGTTCGATTTTGTGACGTGTTCCTAAATCCGAACCGTTGAAGATGCAGTGGCCGAGTTTTGTTTTTGAAGGGATATGCCCAAAGGATTGACGTGGGGATTCCCTCACGGGGATTCCCCACGATCATCCATGTTTTCATGTTTGCACGAATCATTTCACACCAGACAGCTTTACAAACGAGAAAAAATGGATCAGTACCAACGTGTTCCTGCTGAACCTCCAGATGAAGTGAGTGTAATGTATTATTAACCTTTATATTAATATTTATATTAATATTTGCAAATTTGCAAACCTTGCTGCATGCTTCATGATGAATGCATCTAAGGTTTACACTCAGGGTACATTACAGCATGTTTTCTATGTACGACGTTCTCAATATAATTCATAATCCCACGTTTATAATGAACAAGGCGTTATGGATATTGTGTTATTATTTCAAACGGTGTACCCACAGAACAGAGGGGCGGGGTGAGCAAAGCTCATTATCATTTAAAGACACATGCACTTAAATGGCGTGCTGAAAACAGAGCTGTTTTTGACCAGGTAAAATTAGTGTTTTCTTACAATACTAATGAGAATTTTTGAATAAAGTATATTACAAACTTTTAATTTAAACCCTAAAGAATCATATTAGCTTGTACAAAAATGGCATTATATGACCCCTTTAAGAACACTGCCATGTCACTGTAGTCACCAATTTGAACTCTGCCGCTGGTGAAGGGAGCAGCAGGGTAGCCAAGTTAATATAGGCTACTTAGCTGAATGAAGTTTGATCATAGTAATCTCTGTTACCTTAAATTATTCTTTTATCTCTATAAAGATACTTTGAAACAATCTACATTGTTAAAAGCGCTATATAAATGAAGATGACTTGATTTGACTAGAGGGGACATGTTAACAGTGGCTGGTGGAACTAAACGCTCCGAAACATGAAACCCTACTTGGAAGTGGTACCAGGGTGAGGAGATCGTCTCATGAGTTGCTGTTTTTTAGAACTGCCACGCGCTAGATTTCTACATGTGGGTCTCGCTCTGGCGCGGCCATCAGAGTTGGTGAGAACAAAGAGACGCTGTTGAGTGAACGTCGGCGTCGGTTTCTAAATGTTTGCGTCAGCATCTGCAACTCAGACTTGTGTAAGTACCAATCTTTTATACTGCAAGTATTAGAATATGATTGGTTAGATGTGAAGTTAATAAGTGACGTAACAATTGAGTCTTCCTGGCAGAACAAACTGATATAAACAAATTAAATTGAAATTATTACATAATGTTTTGGTACACAGTTCCATAAAATAAAACATATGCATATGATGGTCTGAGGACATCATCATGTAACAGAATAGATAAGAAAATGGCTGAAAATGAGCTTGCAAAAGGCCAGGCTATATATATATATACAGTGCAATGCATAAGTGAATACACCCATGCTAAAGTTGACTAAAAAGAGGAATTAAAAATCATATTTTGGAAATTGAACTTAATGCCTTAATTTAAAAAATGAGGAAAAATCCAACCTTTAAGGACACCAATTTTCTTTGTGAATGAATAATGTATTGTAAATAAATAAATGTTCTTCCTTAAAAATACATGGTGCATAAGTGAGTACACCCCTATGTTAAATTCCCATAGAGGCAGGCGGATTTTTATTTTTATTTTTTATTTTTTATTTTTTTTTTAGGATACTATGCATCCTGATAAAGTTCCCTTGGCCTTTGGAATTAAAATAGCCCCACATCATCACATAGCCTTCATCATACCTAGAGATTGGCATGGGGTACTTTCCATAAGATCATCTCTCAATGCAGATCAAACTAGCTTTTAGGCTAACTGAAATAAAACCATGCCAATCTCTAGGTATGGTGAAGGCTATGTGATGATGTGGGGCTATTTTAATTCCAAAGGCCAAGGGAACTTTATCAGGATGCATAGTATCCTAAAAAAAAAAACCAAAAAAAAAAAAACTTAAAAATAAAAATCTGCCTGCCTCTATGGGAATTTAACATAGGGGTGTACTACTTATGCACCATGTATTTTAAGGAAGAACATTTAGTTATTTACGATACATTATTCATTCACAAAGAAAATTGGTGTCCTTAAAGGTTGGATTTTTCCTCATTTTTTAAATTAAGGCATTAAGTTCAATTTCCAAAATATGATTTTTTTATTCCTCTTTTTAGTCAACTTTAGCATGGGTGTATTCACTTATGCATTGCACTGTATATATATATATATATATATATATATATATATATATATATATATATATATATATATATATATATATATATAAAAGACTATACAAAATATAAACAGTATTTTCATCTTTTTTTTTTTTTTTTTTTTTTTTTTTTTGCCAGAACGTCAGCGATGCTTATCAATTTTGGCTGGCAACTGCCAATTAACTCGCCAATGCAAGCCAATGTTATTGTTAACGTTATTACTTCAATGGTGGAAAAATACTATTCTAAAAACAAATATTAATTTTAAGATCATCAGCCGTAGTAGACGACTGATGTTAATTAATAGGAGAATGTAAAAAGCCGTTGGTCTTACCTTGTAACTTGTGCGCTTGTTGGCAGTGGTGTGCGTTTTTTTATTTATTTTTTGTGTGGACTCAAGGGCCCCCCCTTGAGTCTACAAAAAAAAAAAAAAAAAAAAAAAACATTTTTGCACATGGTGATGACATCATAAACATTGATTGGCTGAGGCAGTTGTTGTCCCAGGGTCATCATAAAGATATTGGTCTCAGGACAGCGCCCACTTGGCAAAATAAGGATGTGCTACTAGGCACAGCCTAAATTAACTATATATATATATATATATATATATATATATATATATATATATATATATATATATATATATATATAAACGGCTCAGATCAAATTCAATTTATTAGTGGTAGTTATTTGTCTATTTTCCACATTTGATTAGACGGATCTGTGTAATTAATGGCTAAATAATCATGTGCCATTTCAATTATTTGTCACAAAGCTGCAGATGGCAGATTATGATATTACAGTTTAAATTGTGGCAGTTTTAAATCATATGTTTAATTCAAAGTTAGATTACGTCTTATTTATTCTTATGGAGCCTGATTGATTTAGTTTGCCCCTAAACATTAATTAATGCATTAACTATCAAACATGTACCAACATGTTTAAGGCTGCTGTTATTCATGCATTAATCATTATGACTCCTGTTGTAGTTAAGGATCGCTCTTCAATGGTTCATGATTAGTTCATATCTTCACTAATCATGAGTTCATGTTGAAGTAACTCACTGATTCTTGAGAGTCGGGACAAAACACGTTTTAAAAAACTTAAAAAAAAATACACACTATATCAATTAGAGTTATATGTTTCTGCAGAGAAAGGTCTTAGCTATTTAACCATGTAAAGGAACAGGTTCTAAATAAAAACACATTTTTAACAAATAAACATGTTTCCCTTCAGAACTGGATTTGTGTCAACTCCGTCAGACACACTAAAAAGTATACAATTTAAATTCTTCAAATCCAACAAGAATCTAAAGTTCTAAAGTATATTGTAATAGTGTTTAGTTACTCTGATATGTAAAAAAAATCCAATATATAAACTTAAGTTGTGATTTCACACTATTCTGAAAACTCAAGATTTCTAAATATTTGCATTTTCAAACTTTGATTTTAATTTCAATATTGTAAAAACAAATTCTTTAAATAGATAAAACATAAGAGGATGTAGATCAGATGGTCCTTTATTACAAAAACAACATAAACTGAAGGAAGAATATTTTTTTCCCCCAAAAAATTAACAAAAACATTCATACATCCAACGCTGTTGACGAAGATCTGACGGTGTTGACGGAAAAACTGACGGTGTTGACGGAAAAACTGATGGTGTTGACGGAAAATGTTTGAATGTTTTACCTCAGATTTGTGAAATGTTCACCTGTTTGTCATAATATGTTCTGACAATAAAGAGTAGTTTAAAACCACAACTAACGCTCTGTTTTCTACAACTTTCACTTAGGAGCAAAAATCTGCCTTTAAACTTGAAATAAAGATTTGACATTTATCGTGATAATTATCGATATCGACTGATATAAAAAAATGTATAATGATAATTTTTTTTGGCCATATCGCTCAGCCCTACACTGGCTTCTCATATCTCTATCTCGGTCTCTACATATACAAATAAATATATTAAAGTGCTGGCAAAGTTACACGTTACACAATAATAAGCAGACTGCGAATGGTTAAATAATGTAATGCATGCTATGTATGAGCATTTATGTGTAAATAAAACCCTGAAATAACAGTTTAACCCTTCACTATATTCACAAATAATATTATATTCGCACATTAAGAGGTTATTGGTGGATTTGTCAACTCCGTCAGCTTACAGGTCAACTCCGTCAGACATAGAACCTGACGGAGTTGACGTCTGACGGAGTTGATGTAAGGGCATGTATTTTCCTGCCAAAATCTATATTGTACACTGCAGCTAGGTAGTTTTTCCTCAGTTGCTAGCTGTCCCAATAACCTCACTAAAATGCTTAAATTCAGTCCACTATGGTTTAAAAAAAGTATCTTAACAGAAAGATGGTATTAACATGGTGCAGCTGTGACCATAGGAATATCGACATTGTCTAAAATATAAAAAAATGTCAAATGTACCAGAGCATGTGTGGTAGTGCTGCATTCAAAACAGGCAGGGAGATGAAAAGGGGTCCCAGGGATATAGCTGACCATGCTATTTCCTGATTTAAAGAGCTTTATGAAAAAATCTGACGGAGTTGACAGAAACTGAGGACACAACTTTAATAGGCAGATTTTTATGTAAAATATTGTTTGATGTTCACATAATGCATTGTTTTTTATATTTATACCCCTTATTTTTTATTTGATATATATGTTTTCACAATTGTAGAGCTTTTTTAAAGTTTTTTGGGATGGTTAATATTGTGACCTCTTGCTGAGGACAAGTGCAATAACATGGACCTTCTAACCACAGACCATACATTTAAACAAATTTTCCCCAAAAAGATAAAAAAGTTTATTCTAAAAATCAGATAGGTATATACAATTCCTTTAGATTTAACTTTGTAAGTATGTCAATCATGATGAATTTCTTAATTTTTAGCTATAAATTAGACTTTTCTATGTGGGACATGTTTTGTCCCGACTCTCAAGAATCAGTGAACTATTAATTAATGTATTTGTACATGATTATTCATGCCCTCTAATTGTAAAGGGTTACCCATTTTGCTATCATGTTGTCTTTAAAGATCACTTGGAGAATGGTTTTCTTAATTAAAACTTTGGCCGGTTCACAACAGGACTCTATTAATGGTCTTTCCACTCTTTAGCTTATAGATAGTAAGATTCATTAAGGAAATAAATAAGCCTGTAAAGCTAGTCAACCATTAACTGAATAAATGCAAAATGGTGCTGCATGATGAAAAGTGGGAGCAGATTCTGCCTTCAATTTAAAGCACTCGGGAAAATGTAAGACTTTGTCACAAAATATAACTGTAAGAGTTCCTTAAAAGGCACATTCCTCTGAGACCAATAGGCTCATTAGTGCTAATGGGATGAAAAGAAAGCAACAAAAGATATAAACTGACATTTTAGCTGGCTCAGTCTGCCCTAAAAACAATATCTCTCTCATTCCCTCCCTTCCTCTCTGAACCTTGATCAAGGTTACTCACTGAACAGGAAAATTAAGCCGATGGTCTTGAAAGTATGCAAGCCACCAGCATCAACATTAGCCGAATAAGACAAATTGAAAGGACGTTTAAGAAAGAAAGTGACATATTTTTCATGAGGTTCCACTGTCAATATTGCTTCTACAGTGAACATTCGTTGAGTTCTAATGTTTGTTAAACCGAGGCATGACTTGGTTTTTCAAAGCAGAGAAAAAGTAGGAACTTCACTGCCCTACCATTAACAACCTACATTTCATAATCATCATGCTCTTTCTCAAGGTAAACCCATTTCATATGTGTGTGTGTGTGTGTGTGTGTGTGTGTGTGTGTATGAACTAATCTGAGAAACTAATCTGTCCTCAAAAACCAATCAAAATATTGTTCCTGATTGCACAATGGTCTGCTTCCATCCACAAACATCTACAGTATTTATTCTAAACAAATGGATGCTGCAACTTCGAAGCAAGAAAGCCAACCTTCTTATTTTCCGATATTTGCAAAGAGTGGAGTGCCAGCACCCTGGGCACATGCAGAAGGCTGATAAAGTTGTTATTGGCAAATGTCCTTGGTGCTGGCGGAGCAGTGCTCAGTAATCCTTCTGTTGTCTCAGCACTCCTCCATTAGTCTCCCTAAACTCTACGACTCACTGTTACAATAAGAGGCTGCTCCTCTGCTGATAATGCCGCCTCCATTCACCCTCAGATCTGTTTAGTGACTGCAAATTGACTGCAATTATCATGGCTGCGGACAGTTATTGCCATATTTTATTTACATGTGCAAGTCTGCGATGTCTTGAAAGAGAAGGGAGCTTCATTGTGTGCTTCCGTTCCTAAGTACAGAGGATGATGTGTGTTTGAAAGCCCTGTGCATCACGTGCTTTTGGTTGGCTCATTAAAAACTAAAATAAAAAAATAAACATATCTAAATCTAATCTAAAACTTTGCATTTGTATTCATCATATGTCTGAATGTGTCAGTTTGTAACTTCACTAGTGTTAAATATAAAAACTGCATGCATTCTGCGGAAGAACATTGTTTTGGTTGTGCTTCGGCTCTGTGTGACTGTGCGGAAGAATATGATTCTTTATCATAACTAAAGAGAGAGAGATTTTCCTCCTGCTCATAAAACATTCACTACTAGTCTTAAGAGAAAAAATCAGTTTAGATGGAAAGATCTCAAGCTGACTAGCTGAAGACGTTACTGTAGTTTTACCCATTAATAGACACGCTACTTCCTTGAAAATAAACTCCAGCACAACAACCATAATGAAATGATCTTCACAACAGATAATGCTTTACAGTGAACTCTGTTAGAGAGATACATATGACAGTTTATCTGTTCAATAAAACACCTTACTCTCCTGTTGAGTAATAAAAATGTCTCGGTTTCGTATGTAAACCTAGTTCCCTGAAGAGGGAACGAAACGCTGCGTCGAAAAAGCTGTGGGAACGCCTCTGTGTGATTGCATCATGAGGTGCGTATGAAACCAGTCCAATGGCGTGATGGAACGTCATGTGACGTCATCGACCAGGAAACTATAAAAAGCACACCTGAACCAAACAGCGCCAGCTTCTGATAGGCTGAAGCAAGTCGATCACCTCCATGCCGGGAGTATGGCAGGGTGACGCAGCGTCTCGTTCCCTCTTCAGGGAACTAGGGTTGCATACGTAACCGAGCTGAGCTGCGTCGAAACGCGGTGGGGACGCTAATACCCACGCTGTCATTAGAGCAAGTGTCTGTCTGTGTGAAATCAATGCGCACATCTAGGCGAAAGCACCTGCGCCTGGATTGGAGCCGAGGTCCAGCTAGGGAAGCCTCACGAATGTATGCGGGGAGGACTGGCCTGCCGCATCACAAACATCTTGGAGGGAAACTCCTGACAGCAATGCGTTGGAAGCATATTGGGCCCGTACAGCCAAAGGTGAAGGCTGACTGGCCAACTCATAAGCAAATGAGATGGCCTTGATCACTCACTTGCTCATCCTCTGCTTAGATGCCGGGCACCCCTTTGTGGGTACCCTAAAGCAAACAAACAGACTTTCTCCACAGTTCTGTGGACATAAGCATCTAAGGCCCTAATTGGGCAAAGCAGATAAAGTTTCTCTAGGTCTGACGTCCGGAGGAGGACAGAAGGCCTGCAGTACTCTCGGTCTTACAGTATTAGTAGGAACCTTAGGAACGTAACGTGGTCTTAGGGTGAAGAAAACCCTTTACCATACCAGGTGCAAATTCCATGCACGAGGGAGATACCAAAAGTGCTTGAATGTCTCCAATTCTCGAGAGACGAAATAGCGAGAAGAAAGCCAGTCTTTAGAGATATTGTCAAAAACGTCCTCAATGAACTCGAATGAAGCTAGGGAGAGGCCGTCTCGTACAACAGCGAAGTCCCATGTCGGCACCCTCGTGCGGACTGATGGCCTCAGCCTCAAAGTGCCACAAAGGAAATGAGTTATTAGTGGGTGTCTCCCCAAAGATACTCCACTCAAAGGGATGTGGTAAGCAGCTAGTGCCGCCACATACACCTTCAGAGTGAAGGGGGATAACCCTGCAGAGAAGCACTGAACTCCAGCACTGCACCCACTGGGCATACAGTTTCCTTGTGGATGGAGCTCTGGAGTGCGCTCCCAAATGAATAACACACAATACACGTGTATCGCCACCCGTGATGTAGATTGGGTAGGGATGAACACACTATTGAAATGTTGGTCGCTCGCCATTATAACTTTTTTTTTATATATATATATTTATGGGAAAACTCCTGCTTAGCAAATTCTAGGACAGACAAAAAACACCAGGGACATAGATTCACACAGAGCGCTTGCTGAAGACAAAGAATCTAACGCTGTTTGGTTCAGGTGTGCTTTATAGTTTCCTGGTCGATGACGTCATATGACGTTCCGTCACGCCATTGGACTGGTTTTATACGTGCTTCATGACGCAATCACGCAGAGGCGTTCCCACAGCGTTTCGACGCAGCTCAAGTTCCCTTGAAAGGGAACACCATCATCTCCATGTTGCTTTTACAACATTTCAAACCCCTCAGTTCTCTCCATCTCCTAAAGCCAAACTGATGTTGATTCTTGTTTTATTACGAGCTCTGTCTCGTTCTCTTTTCTCCAGCAGACTCTCCTCTGTTCAGAGTTTGTTTAAAACAGGTGATTCTCCAGAAGTTGGAGATTTAGCGGCACCATGTCAACCTTTCTCTCTCTTCTTTTCTCTGACAACTAACCTCTGCCACTCCCACACCAGACACACACACACACACACACACACACACACACACACAAAGCAGCCAGAGCAACTTTACTTTATTTACGGATATGACGAGACACACACGGGCGAGTGACGCATGTGCTCATTTTCCCAGTAAAAACCATCCCGTCAGGTCTAAAATATAAACACTTGATTGGTTTATCATAGTGAATCAATAAGACCCACTCATATTTGTTTTAAAACCTTTTAGGGAAGTATATATGTATGCGTATTAGGGGTGTCCCCGACTATGGATTTTCTTAGTTGAATCAGAATCGTCGAGTCTTGCCTATAGTCGACTAATAGTCGAATCATGTGTATGGGGGTGGGGCTGGGGGCGGGGCTTTAACATTTCAAAGCCACGATGTACAGAAAATCACACAAAGATATAGAAGAAAATGTATAAAAACATTTTTGATCAATAAAACTAAGAAATAACAAATAATTCCAGAAAGGCCACACTGCAAACAGGATTTGCATTTCACATGCAAATCAAATTAAATCGGCTAAATTATCTGTGCGAGCAGGCTCTAAGTACAGCACAACATCGATGCACCGAAAAAATAAATTTAAAATTAATAATAAAATTAATTTACAAAATTATATTAGAACAGAATATAGGCTACCTTTCTAATAAATAAAAATACAAAACGAAATAAATCAGAATCAAGTCACAAGATGAGGAGCAAATGTGTGCAAAATGCCTAAAGTGCAGGGGAACATATATTCAAAACACAAGCCACAAATAGTTAGATTAGATAACCCTGACAGATCAATAAATAAAATAAAAATAAAGAAATTATTAAAATAATGATAGTAGCCAGAATTTTCAACTTTGTCTTTTTAACTGCAGAAACATAGCCTGGCAAGCCAGACCTACATCAAGATGTTTGGTCTGGCAACTCACCATAGACACAACTCAATCCCAAAAGCATCGTAAGCCTAAATTGATCGTAAAAACGATCGTACGACTGATCTTAATATTACGGTCTGTTTCCCAAAAGCATCGTAGCTTAAGTAGCACTTGAAAATCTTCGTAGAACTATGAGTGCTCTGGAGTAATCGTACATCCCCAAGTGCATCGTAAGAAGACAGATTTATGAGGACACCTGCAGGACAACCGGCAGATTACACCTTTAACTGTATTCAAATGCAATGTGATTATAATATAAGGTTTTGATTGTACTTTATTGTACACTTTATTACTCTTTTTTGTTGTTGGTTAAATTAATGTATACATTAAATAATTAAAAAGGTCAGAAAACAAAACCAAAAAATATAAATAATTTAATCTAATAATTTTAATCAAAATTAAATGAATGAACAAAAAATAAATAAAAGAAATCCTTTAAATCTGTTAAAAATTACATCTTTGTTTCGCTCTGTCTCCTCTAAAAGAACATTAATTTCATCTTTTTGAAAGGATTTTTTTTTTTTTAGCAATTTTGTCAGTGCCTCCACCTGTAGGTGCTTTATATAGACTTATCTTGATTGCTAATCCACAACAGATGACAATTATTAGGTTAAACGTTCAGAATACGATTCCATATAAGGTTATATTTCAGAACTTCACGAATGGACAGCGACTCTTAAGTAGCACGTAGAGTGCGTTCTCGTTAAGTGCATTTTTGGGAAACGCTCGTGGAATTGCTGCGAGCTTTCGTAACCTTGCACGTAGAAAGCGCTCTTAAGAGCTAAGATACATTGTTGTCGGGAAACCCGGCCCAGAGCGTTTTCCCAACAGCGGAGCTAACATTAGTTGATAGATTCAACTTTTGAATCTGACCGGCAAAACTACGAACACATCTTCCTTTTTTAAGAATGACTTAAGTGCCGTTCTTTGCTCTTTCTCAAAGAAGAACTTAACTCCAAGTCCTCCAGAGTCGCGGCCAAAGCCGATTTGAAAGACTGTTCTCCAGCAGCAGCTCTTCTTTGTTTTCAAGTAACAGTTAGCAGGGAACCGTCGCAACTCTGACGTCATTATGTTAACCCCCGCCTACTCTATACACAACGTGATTGGCCTGACCCAATTTAGGTTTTTCCAGCACGAAAGTCAATGAAGAGTTGCTAGACTACCCTGGCTGCAAAATACATTTTGCTGCCGCTAGGGTGCGTCTAGATTTCTAGGCTAGCAGAAACAACAATAAATGCTAAACTGGAGTGGCAGTCTTTTTAGCTAAAAATGTTTACAGCATCCAAAATTCAAATTAGAACCGGCTGAAAAGTTTTGAAATCACTTGTACCCTACGATCGAGAGAAAAAATCCTCTCTGTCTGTGTCCGTTGGAGTCTTTTCAAATTGTGCGCGCGGATAAAATACATTCTAAAACACTTGAAAAATGATTAACGACTTAATCTCCTAAAATAGTTAAATTAAAATATCAAATTATGTAAAGAAAATGCTTTACTATAGGAGGAACACATTGCGTTCATATTCTAGGTTAATTTGCTTATCTGCACATATGGTTTCTTAATAAAGTGTGTACTGTGTACATAAATTAAGCCACATTAAAGTGCCTTTTAAGCGTTTTAAAAGCTTTTTTCACGTTAAGCATTTTAGAATGTCCCGTGGAAAACCAACTTGTTAACGTTGGCCGGCAGAAGTGCGATCATGGTTTTCCTGATGCTAAATCCAGCCTTGGAGAATATCCTTTCTGATGGTGTACATCCACACTTTAGATTTTCTTATCCCAGACATTGTTAAAGATTTAAATCCTTGCTGCCAAGACGCTCCTCTGTCGGTCACGGATTGAAAGTGAAACTTAAATCTGTCACGGGGTGTTTTGATTTATTCACGCACGTTAAAAATTATTATTTAAAAATGTATAAAAAGCTTCTTTCTTTGCACATTTTTATATACAGCATTATCATAATAGGTTGAATTAACGTATTGATAGAAAGCCGGTAGTTCTATGTGAAATCGGACACTGAGCGCCCTCATATGGCCAAAGTGGCATGATCCTCGTTTCATAACACCTCTGCGAAGATTCGACCATGAGATCGGTAGTCGAATCAGGCTCCTCCAATCAAAGCATTGAATCTTCGACTATTCGGGGTCACCCCTAATGCGTATATATAACTACTTTTTTATTTTTGTCGTAAATGTATTTCTGATAAAGTTTAAAGTGTTTAACTGAGGGAAGATGTACCGAAACAAGACAAAGAATGGGTGACCCCAATGGGTGACAGTTATTTAGGGTGGTTAGAAAGAAAGGGCAAGGCTATCAAGACTTTTTCTGAACATACCTGACAAACATCTGAACCCATAACACTACGTAAGTGAACTGTAATGAAACTGTAATCAGCTACAAGAATTGGTGCTGAGACCGTTTCCGACAGTTCAAAAAGAATCAAGCAGTACTACATCAAGATATTTTTTGTATCATCTGTGTCCTTTGCTATTTTGTGGTCACCTGAACAGAATTCCTGAAAGCATGTTGATGCTTGTGTGTGAGATGTCTAGGAGTATGATTTAAAGAAAGAGAGAGACAAAAGAGTGCTTCTTTCATCCTTTTAATCACAGTCAAATAATGTTCTAACAGTTGAAATAAGTCATCTTGGACTTTCTACTATGCATTCATGCTATTTAGGCAGATTTCAGTATTAAGTGGAAAATTACTGTTGTAGTAATCTAAATTTACAATAACATCACCAAACTTATTTCATATTGTGTAACTGGTCTGTCATCCACTTAATGTCAGTCAATGAACAAACTATAATTTACTAACAAGTCTGTAATTAAAATAGAGAAAGTAAATGGGAAAAGAAAAGCAATAACTAAAAAAGAAAAAAAGAAAAAGCCCCCCCCCCAAAAAAAAAAACAATAGAAAACAATCAAAAGATTTTAAAGAAATAAAATGTAGAAAAGGAGAAGAAATTAGCAAAAAAGAATAAATCATAATTAAATGCTTTCAAATATGTTTATGTATGCGTCAATTCTAAAGTAACATCAAGAGAAAATGAATTAATTTAAATTAAATTGATTAAAATTAATCATTTGTGACTCTAAGGAGAGCTGTCTCAGTACTATGGTACGATTTAAATCCTGACTGAAAATCCTCGCAGATAACATTTCTTTCTAAAAAAAAAGATTTTAGATTAAAGATTTTCTTTCTATTTAAGCGCAAAGGAGCAACTGTGTCTAAGGTGCTGGAAAAGAGAGTCAAACGTTTCTGTCGCAATATCGAGTTCTTCTAAGCTATCTGGGATCCTGAGGAGATGAAACTGATCAGGAATAGTATTAATAAAGCAATTTTTAGTGGCAGAAGTGATAGGTCTAAAATATATTTGTAACACGGAGTCGACTTTGCAGCCTTGGCTAAATGGAGTATACACAAGACTAGATAATTATCTAAGATATCATCGCAGCGTTGAAGAATTTCAACGGCATCAACATTGATTCCATGTGATAATATTAGATCTAAAGTATGATTACGACAATGAGTAGGTCTTGACATGTGTTGTCAAACTCCAATAGATTCAGAATGTCTTTAAATGCCGATCCCAATGCATCTTTTTCGTTATCTACATGTATATTAAAATCACCAACAATTAGGACTTTATCAAAGAATTTGCTGATTTTCTATCAGAGTTAGTACTGGCTGCAGATAAAGTCTGTATGGTGCCCTGGTGGCCTGTGATTTATCATTTACACTAGATAGTGTTACATTAAGCACCAACACTTCAAAAGAATTATATTTAAAACAAGACTTCTCAGTAATTCTGAAGATATTACTATAGATTACAGCAACTCCTCCCCCTTTGCCTTTCAGACGAGGCTCATGTTTATAACAGTAATCTTGTGGGGTGGACTCATTTAAAGTAATGTAATCGTTTGGTTTTAGCCATGTTTCTGTCAAACACAGCACATCTAGGTTATAATCAGTAATCATATCATTAACAATGAGTGCTTTTGAAGTAAGGGATCGAATATTCAGCAACCAGAGCTTTATCATTTGTTCATCCGTATTATATCTGCTTTTTATTTGTTGAACATCAATTACATTTTTGGCTTCAGGAGTTTTTTGTATGTCCTAATTCAGGGAACAGACACAGTCTCTATATGATGATCTCTTGGTGAAAGAGTCTCTATGTGATGTGATTTATCTGACTGATTTATAGCAGACGGTCTGTTTAGCCAGTCTGTCTGCTTCCTGACCTGAGCCCCAATTCATGTTTGAGCTCTAAGACTATGTGCCATATTACTAAGAGCAGCGCCATCCCAGGAGGGATGAATACCATCTCTTTTCAATATTATTTTGCGGACACTGCTTTGGCAGCCAGCCATTGAGTGAGCACAGTCTATTAAGTATCTCATCACTCCTGCGAACAGGAAGGGGGCCAGAGCAAATTACAATGCCTGACATCTTGCGAGTTCACACACCTCTTTAACGTTAATTTTGGTGATCTCTGACTGCCGAAATCAAACATCATTAGTGCCGACGTGAATAATAATCTTAGAGAATTTACGATTAGCATTAGCCAGCACTTTTAAATTTGCTTTGATGTCAGGCGCTCTGGCTCCCGGCAAACATGTGACTATGGCGGCTGGTGTCTCTGTTTTCACGTTCCGTGTAATAGAATCGCCAATAACTAGGGCACTTTCAACAGGATTCACAGTGGGTGTTTCACTGAGTGGGGAGAATCTATTTGTTATGGTAATCGGAACGGAAGAGCGGTGTTTTGTCCCGCGACTACAGCGTCTCACCGTCACCCAGTTGCCCTGCTGCACGGGCTCTACAGGTGGAACCGAACAATGTACAGAGTTCACTAAGCTAGTCGCATCCAAAGCAGTATCTAAAACCCTTGCACTCTTACAATTAACCTCGATTTAAGTTTGGATGCGTGTCTCTAGTTCTGAAATCTTCTCCATCAACCTGACTGTCTCCCTGCATTTATCACATGTAAATCCTTAATTGCTGACAGAGAATATACATGTGGCATGAAGTGCAAGTGACAATAACAGGAGGAGACATTACTCACTGTGTTTGTTGACTGATCCTACTCACCACAATTGTTTGATTTGTAAAAGCGCGCATAAGAGAAAAGATGGCAAGCACGGATGGCAGGTTAACAGGCTAGCGAGATACTAGCGTGTTGTGCTAATGATAACGATTTAGATAAAAGCTAGCGATGTCAGATTAATTGATGAATAAGTTAAATTTAGCAAATAAGGTGTAACGCTGACTAGCTGGAGTGCCCTTGAGAGCCACCAGAGGGCACTCCACACCAGACTATCATGTTTCACTCACAAACTACATCTCCCATCATTCTCTGCCTGGACTCATCAGCACTCATCACATTCACCTGTGTCTCATTATCTTGTTAGTTTCAGCCTATTTATTCCATGTAGCAGCTCATGACAGAAAACTTTGCCAGACATAGATCCAGCAGCCGAGTAAGACCCAGACCTACCATGGACCCAGTAATCTGTCTCTTCCACCTCAGCCAAGGTAACCGCCCGATAGAGGAATATATTGAAGAGTTTTGTGAGCTCTGCCATGGGGTGGACTTAAGGCGAGACACGGCAGGCAAAAACATCGTTTTTTTTTTCACTGGTCAATTTTGAGATTTTGGGTTATTTGTCTTCAATAACATGTATTCTTTCAGACTTGTGCTAAAAAAAGCCCAAAATACACATTTAGGTCTTTATTTTACTACACTTTGTCTGTTTGAGTGTGCAGATTTCGCCTAAATTCATCAAAAGTTGGCGTTCTAAATCATCCCGCTGCTCCGCGATCGCTGTCTCTGACCCATCATAAAATACACCATTGGAAAGCTCTCTCTTTTCTGCACAATGCTGTCGGATCCAAATATGGTCATTTCCTCTCTATCAGCAACCAATCATGCAAGTAAAACAGGCGATTTAACTCAAAATGCGCAATCTCATTGGCTGATGCCAATTTCTGACAACGTGATTCGTCCAGAATCATCACGTGACGCGCTCTGATGTTTCCGCGGTAGTTCAAAATGTCGAAAGATATGCGTGTAAAATTCTCTCAGAGAAGCCGAAAACAGTTGTCATAAGCTAGAAGACACAAGGGATTACCAACAAAGACAAAAGATTATGAAATGCCATCACATAGAGCATGGGTCTTCACAATTTTTTTCATGAGAGCCGCACTGATAGGACAAAGTCAGTAGGAGAGCCATCGTCCTTTCAGTTTCGGTTCTCAATCGATCAAGTATTTACATGTTCTCTCGATAAACCACCTCTTTTAATCCGATCGAAATTATTTGTAATATAGCTGACACTTTGAGTTTGTAATGGGTTATGTTATAGCCCTACTTATTTTTAAGGTTTTTAAGAAATATCTGTTGTGACTGGCTGCATGGTATCGCCGTATTTTTTACAGCCATGCGAGCCACAAATTAAAGCTTATTGGCGGGCCGCATGAGGCTCGCGAGCCGCGCAATGAGAACCCTGACATAGTGTGTCGGTGTCGATGCGTTACGAACAAGCTGTAACATTTTGAACACATCTAAATGTAAGTCAAAAAGACACATTACATTTCAAAGCACTCAAAACCCACGAGCCAAATCCTGAAAACAGTCCCCTCAGTCAGCTGATGGTGAAGCAAACCAAACAGGCTCCCTTCAGCACGGGTTTAAAACAACTCAACAGGACAAAACTAATTATGAATCATTCAAAATATCAATATTTAGAACATTGGAGAAAGCAAACAAAGTAGACTAAATTGTTATTTGATAGAGTATCTGCACACTGAAGAAGAGACGGATCCTGACTAAATACAGGCTCAGTGACCACCAACTGGGTCAGACAGAGATGCACTTCCTCCTTCAATGGGAAAAAGTATCATCATCACTAAGTGATTTACACCTTGGACAAATAGCCAAAAGAATAAAACTTCCCAAAGTTAGCACCAGGAAAGAAGCTGGAAGTTCTAGAGGGTACAGCAGCTCCACTGACAGCTAAATGTATCTGCCTGAGGGACTGTGATATACCAGTATTTAGTTTTTCCATTCCACCTGTGTGATGGACTGTTCATGTGTTGTTTTGGATGTTATGATCAGTGATGGATGAAGCAAATAATGAGTTTTAGATGTTAAAAAGTGTGATACATGGATTTTACTTGGACCTAAAGCATATTTTGTCTGTAATTCATGGCTTTCAATAGAAATTAGTGGAATTTTGCCATAAAAATCTTTAAAGGCCGTTTTCTCAAAATGAGTTTTTTCTTGCACTCCTAGTGACGATTTTCCACTTCTGTAGCACCTACATACGCCAAACTTTACAGTTGTATTCCTAACTATATTGTGAAGATTTGTTCAGAGGGATTTGTTGATATATCATTCTTGGCCTGATTTATATGACATTTTATGCCTAAAAATAGGGCAGAAATCAATTTTTTAAGGCTATTGCCAGTATTTTCTGATTTACAGGGTAATAAAAGGGTATATTCATAATCCCCTCTGAACATGTCTTTACATTGAATATATCAACAAAATGCAAAAATAATTTTGAACCTTGTTTTTTTCAATGGTCAGATTCGTCACTTCAAAATATATGCAAATTAGCGCATATTTAATTAGATATAGCCTCATTAGCATATTTAACAATAAAATTACAGAAAACTTGCAATGCATTTTTTTCTCCTATTCATGTGAGTAATCAACTGGTAAAGTTTGATGGTGATATCTGTAAGTTAACAATTTTACCCTATTCACCTGTAGTGTCTCGCCTTAAACGATGCAGTCTTTAAGGACATGTTCCAATATGGGCTCGAGGACATGTTAGAGTACCTCATGCCTGACAACACCCCTCAATGGACTTTAAGGTCCACTTTAAGGCAGGAGGTCCCTTGATAGGACCATGAAGGCCGCGCTGCCATGGTCTCCTGAACTGTCTGGTCCTCCCTGGCCGTCTGAAGGGTCGTCTCCTCCCTGGCCGTCTGAAGGGTCATCTCCTCCCTGGCCGTCTGAAGGGCCGTCTCCTCCCTGGCCGCCTGAAGGGTCGTCTCCTCCCTGGCCGTCTGAAGGGTCGTCTCCTCCCTGGCCGTCTGAAGGGTCGTCTCCTCCCTGGCCGTCTGAAGGGCCGTCTCCTCCCTGGCCGCCTGAAGGGTCGTCTCCTCCCTGTCCGAACCTGAGCCCTCAGCAGAGATGGCCGCCACCACTCCTGAACCTGAGCCCTCAGCAGAGATGGCCGCCGCTACGCCTGAACTTGAGTCCTCAGCAGAGAGGGCCGCTGCCACGCTGTCTGTTCCTGTCCCTGAGCCGGTGTCTGTTCCTTAGCCGGTGGTCTGTCCCTGTCCCTGAGCCGGTGTCTGTCCCTGTCCCTGAGCCGGTGTCTGTTCCTGCCCATAACCCCATAGCTGCCCTCAAGGAAATTTTGGGAGGGGGGACAGGAGGTCCCTTGATAGGACCATGGAGGCCGCGCCGCCATGGTCTCCTGAACTGTCTGGTCCACCCTGGCCGCCTGAAGGGTCGACTCCTCCCTGGCCGTCTGAAGGGTCGTCTCCTCCCTGGCCGTCTGAAGGGTCGTCTCCTCCCTGGCCGTCTGAAGGGTCGTCTCCTCCCTGGCCGTCTGAAGGGTCTAATAACCCTAACTCTAACCCTAACTCTAAACTCTAACCCTAACTCTAACTCTAACTCTAATCTAACTTCTTCTTCTAACCTCTAACTCTAACTCTCTCCTCTCTTCTTCTTTCTTCTTCTTCTAACTGAAGGGTCGTCTCCTCCCTGGCCGTCTGCTCAGCCTGCTCCGCCCTGGTCTCCTGCACTGCCTGCTCCGCCCTGGTCTCCTGCACTGCCTGCTCCGCCCTGGACGTCTGCACTGCCTGCTCCGCCCTGGCCTCCTGTCTTGCCGCAGTCTCCAGGTCCTCTTCGGCTCCATGGGCCTGGCCCTCCATCCCGCCCCCGGGACTCTCTGCGAAGTTTTGTTTGTGTCACACTGCATCTCTGAGCATTTTCCCTGGTATCCTGTCTCTTGGTTTTTGGATTTCTTGCCTGTTCCGTGGATTACTCTCTTGCCTCTGACCCCTGCCTGTCTTGTTTTGTTTGTTTGTTTGTTTGGACTGCCTACCTGTGTTTTGACCCATTGCCTGCACTTTGGATTACACCTTTGGATTGCCCATAATAAAAGCTGCATTTGGATCTCACCTTCGAGTCTCGGAGCAGCTTGTGACAAAAGGAATGATATTAAATAGAGATTCAAAACAGAAGGTTATACAGAGCTTACAGACACAGACCAGCAGCAAGGCAGACAGGAGCAATCAATCAAGCAAGGCAGACAGGAGCAATCGATCAAAATCCAAAACCTGTTCTCTCACTAACACTAACCCCACATTCAAGACAAAACTTTATCTACAGTAATCATGAGCAACTGATCCATGAGAAAATGTAGGTGTGGATATGTGTTGTTTAATGGTCTCAATGTAAACTCTCAATGTAAATCCAATCACTTCTACCCAGGGTGCTTTTACTGTGATTTGTAAGAGCAAGGCTTATCAACAACCTCTTCACAGACCATGGAATTGTCCCACAAATAATTTAGCATGACTTGAGTAAGGAGTATCCTTCATCTGACCTCAAATCCATGGGAATAGAAGAATTTATTAAAAGGTCCCTTGATTTAGGTTTCCATACATCCTTCCATCTCCCAAAAAGCATCATCTTTTGTAAAACGAAGGACGGAAGGCTAGCGGTGCATGGATTATGAAGGTTGAAATGCAATAACTATAATGGGTTTTTGTCTGTACCTGTTGTCCATGCCATTCTGGAGAATAGGTCAGAGGTGCCAAGATGTTCCAAAAATTACATTCAAGGAGAAAATATGATCTGAGTTAGAATTGAAAGAGAGATGAGCAGAAAAATACCTCACCATCATGCTTGTCCAACTGTTGTTTAACCCTTTAGAACCTGAAGCTAAAATAAGTGTTTTTCACATATTTAGATTTTTTTTACTGTAAAATTCTAAAACAATGTGCTATCTTCATGTGCAAGGTGTCATCTTTTTTCAGAAAAAAATTAGCTTTCAAAAAATTTGTTATTGGCCATTACTGTGTGGTGTGTTTGAAAATAGAATTCATATAGACTATTTAATTAGAAAAATAAAATAGAAAAATCAAGAACGAAATAAACTAACACTTTAACATTGAAGATAAAACGCTTACCATATAATTTGTTATTGACATCAAAGCATGTGCATCCAATCAACTTACAGTATTATGATTCAAATTCATCTCTGACTGTGTAGAAGGCAAAGTTTAAATAAGATTAAAGGTGGTATAGTTTTGAATAGAGTGTTTGATTATTGCTTGAACATTTGAGGTTTGTGGTATTTGTAGGTTTCAGTGTCTTAGCAACTGAGATAAAAAAAAAAAAAAAAAAAAAAAAAAAAAACTGAAATGCAATGCAGGCTGCCTGGAGTCAGTATAACTTTATTCCCGCAGGATTGAAGCTGATTTTCAATGCATTAATCTAGTCTGGGATCAGACTTTGGCAGACTGGCGAGTGCCTCATTGATTTGGTTATATCAGTTTTCATGTCAGCAGTTGCTGTTCTTGTTATAGCAGCAGAAGCAATTAACATCTGCATTGGTACAGGAATAAAAGCAGCTAAAACTGTTATATTAGAAAAATGGTTAAATCAAGCCAAAGTTGTGTTTTTTAAAGGAAAAGCTAATGGTGTAGAACCAGAGTGAGGTGAAAAGCCACAGGTAAAGAAGGGTTTGTGTTGATGATTAAATGCAAAGTAGCCATTACAATATTCATGTACATTAAACATGTTCATTAATCATTTTTGTCAAGAACAGCACAGTAGGTCATTCATTACCAGTGAACATAAAAAAAAAAAAAAAATGGTAGCTTGCTCATTTCCATGTCTAATCAGACACAGAAATGAGCGGTTAAAATAGGATCAACTGAAATGAGGCAGATCATTATACAGGTAAGATGTTGTTCCTGCTTTGCCTTCTAGCCTGTCGTACCTCCGCCAGTGCCATTAGGTCAACTGCAGGGTCGTTAGCTGGAGGCCACTGTTCACTGATGTTTCGACCCCTATACCAGTACATAGCCCGGCGGGGGGGCAGTGGCATATAGGGGACATCTCCCCGCCACCCCCTGCAGCTGCCTTTACAGGGGTGTTGACCCCCAACCGTTGTGTTTCCTCTGGAGCCACAGCCAGTAGCTCGCTTTCTTAGCCTCCTCTCCCAGCTACTTTACAGCTTTCCACAGGTTTGACCCCACCACTCCTGCGCCACGGAGAAGTTGGACTGCTGTTCTACCCACTAAGCCCCGGCACCCAACCTCCACTGGCTCCCTGGCTCTCCAGTCCGCCTCTTGGTACTCTGCTGCCAACTCGGAATACTTGAGATGCTTCCTTTCGTGCTGTCATGCCCTCTTCCCAGGGGATGGTAAGTTCAATGAGGACCCTTTTCTCCACCGTGGACCACACAATAATGTCTGGCCGGAGGGCAGTTGTCACAATCTCTCTTGGAAAAACCAACTGCTTCCTGAGGTCTGCCAACATCCGCCACTCTTTGCCGGGTGTGAGCATGGTGTTCCTCTTCTGAGCAGGAGCATGCTACCAGACTTGACAAACCCTGACGGGAAAGGCTTTGCTGCTGTTGTTGTGCGATTTAGACCAGAGCTGCTGAGTCAGGTTGCTTAAGTATCCGTAATGATGTTCTGCACACC